>NC_051189.1:86425823-86728854 GCF_015220075.1 Falco rusticolus
GACCTTTGGAAAGGCAAGCTATTTCATGCTTGCTTTCAACTTCTTGTTTTACTTTTCTCATAAGCAGTTCTCATCCCTAACTGCTGGCACATCAACACAGGACTGCAGGCATGGATGGCTTTGGACAAACAGGGGAGGTGTTCATGGCAAGAGAGGAGAGGCTGTTCATTAAGGAGAGGCTCTCTGCTAAGAAAGGTGTTTACAAAAGACTAAGCTTGGGTGCAGCAGATTTTTCTTGGGTTCATCCAATAACAAACAGAAGTCCTTTCAGAAAATTAGCCTTGCACTGTCTTGCCTTCTGCAGGAGGCTCTTTCTCCATCCACTAATGAGAGAACATTGTGTGGCTGTCCTTCTTTGACTAACGTGAACCTTTGTTAGTATCCTTCACCACCTCGCAAATCGTTGCGTAAGTCCTGATTTAGCAAAGGGCTTAAACACAGCTGTAGTGCTATAAACACATTGAATTCAGCAGGATTCAGACTGGGCTGAAGATACATTGTCTCAAAAAGAATTGCTGTAGTGTGTTCAGTTTTAGAGCACTACTGTATTAACCATTAAAGGATAATTGTAAATAAAACTCAGAAGGATCGATCCAGCTCAGGTCAATCAGCTTATTGATTTAAGCTATAAAAAGAAAATAGCACATAAACAGCACTCTTACGTATGAGCCCACCACCAGTCCCTGGTGACTGACAATTCCCTGGCACAAATAGCACATGAACTTTTAGCAGATGATTATTCTATCTATTTGAATTAACAGATAACTTCAGACTTGCCTTTAAATTACACAATCTTTCCTTGCCTGTCCTGAAAGGCAGGCCAGTTTATCTGCATATGGGTCACATGGACAACTTATTGTAACTTTTTCTTGACTGTCTGGTATTTTGCAAAGTGGATAATAGGAAACACACACATCACAGAAATCACTGATATCTACTATAAAAAAGTGAGACTCATGAATGCTTGAAGAAATATTTAAAAAAACAAACAAACAAACAAAAAAAACCCACAGAAGATAATAACATAAGCAGGTTAGTAGTGCCTCAAACTCAAGGCCCAAGAAATTGTTGGGAGTTTTGCTCATTGCTGAAAGTGTAAACCTTTATGATAATCAGCATGCCACCTAAAGCAATATCTCAAGAATAGTTAAGAACAGCCACTCTGCTAAAGCTGCACACTTGAGAGACAGTTGGACTCAGGCCTGAATTATTTAGCGCTGATCTAATCCTGTCCTTGCAGGTTTTGCAGTTTTGCCAAGACAAAGAATTTTGCTGCTTCACACCGCCCCACGCCCACCACCCCCCCCCCCCACCCCCCCCCCCCAGCTGGCTTTACTCTGCGACCATGAGCCCTGCAGAAACACTGTAGCAGCTCCTCATAGCAGGACACTTTTCTTGACTCAAGAGAAAATCTAAATAGGCAGAGGGAACAGTACTACCTAAACCCTGAAGAAGGGAGCTGAGGAACTAGAGATTATCTTCAAAAGATAACATTTAAACACCATTCTAAGTACTGGCCTCCAACAATTACGGCCCATTTGCCTTTAAAAACTGGGGTTTGTAACACATATCTCACCACATTTTAGCACATATTCAGGGGAGGGTTCACCTGAAAACAGATTCTTTGAAAAGACACCCTCAGCTCCTGCCATAGTCAATGAGACAAATGGATGTCTCCAGAGAGAAGTTTATCCCGTTCTAAAATCTCTATCAGTCTTTGGGTGAAGACATACTTTTCACCTCCCTGCCCCCATGCCCCCGCCACCCCACCCCCCCCAACTGCAGAGAAAAATAAATAGACTGTAGAGGCAACTTTATTCTCTACTGAACATTAAGTTGGAAAGATGCCAACGGGAATGTCTGATTCGCCACCAGTGACCACAGACCTCCAGTGTCCAACATCACCAAGCTGGCTGGTGCCAATGCAGTCCTGTGACCAAACAGCCTTCTTTAGTGAGGAATTTCCCATCCTTTTCCATGTTCTAGCCCAAGCACAGGAGATCCTTTACACTAAGTCACACTTTACACTGGGTCACAGACATCCTCTATACTGTAAGAAGGACAAATACAGCTTGTCACTGAGTCATTGCTAAATATGTGGGTAAGCCCAGGGATGGTTTTACAGATAAATATCTGGAACTGAGGTCCCAGCACCCCCCATCACTTAAAACAGATACTGTCCATCAAATAAGCAGAACAAGGGATGAGCATAAAGTTCAGCATCTACCTGGAGTCCTCATCCATCCTAAGAAACAATTCACTTACATTACAAGCTCTCAGGAACAAGTTGCATTGCCTTCCATGCTGGAGTTGGACCATTTTATAATCTTTTTTACCATTGGTCTAGAAAGGTTGTCTCTGTTTCTTAGGGTTAGCAGTCTCATATAGGATGTGGGACACTGGAATTGAATGCCAATTGCCTGCTGCCGTGAATTTTCCACTACCTACGCAGACAGGAGATATTGTGGTGTTGGTGACACTTCTCCAATACATTGTTCATCAATCCTGCAGGGAAACTCTTATCCTGGTTCACCTAAACATGCCTTTAACATCATGCAAGTACACAGAGAAAAAGCTGAGGTAGAAGAGATCACAAGGCTCAGAGCCCCTTCATTGTGTTGTGAGCCTGCAGCAGCTGGCAACAGTGGCAATGAAAAGCAAAACAGTTTTCTGAGTCATCCAGGAGCCCTCCATCTGAGAGAAGAAATAAACTTCAGTTAAAGTCAAGATGGACAGAAATGTCACAGAGTGTACCAGGAACTATTGAGACATATATTTTATTTGGTCAGTCTGGGCATCAGAAGCTGTCTGCAAGAGCAAAAGGTATAATGTCACCAGAATATGCATGGAAAAAACAGCGTTGGCTGCTCCCCACTCTAGGTATAACATTATAAAGTTGAATGACACCCGATGCTTTTACTCTTGAAATGCTAGCCAAGCAAAGGATGTTGCTTTTGCCTCCAGCCCTTAGCTGATGTCAGCCAGCAAAGCTCTGCTGAAAGCACTGCTGCTGGAGCTGGTTTGTTGGGCACCAGCTGAGCCTGGGCTCCTTTCACCTGAAAAGCTGAAATCTCAGGTGTAATCCCTTTTCCAATATCTTCCTTCCCAGGGGTTTGGAAGGACTCACTGTCTTCCTTCTGGAGACACAACAGTGGGGGAATTTATGTACTAAAGAAGCCAGTGGGTCCCAGAAGTGTGATGATCTTTCCACCTTTCAAGTCAGGGAACATTTTCCATGCAAACAATGATGGGCATTCTCAAAAGTTATCACTTGCAAATTATTCCTGAAATGGAAATATCAAAGAAAGTGATTTAATAAGTTAAAATTAGATGGCAATAGGTATATATGTGTATACAATGAGTGCAGTAGACCAAACATAAAAGGAAGATTTATCCTCACTGGTTTTTTTTACTGATCATTAAACAGGTATAACATTTAATGTTTTGTTTTGTTCTGTTTCATTTTGTTTATTTTATTATTTTCACAGATGAGAACATTTCTCTTTTGCTCTTCAAATGGGCAGCTCATAACCAAGGTCATGAAATGTAAATTCTAGAAGCTACTGGGCTTACTTAATGTATGTTCACACACATATGCAGTGTGTACAAGTATGTACAATGTGTACAAGCACACACAAGTGTGTACCATTGATCTAGGTAGGATTTGGTTAATACTGTTCATAAATACTTTCAATAGGAACTGTAATACTGCTTGCAGTGCACATATACATGCTTCGTTAAATTCCAGGCTAGAAAAAGATAGTTTAATAGAAGGTTTTAATAGAAAATTGCAATAACTCTATGAATGTTTTCTGTAAAAAATCCTTGAAAAAGATCTTGACATGGGATGATATATATTTTGAAATCTTACATTTGTTGTGTTTTTTTTAAAAAAAAAAATAAAGCTAAGGCAAATAGGAATTATCCTTGAAATAATGGATGAGCCTAGAATAATGCAAAGTTCAATTACTTACATCCCTATCAGGTATTATGAGTATTTTCTCTTAATAGCCCAGTTTGTTTGATTTGGTAGAGTTTGGAAAAGGGATCTTTAATTGTGAAAATGTGGATAATGATACATGTAGAAATCCATTTGTGCAAATATAAAAAGACTATGAAAGCAAGCCAGGCTGGGGATTAATCAAGGGCTCCAAAGATCAACATTCAGTCCCCCAATCTTCTTGTTTGGCATAGCCTCATTCCTTTCCATAACTCTCCCTTGTGTGCCCATGAATGGACACTTCAATGAATGGATGTTGCCTTACTTTGTGGTTACAGAGAACAGTGCAGCAGAGACTTGGTTGCACACCAGCTCCGCTGCTCTGATACACTCATTCATGTTCAGAAATTTCATTTTCACTGGTCTGCTCCCTAAAGGCTTTTGTGCAAGTTTCAGAACATCAGGTTTTGCAGAAGCTACAGATTGTCACAAACATGCCTTTAATAACTTTATCAAACTGCTCACAAAAGGGCATTTTATTATTAGGTGTAAAATGGAGGAAAAGTTCATAACTAGGTTACACCTTTCTCATCAAGTCACTGCATAGTAAGTAGTAGAAGAAAATTAATGGTGGAGAGGGTCATAGCTGAATATGAGTAACACCTTTGTCCACAATTATTGTATTTTATTGGCAATCATTACTAAATACTTTATTTAGGAAAAAAGACCAACAAATTAAGACTCATCTTTACCAAAGGGCTCTGATCATAAGACCACCAAGTGTTTTGGTGGACCAGTTACGCTATCAGATATGGGCATAGACTGAAAATCCAGCCATAGCATGCCATGGTCTGCCATAGAGTACAATCAAGTGATATTTGGCTTATCACATCAGCTACGGTAGTGTGAAATATTCACCAAGAAATAGTACTGCAAGAAAAAAACCCAAACAAACTGGTTTCTTTATCAAACAAAACAGGCTTCATAAATTGCTGGGAGCAAAATTAGGCATGTTCGGAAAACAAATAACTATGTTAGGTTTGTTACTGTAAAAGCAGTATTAAAAGCTGAAACGAGACCCTCGGTCACAGTAGCTGTATCACCAAACATTTCCCTACCAGGTGCTTTAGTGGTGCCTTATTAAATTATTCTAAGCCTCTCTTCTTTAAGGTTTGGAGATACATTGTATCAAGCCAACATTTAACTGCACTATTTATCCAATTGGAGATGGAAGTCCAACTGAAATAGCAAATATAATGAGCTCATCTCAGCATCCTTCTAAGAACATTTCTAGGGAGACATCTCTGTCCTTACTGGACAAGGTTGGGTAGAGAATCCTGAAAAGCAGATATCCAGGAACTTCTTAGTGCCACCAACAAGATGTTCATGTGGTCACAAGGAGTAGGTAAGTCAACTACATTTTAAACTTTCCTGTTCCACTTGGCTGCCTCTCCAGAAAAAAGCACACCTTTCTGCCACTCAGACAGTACAGCAGCTATGTCAGGAAGCATGGTTTTGTGAATTGGGATAAGACTTTGGCTCCGTTTTCCTAGACAGCTGTGCTGCAGACCAGATTTCCTTTCCCTAAAAAGCACATTTCCCCTTTCTCCCTCCTTTGTAATCTGGCAAAAAGAGGATTTCTTTCCCTTTAGATACATCAGGATTTGCACACGAGCCCTCCGCCTCTATGCATACATATGTCTTACTTTTTTTTCACCTTGTGATGAACATAAATCAAGTCTAGCACAGGGATGGAGACTTCAAAAATATTGTCTTACAAGATTCATGAATATAAGCAGCCAGGTAGACAAAAAAGTCCTTATTAACTCCTACATTGTAGGAAAAGGTAAACTGTGAGCTCAACCTTTACTATATATTAGAGTCCACACAAGAGCTAGCCCTCAAGTCAGAAATCTATAGAAAGCCAAACTCAAATGAAAAATGGTGCAACAGGAATAATAAAATAAAATACCAATGCAACATTTATGTACTCTACCTTCCTGGCAGAGCTGTACCTAGCTTCAGCAACTTTTCATTCATCCAAATGCCCAATATTTGAAGAGTGCCAAGTGCAGGCAGACCCTTCCAAGACTATCTTTCCCAGCCAACTTGAGTTAAATAAGGGATAATACTTTTCTCAGAATGGGGTCTCATGTGGAATTATTACTATTGCAGCCAGAAACTAATACAAAGCAAGCAAACAAACAAAAAATTCTTAACCACAGAGAGGGCAAGTAATAATACAGTCACATTTCATACTCTGGAAGCATTTTCAAACTAACTATTCCAGCAAAGTATATGCAATGCTATTGCCCCTTTTTTTCAGCAGACAACTGAAGCATAGTTTCTGTAGCACAGAAGAGAAACTGAGGCACTTGCCTTACCAAGTTCACATAAGGATTTTTATAGGAGAGCCAAGACCTGAATGTGGACAGCTCATCCCACTTGCAGACAGCAAAGCAACCATCAACTGATTAAAGAAACTCTTCGCTGCCGTTGACATTGGCCAGACGCAATGTGGGAACTGTCAGCAGCATCACAAGACAACCCAGGACCTGCCTGCTAGCTCCCCTGTGCCACAACCCCTGCAACCCATGGAGGAGTAAGACAGTCTGATGTGGCAGTCTGCAGGGATATATTCACATTGCTGCTGCCACAAAGTGAGGTACCTGAGGAAGATACTATTTTGACTCCATTATTCCAGCAGTTGTAACCCTTAATTGGCAGTTTGCTTCATTTCTGCTACTGTAAATCACCTGGAGCACATAATAGCACCCATTTGCTTGAGCTTCAAAGTTCCAGCAGAAGAAAGTGAAGAAGGAGAGAGAAAGAAGTCTGATCAACTTTTCATTTCTACAACAGCTCAGCTGGGTATGCATGAAGTTGCTGGATTTCATCCTGTGCCCACATTGCTCACAATGTAATTCTGAAAAAGGCCTTTCTCCACTCCCAGTGAGGCCCCAGAGAGCTGTTGCCCTGTTCCCTTGTAAAGGTAAAGCCAACAGTGTTGAGGGACAGCAGAGAGGTTTTGCTTTCAAGCTTCACTCAAAGCTGTTTCCATGCTGGAGAGACATAGAAGGGAATGGATGGTCACCAGGTAAAAAGAGCTTTTCCCCAGAGAAATGAGGTAAAAATGATTCCTTTGCTCCAATGGAGTCTTGCTGACATTGTTCATATTTGGGCAGCCCGAGGTGTGCCAAGGCAACAGAGGCAGACTGCAAGTAGCAGATAAGGAAGGGTCCTTGGGGGTATTGTGCTAAACCTGGTGTCTTTGTTCTTGCCTTCACCATGGTTCTTCATATTTCCAAGGGGACATGCCTGGAGCCAGCAATAGGGGAGGAGAAAAGAAGGGATCCTGAGAAAGGAGCTGGTGTTTGGGATTATGCTGTCTCCAAAGAGGCCACCGCAATACAGACCTGGGGGCAGTGCCTGAGCCTCCCTGGCGTCAGTGCAGCCACTCTGCAGTGGGCAAGTGTCAAGCCAACATGCTGCGGGTTTAAAGACTGAGCTCAGAACGGCTGAAGAATTAAAGTACCAACAGCAGACAAGCAAAAATACTGATTTTTTTTTAGCTTACAATAAATAATGGAGGTGAAACCTCAAAGAGAGCAGTTTTAATCTGTCCTACTCAAGGCATTTACTGAAAATGATGTCCTACTCAAGGCATTTACAGTAAGTGAAATTAAGGCAGAGACATGGGATAACAGCTGGCTAACCCGACCCAGCTAGTGAGAAAATGACAGAAACCAGATCTCCTGTCTCCCATATGTGATGCTTGGGCCACTAAGGTAGCCTATCCTGAATGCACAAGGAAGAAGGGGTCTTTGCAGCCCCTTTCCACACCTCGTTGCTCTACTAGTGACAAAGGTAGTGTTTTTACACACAGCGCTCCGTGCTTCACTACAGAGTGAAGCAAAATCCCCATGTCCTAATCATTACCCTGCCAGCAATTATGATCTCTAAAGGGACCTCGTGGGGCAGATATTGAAATTCTGTTTCTCCCTGCAGCATTCTTCTTTCTTACTAGTTGAAAATGGCTGAAGGGAAGAGTTAACTCTGAAGACTTGTAGGGATTAATTTTTCACCTCTTTATTAAAATGCTTGCAGCAGATGTTGGACACTTTCTATTTTAGTGGTCTAAGAGAATGACAAAAGATTATAAGAACCACTTATCTTCATTTAAACCATTGCCTGACAGGGCTAGTAGAAGAGAAGGGGTTGGACATAACTCTGTAGTATATTTGTAATGCTGTTTGCTTCTAATTCTGTAATTGTGAAGTCTACCTCATGATAGTCATGTCTGACTGTATTTCTTTCTCTCATCTCCACTCGTCTTTCTTTTTATTCTTCCTTACAGGGTAAATGGGAAGAAATGTGTGAAATTATTCACCAAGATCTCAGAATGGGAAAACTGAGTCATATCTTTGGGAAATCTTGGGGAATCTAACAGTTCAGGCTAGTGGACACCAGTATAAGAGCTGTTAACCGTCATCTGCTGTTACCTGTAAAAAGCATAGCTGAAACATGGGAGAGACTGAAGATCTGTCAGAAAGGCTGCAACTGCAGGAGCATATCAATTGCCAGAGGAGCCCTGCACTGAGGGCCATCCAGCTTCATACCTGCTCAGCCTGGTTTGAAAGGGGCAGCAATTCCCTCAGCCTAAATGCAGCCACATTAAATATCTTCAGTATATAATATGTATTTAGCACGTATCTTTATAGATATATACATATTGGCTATGTCTTATCTCCTTAGTCACTATTTTCTTCTTTAGAAAAGCCTTCATTTAATTCATTGCAGAGCAAAGCTGTACTTAGTTTGAGTGGCCAAGGCAGCCACCAAAGAGAACTGTGAGAAGATCCATAGCATGAATTGGGCTCTAAACCCATCAACAAATGTTTAGGGAAAAGAAATAATACGTTATTTGCAGCTTATAGCCGATCCACAGGGTGTTTGAGTAACTTAACTTGCAATGCATAATTCTACTTACTCTAATCAAATGCCTCAAACTTTGAGCTCAGTTTTATCTATCTGCCAATGGCCTTTTGGTGATCAAAAGCTGAGCTTGGGGCACTTAAGATGGCCTTACCACAAGATTAGATCCCATACTTAGACTTTGACTCTAACCACTAGTTGAAACTGTCCTTACTGTCATCCTGACCTAGATGCTTCTCAGGGATTTTCTAAATATGTACATAGACCTTAACTGTGTTTTGACATACAGGATCAATGTTTGCAGGAAGGCTTCAACAAATCTCATACACCTTGAATTCCTCAGACTCCACATGGTGTTTCCTTCTGTTAGGCTGTTCCTTGGCCATTTGGGACTCCATTTAGAAAGGAGGCACTGAATCAATCCTGCCACGGTATTCACTAGAGCACGTTGCTGACAGCAGTGTGACTCTTTTTTCCTTTTGCCTGGCACTAAACAAACTGCTAAGTATGCAAATGACAACCTCCCTATTCCTTTTGCCTTCGTTGCCTCGCTGTATGCACTGGATCCAAATATCTGTTCTTCGCGGATATCTGACAGATCTCGGCACCAGGCTTTGCATAACAGGTGAAGCCCTGAAGTAGGTCAGCATGGATCAGCGATGCAGGGCTTCTGTATCTCTGGAAAATCCTTTTAAAATCTTGCTTTGTGCCCATAAACTTTGTATATATTTAGTATCTACTTAAAAAAACGTTAGTTCTCCTAGAGCAGGGTGGAGATCGATGCCTTTAGTTAAAGGCAGGCAGAGCAGCTAGTGAATATGCTGTGTTAAGACTACCACCAAGAGGCCAGTTAGGAGAAGGCTGAGGAGGTTTAATTGCATCATTTCACCGAGAGCAGAGAGGCCCCCCTTAGCAGGAAAGGCAAAGGCTGGGAAAGCAAAGCTGGGAAGCAGATTCTTAATAACCAGCTGAACCCTTCTCTGGCATCGTTTTGTGGCAGCAGGATCGAAGAACAGCAAGGCGATGGGGACATGCTTGCTGTATAAATAGTAATGCAGCAAGCACTGAAAAATGCTTCAGTATGCACCCTGCATGCCAGTGCTTGCCTGCTGCAGCAGCAGCACAAGGGAGACAGCCTGGACATCCCCAACCCCAAAGAGCTCAGGTCTCTTGTCACATCAGCAGCAAACAATATTCCCTTGCAATGCAATCAGCTCGGACCCTGCATTACATCATTGCACAGGGCAAACGCAGCCGCATCTGTCCCAAGATATAACACCCTTTTTAACCACAGAATTTCCTTTCAGGCAGTGCTTTGTGGTGAACACCTCTCCTTTGTTCCTCAGCAAAATCAGATCAGTAAAATACGATCGGAACTGAAAAGAAAACTTACATTTTGCAACTGAAATTAGCTAAGAAGTCACCAAACCTGAGTATTTCCTAGCCACACACTGACATAACATGGGTGGGCTTATAGCATGATGATGTGTGGACCAAGATCAGACTGCTCAGCATGTAGTGAAGGAAAACTCCAAAGCTGAACCTATACTAGCAATAAACAGTGGCAGAGACACTGTTAAACACTCAAACTTAATTATCTGTTCTGCTAAACCACTACAACAGTCCCTGGTACTGTTGCAGCCTGGACTAGCTAACTGTCTCCTGCACAATTTCTGCACAAAGCTGAAGCACTGGTGCAAGACAGGGACTGTTCCCAACAGGCAGTTTGGATGCATCTATCCTGCTTTGGCCAGCAAGACAATTCAGTGATGAGAATAAAAGCCACCCTCTGCCTGGTGAGCTCAATACAGGAGAAGGGTTCTGGGTATGTGTGATCTCTAAGTGCTGGAGATCATCTGGAGCATCTACAAGGGGCTGAGAAGGAAGAGGGGGGTTTGCAGTGAAAATCTGAATGGAATGTCTTCCTGAGTGTGTGCTTGGCACTACTGGCCCCATGTGATAAAACTGTCTGAGAAATTTACATAAAAGAATAGTTAAACAAACCATAAAGGTAGTCTACTCTGCCCTAGGGCAGGCTTCTGGAGTAGATAACCTTACCAGCAGCCTTTCAACCCTCTTTTCTCTGACTGCTTGTAAGATAAGACTTTGTGAGAATGTAAGTCCGTAGAAAATAACGGAGAAGAACAATCCCCCAATGAGTCTTTTCTGACAATCCTTCCTTTGCTGCTCCTCTGCTGCTCAACAGAGAGGAAATTTTCCAGTTAAATGGGAGAGGGCATTACAAAATGATCCTTAGGAAAGACTACAGTGCCAGATGTGGGGAATATACATAATCACTGATACAATGAAATGCAATAATTGAGAAACAGACTGAGGAAGCAAAGGCATTTGAATTCTGCTTTAAATGGACTTTGCAATGCAGCCCTACGTTCACTGACTATGATGCCTGCATTATATTTGATTGTGCGTGTTGTGCACAGAAAGAATCTGATTCATCACAGTGTGACTCCAGTGTTACATTGGGAGAACTCCAAGAGAATAATCAAGTCTCAGAATATTAATTCAGAAATACAGAATTCAAAAATGGCCAAGCACAGGTACAGATGTGTATGCATCCATGAACTTGAGCCATATGGGTATTCCCACTTTTCTTAGTCTCCAAAGTAATAGATTTTTTTTTTCTGATGACAGCAGCTCTCATAGTTCACCTGTTCAGAATTAGCAATGGGTTATCTCTCCCTCCTTTTACTATATGCAACATAAAAGAAATTAGGGGCATCCAACAGAGAACTGGTGGTTGCTTTTTGGCTAGCAATTCTGGCTGCAGGATCCGTGAACTACACTCAGTATCATTCTGGATTTAGCCTGTCATCCACTGCTTGAGAATTAGCCCACGTGCTTCCTTCACAGCTTTCTAAGCTTATCATCCACCTGTATAGTTTGACATGCATAAAATTTGAGTGTCCCAGGGAATCCACCTGGAGCTGCAGGTGTTTGGAGTACAGGTTTGCTGTTTACTGTGTGGCACCCTGACTGTGTCCTCAGCATCACAGAGGGACAGGTCTGGCAGTATCTGGTATAGGGTTAAGACAAGAAAATTAATCTGAAATGAGCCTGTGAAGCACAAGACTCTCTGCTCATATCAATTCCCCTCATCCCAAGAAAGCCAACAGCAAAGTTCCTATTACCTAAAACAGACGCTGAACTCTGCTCGAGTTCCACAAACAATTAAGGAAATCCCATGTCCCCTGGGCTACCTTAAGAGTTAGTGCCTGCTGGTGTTTGGGATACCGTGGGCATAGTGTATTTGCTACTCCAACAGCTTTGAGGAGTAGTACTTGATGCAGTTTCTCAGCCTACACCGAACAAAAATTCTGTGATGGTGAATAATACAGAGCCAAAGAAGCCCTGGGGACAACAGCTCTCCTTTCCCTGCCCAGCATGCCATTTCAGAGACCTCAGAATTCCTTGAGACCTAAGGAAATTAAAGCAGAAGAATTGAAATATGCCTCTGTGGGTCTCCAAGACATGGAGTGCTTTAGCTGGCTTGTATTTTTCATCCTCTGTGGCTATTTCAAAAATCTTTTTAAATATTAAAGGCAACAATATTTATTTTCATGAAATAATGTGTGTAGTGTGGTGAGATTTCCATTTGTGTGTTTAGCACAAAAAACAGTTCGAAGTCTCTTGTATAAAAGTATTTTTAGACCTGAAAAAGTAAACAATGCGGGAGCTTTTGAATAACTCAGCTTTCTCTTTTCTTCTAGGGACATTGCCATGTGGACCTTCTCCAGGCCCAAATTTAGTAGGCCACATTTCCAGATGTTGCATGGGTGAAGAATGAGCCTAGTAGTTGGGTTCCATTGTCCATCTAGCCCAATGCCTTGTCTCTAGGAGTGATCTGAACTAAAACATTGGAACAACAGTGGTGTAAGACATCCATGGCTCACAGACTAGAATTCAACTGATAGTATCAGAAGTCTCATTCTGACCTCTACCAAGTCTGGCTTTAAATTCAATACTTAGCTGAAGATGTCGTTACATTCAGGAAAGGCCAAGAATCTTCTTCCACCAAGCTGCCAAGGTGATAAACCTGTGTTTTTATTTTAAATACCAATGGACAAAATTAGATTATCCACATCTAATATTCCATCCTAGACCAGGTCCCAGTCATGAATTTTGCTGATATCCCAATTAGTTCAACATGTTTCACATCCCTGCAGTACCGATTTGCCCAAAGTATCAGGTCTATACAGGCCTTACATATATATATATATATATATATATATATGTATCTCCAAGCAACAATTCTAGGCTATGATGGTGGATGAATACAAGAACAAAACCAGTGGAAGCAGTATTTGCTGGGTTTTTTTCCTTAAAAATTGGATATTGAAGCCTTGTAAAGATTAATTCACCAGAATTTCCTACTGGAAGGGAAATCAAGTGATTAGTGATATTGTCTGTTTCTTGATTTGCTGAGGCACTTTCTCATGCATTAGAAAAAGCATGCCTAAAAGATCTGCATTATAATTAATACTTTTCCTTTTTCTCCAGAAACCACTTACTTCTTTGCCTTTCTTTGGCTATGAAAGTATTCACTGATACAGCAAATAAATTATAAAAAAGCTTTAGGCCTAGAATACTTCTCCCCATCCCAAACTTTCTCTTATAGAACTGCCTCACCATCTGCTCATGAGGAACTTATCTTTTGGCAGAAGAGACATATGGGGATCAGCAGCCAAAAAGGATCATGCTGCATGGGGTTCCATGTCCCTCATCCTTCTTTGCCCCTGCAGTAGACCAACAAAAATGGGCAGGCAGAGAGGCTTTACCAGTATGTCAAAACAGCAGGTCCACTAGTCCAGCCATTTGTCATCCATAAATACAAAATTCTTTGGCTATTTTCTGTCTCTTTCCACACATTCAAATTAAACACACCTTTTGCACTGAGTCTTCATATACCCAGCATGCTTTGAGCTTAGGACTCCAGTGATATGTTCCACCCCAGCAAACCCATGGCCAGTACGATTTTATTTCTAAGGAGACCTTGGTTCCTAAAGAAACAAAGAAATGATGAAGCAGCAGAGAGTTCCTCCTGCTGTTTATTCTACCTCTTATTCAGCCTGGGGATTGTCTGCTCATTCATTATAGCCACTGAAGAAGTCAAGCAAGAATATGTTCTCCTTCCCTCTCAGGACTATAAAGATGAAGATCTGATGCAGACTACTATCCTAGTGTAAAATGGGCATGGTTTCCATTGGCAGAAAATGGCAAGAGAGAAAAAAAGTAAATGTGGTGAAAATACATATATTTCTGAGATACAAGCCCTATGGTTGCTTGAAGGATTCAAATACACCAGTGAGTTAATGCAGGGTAAAAAGTTTCTGTGCATCAGCAGACCTGAAGTAACTGCCCCTGTGTATACTTTCATCTTGCGGTAAATCTGAGTTAGAGTTACACCAGTCCTCTCTTTGTTTAAAAGAATTTAAATGATTCAAATAACTTCACATTTGCTACAGGCCAGAAGCTTGTGCATGGACTGTTGCCACGGAAACCTGCTCACTGATCTTAGCACAAAGGAAATATCATTACTGTTTCATTAATTACTGTATTAGAGCAAGACACCATCTAAGATCAATGCTTATTGTGCTAGGTACACAGTGAGAAATACTATTTGTCCCAGAAAACTTCTGATTGAAACAGGTAGCTTCTTTTCAGCTTTGCAGACAAAATGTTTAATTTACAGTAACAACTGAAGCAGAGTCACATAAATCAAAGTTAACCCACTGCCTCTAGGTCAGCCAAGTTATTGCCAAGAAAATCCAAGGCTGGAAGTCCGTGGGGACTCCACTGACAATTACACAGGTACCAAAAGCTGCCAGCATGCATCTGAAAATTGAGCCACAAACTGTGTTTCTGTTCTTTGTGTTTCCTGGTTTTGTACAGAGCTGAGCTCTATAACTGCACTAGCAAATACGGGCTAATAATCAACAATTTCCTATAATGGCACTTCATATTTTAGCCTCTATTTGTTTTCTTCTTATTGTTACCCAGGAGGTAATGGCACTGTTTGCTCTTCACAACAGAGATGCACCCTGGTACGTCATTCCTCTGAGAACAGTGCAAAAATTGAAGTTGGTAGAGCATAATGAATGGCATTTTCATGGCATAATGGGGTTTAGCCATCATCTCAATAACCACAGAGCTGTCATGTCAGTAATTGCAGAGGAATGGTGTTTGGGGCTGAAAAATCTGCTCTCCTCCACTCATCAGGCTAGGTTCACGTGACCACAGCTGGGAGGCAAGATGGTGCTTTCTCAAATGTGACTTTAAAGTTAGGATTTCAAATGAACCCACAGGCATGGCATGACTTTGCCACAAAACCTGCTTTCCTTCCATAAGAGATTGATTAACAGGCTTTTTCTTGAGTCAGGATCTTCATCTAACACTGGTAGAGTGGTCCACAAAGGCACATTGTGTGAAAGGAGAGCTCACTGAGAATTTGCTAAAACTGAGAAATCCAGAGCCAAACCCAGTCTAGCTTTACAGACTTCAAAATTCTTCTCCTGCTTATATAGGGCATCCACAGGTAAGTGCACATGAAAGGATTTTCCCAACCATATATTAGAGAGAGGATTTTTTAAGCTCCAGCTACCATAATTTAGGTTTTATCTCATGTGCTAGATTTTTTGATGTGGCAACATCCATTTCTATCCCTGGACTGACACTTATGCCCTTCTCCAGGGCCCCTCTTTCCTTAACCAATTTAGGTATTGGAACTGAGGCCGAAAGAGAAGACATGAGATTCGCCCTGTTGCTGTTCCTCAGGTGGGGAAGAATCATGACCCAGAGAGGGAAAGACAAGCTTCAGCCACCTAAAGGTCCTTGGAGAATGATGTCCAGCTGAGGACAGGACATCAATTCATGGAAGATGAACCGCCAGCAGCTAAATCCCAACTGCTTCTCTCCGTAGCATCACTGAATCACAGAAACATTTAGTTTGAAAAAGTCCCTTAAGAACATTGAGTCCAACCACAAACCAAACACTGCAAAGTCCACTACTAAACCGTGTCCCTGAGCACCATGTCTACACATCTTTCAAATTTCTTTCAGGCTCTGAGGATGCTCTTGTTTCCTATGTGCCTCTCTGCTGCCTTCTCCCACCCATTTATAATCCCATCTTCACATTGTGGCAAGGGCTGCTCCTCTCATGCCTCCTCTATCTTTTAGACCCTCTGGGGGTAGTGAGAGTTACTGAGTGGAGAATCACAGAGTGACACTTCTCAGTCAGGAGGAAGAGTGCCAGAAGCTCCACTTGTGGTATGCAGACTCACCGGTAGAGAACACAAGTTGTTCTATGCTGAATTACAAACAATAGGTATAAGTTTCTTTGCTCTCTTGTTTAGCTTTTGAAGGTACTCCAGGATTCTGTCAGTTAAAGAATCAAAACCATCATCCTTAATGTCCATGAGTCATGTATGGAAAGTCAAGAGCATACATGAGGCCCATGCCTAGTTTACATACTATGAGGAAATCTGTGTCTCTTACACTTTCCTCTGAAATGTCCATTTCTCACTAATATGAGAAATAGGGCACAGCACAAAATCAGAATTGCCTTAAGTCCAGTCTGATACCTCTTAGACTCTGATGTTTCCTACCAAAAAAAAAAAAAAAAAAAGACAGACAAGATCTTTACTATGCAATAGTTTTACATGCAAAGATGTCTGACTTAGGCATCCAAAGGACACTGAGAAAGGTCTGGGCAATTAACTCCAGTCTGGAAGTAGTAAAACTGTGTCAGCACACAGTTTAATAGCACCTGACCTATTAAACCTGGCTAGCAGCTAATTACTCCTGTAAGTAAGTCTTGCCAAGTTCCTGGAGGTAGTACTATGCTCACAGTATCTCTGCATCTACTGCGAAGACAAAGTATGTGGAAGTCCAGTCCTTACATCTATAAAAAATCATCCCAAAGTCTGGATAGAACTAAGTTTTGCAGCATGTCTTGAAAGCCAAGGGATTCAAGCTGTTGGGGAGCAACAGAGTGGAAAGGAAATCCTAAAAGAGAAACTCTGGGAGGCATGGGAAAGCTTTGATGTGCATTGGAAGGAGGGAGAAAAATTCTCTTGAATGGTTCAGAGAAGCAGCATTTCACAGAACCACACAATGGTTGGAGTTGGAAAGAACCTTAAGGATCATCTAGTCACAAACCCCCTGCCATGGGCAGGGACACCTGCCACTAGACCAGGTTGCTCAAAACTCCATCCCACTTGGCCTTGAACACTTCCAGGGATGGAGCATCCACAGCTTCTCTAGGTAACCTGTGCCAGTGTCTCTCCACCCTCACAGTAAAGAAAATTCCCTGGAAAAATTATGAACTAGGGATGTTTTTTCAGGTTTTTTACACGTGATTTCTATGCATGCTCAGGTTTAAGTTAACTGCTTCAAATTCCTTTTCTACACTTTTCTGCAAACTTCCATACACTTGCTTTACTTCTCCAGTGTCACATTGTTGAGTCTTGGGGTTTTCCTCCTAGCTTTGGTCTTGTTGTCTCTAGACTCCATTAATATTTCTGATTATCTTATTCACTACATCACTTTTTAATACTTTAAAACTTATGTAAATTATTGTAGCAGCCATGAATGAAAACAATCTATTAGCACAAAAGAACTTCTTCTGGACAATGAAAACAAAAGTAAATTAAACTAATAACTCTAATCTTCTCAGTGTTATGCAGTTATATTCCAGAGGACAATAAAGGTTGCACTGCAATTCTAGTTTAGTCTTCTCCTTTCTTTGGGGTTTCTCTAGCTACTTTGCTGAGTACTTCACAAGTCCTAATACACCTGTTTTCACAGTTCTTTCATGCACTCTGGCTGTTTTCTAAGTTCCATATTATCCTGTTCCTTGTAAGTCTGTGGAGCATCATTTCAGTGGTGAGAGAACAGAGCAAAATATTATCTGTTGTGTCTATCCTTGGAACACCATTTAGGTAAAAATATCAAGGGAAAATGTGTGGTTCTGAATACTGATCATTTACAAGTGCATGAATCTGGTGCTTGCAGCGTTCCCTATCTCTGTACTACAGACACCGAGAAACATCAAAGACTAGTGGCAATTTAGGCATTCCTTTACTAGCTGCTGCATCTGGAGGATGAACAAAAAAAGACAGTTTTCCTGTAAAGGGTTAGCAAATTTGTGGAGAAAGGTATTTTTTCTCAAAGCTCTAAAAGGATTTCTTCTTCCTCCAGGGACTGCATAGCAGAAGCAGGGCTTCTTGGCCTTCCAGCACAAGCTGGCAATAAAGGGAAGAAAAGCCCTCCCATGAGTGTTTAGTCAGGCATCAGGAAAATGAATTTGGATGTACCATGTCTTCATTGCCTTCTAAAGCAAACCCCAACTGCGCTCATTATGAAAGGTATGATTGAACTGATTAAATGCAGTGGTCTGCAACGTTGGCATCTACATCTGAGGAAGTCAGACAGCAAATCAACAGATTCAACACAGTGAGTGACATCACACCTTGTCCTAACAAAGACACATTTTTTGGTAAACTGAATGGAACCTAAGTCCACTCAGTATAGTAACTGGTTCTCCATTGACTCAAACAGAGGCCTATGTAATTTAGATGTAATGTACACGTTGTAAACACCTAAAGTTAGCGAACAGAAATGCTATCCCATACAAATCTTCATGCCTGTGTACATGGCATAATGTAGTACCACTCAGATACGGATGGGGTTGCTCTGATATTCTTCCCCTGTGATGTAGAGTGGGTCACAGGAGGTAGAAACACAAAGCTAACCACCTAGGGGGAAAAAAAAGCTTTAAAGATAAGCTTAGAATTTCAGCAAGATGCCAAGGGGATGCACAACTCTGAACTAGCACAGAAGTCTTGCATCCATCCATATACTGTAGGGCTGGAATACTGTGTCTGTTCATTACACCTGCGAGCAAAATTCATGCAGAAGAAGTAAGGAGAAAACACTTGAACTTCACAGGTGTCTTTTGAAACACATTGGCAAGAAGGCTGGTTTGGACCCACAGGCAGCAGCTCAATTAAACGTTGCTTCCATCCATACAACAGTGCTTAGCTACTGGACCTGCAATGAATGGCAGGTTGGACCTAAGGAAAAGGTCTCTGCAAAGTCACACAGTTTCTTTCCTCTAGTTATTACAGCTCCAGTTCCATGACATCTCTTCTTTTATCTTGCTCTCTACAATTCCCCAGTTAATTCCTCTGCAAGTCCTTACAGTTGGTTTCTCTCTGTAGCTTGCTGGATGGGGTCCTCAGGGCTAAGGGTGAAGATTAAATATTTTTTCTTTCTTTTTTTTTTTTTAACCAGCAAAGGAGGAAAGGTAAAACTAATTCCCTGTGGAAATCTGTTTTTCATTCAATAGCACCTTGTTGTCCCAAAGGTAGACATGTCAAGTCTTGTTTCATAAACTTCTTACTGTAAAAGGGGGAGCTTGCACCAGAACAGAGAAGACAAAGGGTAGAACAAAGAATTTATTGGGAAGAAACGTCTCTATTACAGTAATGCCAGCTAAAGTCGAGGCTCTGTTTTGTCATAGCTATACAGATACTGTTCAGAATAGAGCAGAACATCATAATCTGAAATGTTTGTCTTATAGAGGCAAAACTGATATAAGATCAGGGAAACGGGATACAACAGGAACTGGTGGAGCAGTATTCTTTTGCTGTTAAGTATCTAAGTGGGATACACATTGAGTCTTATACTCATGAAACAGGTGTCTAAACACAAGGGTCTGCAAGTGTGTTAGGTGTCTGAACATTACAGCAGTGTAGACAGGGTGCCTGCTTCA
This sequence comes from Falco rusticolus, assembly GCF_015220075.1. NCBI lineage: Eukaryota > Metazoa > Chordata > Aves > Falconiformes > Falconidae > Falco > Falco rusticolus. Next base: position 86,445,491 of record NC_051189.1, read on the forward strand.
GCCAACCATGCATATGTGGCCATAGTCATACGAGACAAAATATCTAAGGTCTGGCATAGAGCTGATGGGCAGGACAAAGTACCTGCAGGAGGCCTCAGAACTAGGAGAGAGAGGTGATACTCTGTCATTTCAAATGAAGCTAATTGCTGCTGTTCAGGCAATAGACTTGAAACCCATTCAGTGAGTGTTCAGTTGACCCTAAGCAGACACTTGCATTTGCTTAGGTAGAAGGATGGATCAGGACATGCTGAATAGTCCTACTCCAGAAAGGGAGCACCAAGTCTGCCAACCTAAAGGGATGTTGCAAGCTTTGAACGAAAGAAAGCGTTGTTTGAAAAAGGTCTTGCATGCCATTAGTAAGGAAGGTAACAGTGGTATTGGCTTTTTCTGCTGCTGCTTTAAAAACCATAAAAAATAAACAGCTTTTTGATTAGAAAAGTCACAAAGAATAATATAAATAGTGGGGAGAAAATTATTTTATTATATTGAAATGTCATTAGACAAATAAAGTTACAGGAAAGAAAATCCTGATAAATAACATCTATTTATGTGCACATACACACATTCACACACAGACACAAATATATAGGTCTTTGCTTACCTTTTTGACAAAAAATCTACAGGCAGCAATTACTAAGAGGTACTATGAATAGGGATTGGTTATAATAGGGATGTAAATTGTGTCATATGATATTACTGGGTTTATCGGAGGATGCTAATTAGAACAGCATACACCAGATCCACATACTGCCAGTTTTCAGGCTGGCTTGTGAAACAAAACAGAGGCAGGAAATATTATTTCACTAATTTGAGGGATAAAATAATAAAAGCTAAATAGGGAGGGAGGAATAAAGAAGGAAAGAGACATACAGGAGATGAATGCCTCACAAAAAACTAATATACAGGGCAGCTGTGTTGTCCCTGAACTTGGAGACAGTTTCATAGGCATTGCAAACTTCTTTTCCTGCTACTGTGATATGCTGGATCCAAAGAGGAGTCCATGGCCATGGCATTCCCAGACTCCTTCCTGTTTGGGTGGGAGAGTCTGCAAGGAGGTTTTCACAATGGGTAATCAGCCTCAAAACTCGAGGCACAGAAACTGAACGTGCATTTGCTGACATGCTGGATACAGTATTGTGGTGAGTTGACCATGGCTGGATGCAGGGTGCCCATCAAAGCCGCTCTATTGCTCCCCAACTCAGCTGGGCAGGAGAGAGAAAATATAACAAAAAGCTTGTGGGTCAAGATAACGACAGGGAGATCACTCACCGTCCTTCCCATGGGCTACGGTTCTTCACACCGTGCCCCAACGTGGTTTCCCCTGTGGGCGCAGCCCCTCAGGCCCAGCTGGCTCCAGCCCCAATGTGGGGCCACAGGCCCTGCCCGGAGCTGCCCCAGCGCTGCTGCCCGCGGGTCACAGCCCCCTGCGGGCACCCCCTGCCCTGGCGTGAGGTCCTCCATGAGCTGCAAGGCACAGCCTGCCTCACCATCGTCTTCACCATGGGCTGCAGGAGAATCTCTGCTCCGGCACCTGGAGCAACTCTTCCCCCTTCTTCACCAACCCTGGTGTCTGCAGAGTTCTTTCTCTCACATATTCTCCTCTCTTCAGCTGCAGTTGCTTAAGTTTCCCCCCCCACACCTTCTTAAATGTTATCCTTAGGCACTACCACCATGACTGACTGGCTCAGCCTTGGCCAGCAGCAGGTCTGTCTTGGAGCCGGCTGGCATTGGTTCTATTGGACATAGAGGAAGCTTCCAGCAGCTTCTCGCAGAATCCACCCCTGCAGCCCCCCTGTTACTAAAATCTCTACCATGCAAACCTAACACAAGTGTCCACAGAGACACTGGGCAAAGGGATATGCAGTGAAGGGAAAGCCAAGACAAGATGCTATCGACCTTACTCAAGCCTGGAGAAAGGAAGTAATATGTCTGTCCTCAAAACATCCAAGAAGGAGGATGCAGGGAACTACAAGATGGTCAGCCTCCCCTCGTTTCCTGAGGCAATTACAGAGGAAAGACTCATATGATCTATAAGGGATTATAGAAGGACAAGAAGGTGGACAAGAAGATGATCCCATGGTGTGAGGAGAGAGTGAGAGAACTGGGTTTGTTTACAGTAGAGAAATGAAAACTTTGAAGGGACCTAAAAGCAGCATGTCCGTACCTGTGGGGAGATCATCAAGACACAGAGAGGCTCTTCACAGTGGTGCATGGTGATGTCTTCCCAAGGGGTTCCCTCACTTTTGAGGAGCTGGCCTTGACTTCTGCCTCTGCAGCAAGGAGATGAGGTGTCAACAGACCTTGGCAGATTCATACACATTGCATGGTGCCAGAACAGACCTGCTAAAGAATAATTACTCCTGATAGACTATTTACTTTGATTAGGAAACACACATGAACATCTTTTTTCATTTAAGCCTCGCTTGTAGAAGGTAGCCTCCTTAAGTGTTCTGTTGTCTGGAATATTAGACCAGGAATTAAAAATGACAGGACGGACAATTTGGCAGCAAATGTTTAATTAGGCAATAAATTAAAGTCCCTAAGAGCACAAGGATCTGTGGCATCTCTCTCCTTTTGGATATAAATCATATTGTTTGTTGAATGTAAAACACCCTTTTATTATACACTACAGATGGAGATCCACACCCCTTGCTGTTGGTTGTAGCAAAGCCACATTGACAAGGAGAAAACAGAACAGTATTAACATTTTAAAGTGCTTTTCTGACAATGGACCTGGGGGATCTTCCAAAATGCTACATGCATCCTGTCTTCAGAATTAAGCTATGACCCCTCCTCAAGACTTCCAAATCCCAAACCATCCATTTCATACTCTATTTCCCCTGACCATGAATACCCTTACTAGGATTTTAGCACCCCTTTTTGAGAATGATTAAGAGCTGGAAATGCCTCTCATGTTCCTGAAGTCCCAGTGGGTGGAATGCCAAATGTCAGATCATGTGCTGATACTGGATATCAGATGCCTTAGCAGCTGACTCAGTTACAATGGGGAGAAAGGCTGATGCTGGGCCGGAGCCAGAAATTTGTGGCTCAGAGTAGTGCATAGGGTCTTGCTTGGCAGCAGACTGCCTCCTCTGTTCTGCTCTGTGTTCTCACACTACCATGCTGGAATGGGAACAATGTCATGGCCCTTGGCCAAGAACATAGGATAATGCAGACATGGTGGCATGACAGTTGAAAGAGGAGAGGAGAAGGGCCAATTCACTGAGTCTCATGGAGAATGAGTAGTAATGGACAGGTTAACTACCTGATTTGTCTTTCATTTTTTATTCACCAACAACCAAATTTTTTTTCAGGTCATTCAATCTTCTTTCAAACTTTTCCCCTTCTCATCTAACCTTTCTTTTTTCTTCCTCCCTCCGTCCCTGCCTCCCTTCCTTTCTTTCTTTTCTTTCTTTCTTTCTTTCTTTCTTTCTTTCTCTCTTTCTTTCTTTCTTTCTTTCTTTCTTTCTTTCTCTTTCTTTCTTTCTTTCTTTCTTTCTTTCCTTCTTTCTTTCTCCCTTTCAGTCAAATTGCACATGAAAAATATGTCATTTTAGAATGAAACACTGCAAAGGCTTATTCGTAAAACGTAGAAATGAAACTTCTCCTTGTTTTGGAAAATATCACTTAACTCCAACAAAACTATTTGCTGAATACCCCTCATTTCAGAAAGCCTTTTGCTGGTCTTTTAGCTGGATAGCAAAGTGTAACACAATAGTGCCTCTCCCAGACCTATGCATACTCAAGATGAAGGCTTCACCTTGGCTATTCTCCCACCGCTAAGCCGGTAACAAGCATTGCCTTATCTCATGAACCTTATTTAATCTCCCAGTGGAAACTGCAGGCAAGGGGTATATAAAACCAGAGTGGTTTGAAACTGTTTTGATTAAACCCTTCTGACAATAAGAAGAGCATATAAGGAAGAGAAAAGTGATGCTCAAATGCAAGAAAGGAGTAAATGACCACCAAAGACCATCTTTTATATGGTGGGACTGGGCAAATGCTCGAAGGTCTCCTGTCCACCAGTAATCTGTAACGTTGTCATGAGATTTTTTACAATGGCTTACCTTTGCGAACAAGCTCTGTTCTACTTGGCTGCTGAAAGGTTGTTATAACTACTGACCACACAAAGCCACTGCTCACCTTTATCTCATCTTGCAACTTCTTATGCATGGCTTGAGTGTATGGACTCACAGTACTACATCTGGGCTCCCTGAGCAGAGCAGTTTTTAATTGATGGGTTTGAATTGAGTTCAGAAAAATAGTGGCTAAGTCTGTCAAAATGAACAACTCTTACTCTATTGCTCCGGCATCCATCAGTCTATGGGATTAGTTCTACGCCTATCATTTTAGAGAATGGATAAAAAGAATGTGAAAACAAACACATTAAAAAAACTTCACGTCCCCAAAATCACTGTAGATTATTAAGTTTGGCAGAAAATCAGCACAGCTCCCTGCCACAGACACACGTCTGGTAATTCCCAGACAGAAACCTACTGTCAAGAATAATATTAGTAAAATAACTCACTAATTAATGTATTTACAGTGTCTCTTCTGCTATTCTTTTAGCAGGCTGCAGTTTCTGTGGCTTTTGATTATTTACGCTAATAGTTAAAAGGATGCTTTGCAGTGCAAGCTGCACACCCATGGGATGGAGTGTCTATTACATGCCACTTGTCTGTGCAAAAACACAGACTCAGTACTATTTTCTTGATTTGTCAGCTTGCATACAGTCCAACAGATAGAAATGAAAGGCAGGGAACTCAGAGAGGTAGAGTTCTTCAGGTAAGGAACCACTGAGTGGACTAGGATTCTTCAGATTGCAAGGTATAGATCATACCTATACACTTAAATGCACAGAGATCACAAAGCAGAGGCCCATAACATCAGAAATTACATGGGGAGAGGGAGTAAGGGCCAGAGGATCACTTTTTCACAAGTACAAGCACCAGGAAGCATCCAATTAAGATAGCATGAGGCAGACTTAAAACACAAACACGTAGTTCTTCACATGGTGTCTGATTAATCTGTGAAAATGCTAGTCATATGGAAGAAATAGATATTGGAAATATAATACATTTCTATTAACCTTCTATAGAAAAGATCCCCCCATGCAGTCACTTTCTTGTGGAACCAAGGATGTAAGGGAAGAAAGGGTGAAAATCAGATGGAGCAATATCTTCTTTTAGGTCAATACTCAAGAGCTGATCTGAGGCCCACAGAGAAAAGAGGAAGAACATAAAATCAAGGCAGGTGCACCCAATGCTATTAAGGCATCTGGTCATGCAAATAATACAAGCCCTTACTGCTTTGTGAAGCAGAAGAAAGAGGACTAGATAGGTAATTTTTGTAGCATCTATAAAAATGAAGTGTCAAGTTGCTGGCCCAGCCAGGCCCAGCTGCATGCTTGGCCAGTGCCAAGATGAATAGCTGTCCAGTGGCTCCTTCACAGATATTAACTTTCAGCTGAACACCTTTATCTATAAATTACAAACCTTGCTGTGTACCAGGGCAGGAGTGGGGTTGGAGAGGGCATCACGCTGAAAATACATGGCTTAAAATTAATGGGTCAGTAAACAAAAAGGAAGGACTTGAAATTATCCAACTCTATAAACTGCTACCTGGACAGGACAGAGTTGGAAATAATTTACACACGTCTAAACTTCAGAAGGGGAAAAGTCAGGAAAGCATCAATCTGATGCAAGAACATCCTGATGGAAAGAAAACTGCCTATTGTTTCAATGATGAGCAGCAAACATTGAAACTGTCATTCAGCAATCCTTTTGATGGAACAAGAGTTGTTAAAAGCAGGAAAATAATGAAATCTTTTTTTAGGAGCCAACTGGTGTTTAAGGATAAGAAAGGTTTCATTTTGGTTCTGTTTTGTTTCTTAACAAAATCTAAATGAAATTACGTGTTCTTGTGCCAGGATGAATAAAATGTTCTTTTTGATGAAAATTGGGATATGGCATTTTGTTTTCAGACTATTTTTAAGTATTCTCCTTTCTTCCTAAACAAAAAATAATCAATGCCTAAGAAAAAACATCATTTCTGCCTAAAAAATAAAATAAATCATAAAAAAATTATGACCTTTTACGAGCTGCAGAAATTAAATATATTTTCCATTATGTTCCTTGCACATTTTTAAAGTGGCAATCTTTGCTGAAGTCAATCCATTCACTAATAATTGTGGTCACCATGAAAGTTAAATTTTTTAAGAATTTGTTTTTTAGCAAGAAAAACAAGATGCTTCCTTTCACCTGCTTAATTGGTAGACAGCTTTAGGGTCCTTGCTTTACCTTCTAGGTTTTGACTTCCCTCATCTGTAAAATGGTTGGCGGCCATGATATTTACCCATTTGTTCAGGGGGTGAGGGTGTTGCAGCTTTTGGATAAATTGTGCATGACTGTTATGTAAATGTCTGAAGTGCCATATAAATAACTACTTACACATTCTGAGGATTCTTAAGGAAGGTTTCTGAATGAAGAGTAGGTGAACAAAGTCAGACCACCACCTCCTGACAAAAGGCAATTATCAGTGTCAGTAGTTGCATCATATGATCTGTTATGTGCAGCTGATTAATAAATTAAGCCTAACCTGCTGGCCAACCAGTTATGTCCATTCACAGGACCAAATGGGATTCAGAATTTCTTTCAGTCAAGTTCAGTGCCTGGAAACTGAAGTTACTAGGATTTCGAGAAAGCAAGTTGAATTCTGAAGGAGTGTTTCTTAATAAATGTACTACAAAAATCTTTTCACCTCCACACATGCTGAGGAAAACAATTTTATCATTGCAGTGATTTACTAACCCAAAAGCAGAAGTAACACGGCAAGCCTGAGTATCTATCACCATGTATCTGGGAGTTATGTTTTAATTAACCTATTTCTCTAATATGTTGTCTAAGCTTCCTATAGTGGAATCCAAACAGCTGCAAGGCTGAAAGACTCTCTAGACAGCGAGTGTCCTCATTGCGTTTTGGTCTGGCTTAGTGAATGCTTCCAGTGACAAATGCATATTGATGAAGCAAAGAATTAACTAATTGACATATTTAATGAAAACTTAATATCCTGCTGGTGGCAGAGGGAAATATTAAATTTTCTCTCAGTCAATTGTTATAAAATATTAAACACACACATGGAAGCAGAAGAAGGAGAGAAGAAAGATGATCTTCAAGTGAATCAGACCTCTTGAATGGACCAGAAGAGCAATTCAGAGCCTGAGAGTTATGAAAGATATTATGAATCTGGTATATCTAAGAACTCTCGGCATCTGATTACCAGTATGCATCATGTAAACTTTACTCTTTTCATACGAGATTTAGAGCTGAATCAGTCATAGAGACTGAAAAAGCCTCTGCCATGGTTAGGAGTTTTTTCCACAAAATCTCAAAAAGTAGGAGCCAACATTAATTTAGAGCATAGAGCTAATAGCTTTTCTCCTTTTTCATGGCACATTTGATGAAAACTGGAAAATTATTCTGGTCTTTGCCTAACGTCCTAGGCAAAGCCTTTAATTATATGTTTATTTGCATTATGTAGTCCAGACACCAGATGTCACTGCACGATGCAGAGTATTGCAGAGATGGTCTAGAGTATGGTAAACAAATTGAGAGAAGGTGGAGCACGAGCTGTGGGGCCTCATGTTTTCTGATCTTTTTACTGACAGTTGTCTTCCTTTAGAAACATATTTTGTTCGAAAAGAAACATGATTCTGCATATCAGTTAGCAACAGTGATCCAAAGTATGACCAATAAGCTGTTCTTAAAACAGCTCACTTACTTAGATTTTATGACAATGAGAGGAGGTTTCTGCTTGGAAAAAAGCTAGCATATAAATCCTATATTTTAATTTGAAGTATCACTTTCAGAATTAATTGCAAAGGTGTCCCCATAAATTATGGAAATTGACGAAGCTGGTATATTTAGCTTAATAATTTTCCATTGGGAAATTGCATTTACCTCTAATCACAATCATCATGCTCAAATAAAAATATTGTTATTAAAAATTACAAAACATCACAATATCAATTTAAAATATTAGCCCGGAAGCAAGTACACATCACTACATAAAAATGAAGATTGATTAACAATTATAGTACTCGCAGCCAGGCAAATAATAATTACAAATGATTTTTTAAGCAAGTTTTTTATGGACAAGCAAAATTATGAAGGTAGGGATAATTGTGCAAGTCTTATTGGAGGCATCATCCCTGGTGACAACTGCCCTTTCTACCCTGGGACTAGACTGAGCACCACTTTCTTCCAGCTGTGTCCACAGAGGGACTGGGGACAGGATAAGTTATGGAGCCCTAAAAGACATCTGCTGCAGAAACAGCCCTTTCAGACATCCACAAGGGAGAGATTTAATTTTTGCTGCAATTCTGGCAGTGTTTTCTGAAGGCTGTTGGAGTATTTTGTGTGTTCCCACACACAGTCCTGACATTAGCCATTGGAGTTTCAGTTCCGGACTGTCTTGTTGGATGGGTAGGGAGATGCTTTTCCTTTTTTCTGCCTTTTTTTTTTTCCAGTTCTATGTTCACCCTGTAGGAAGTACAACAGGTCCCCTGGGTTAGCCAACTCAGAGTACACAGTTAAATTCATATAAACTTTATATACAGAAGCATATACACATATATGTATGAAGTGAGGAAAGTATGAGGGGGCCCACATACTCCACTAGAACTGAGTTTATTTGGGTAAAGACACCCAGACACACTGATTAGCATTACCTATCTAGTCAATAACAACTGATTAAACTACCTTCTGTAAGTGTGAATGGACAACTTGTTCTTGCTAATAATGTGAAAGATAAAAGATAAAATTCCACCCATCTTCAAAATAAACAGAGCAGCATCTGTCAGGAAGAAATAACAATGCTCTGAACAGCAACAGTGATCTCTTCTACTCAGAAAGGGTCTGCACAGAGTTTTCTTACAAACCGGGAAGCTGTAAGTTGTTTCGTCTCCACAAAACTGGACAACAAGGGTATTTCCCTGATTTTTCCTAGTGAGGTAAAAATGGAGGTAGGTACAGTATGCCAGCTGGGGAGCTCTGCGTGCAAAATGAGCTCTCTCAGCTCTCTCAGAGAGGTAAAGCTCCTCACTTACTGACAGAAGCCTGAAACCCTTGATGCATGAGCATGAAAAGTGACTTTCTTCTCTGTACAGTTAGAGTATGTAATTCTGCCCTGACTAGAGCCTGGCACAGCAAATTAGCTCCTGCCTCACCACAGGGCTTCAACATTTCACAGTGTCACAAAAAATTTTGCTTTAACCCATATTTTGTCCAATCCTCAATGCTCCGTACACTGAGATACACATTTTTTCCCCACTTACCTCCCACTGTCCAAGCACCCTCTCTTGTTTGGACCATCACATTTTTAATGGAAGGAGTAAGATAAAATGTGGCATTTCAGTGTGCTCAGTGCCAAGTTTAGAGTGGCATTTTGGTTCCACAGAGTCAAAAGAGTCAAGCCAGTCTTCAGCGGGCATGATAGACCCTGTGAGGTTTACAGGAGTTTGTGATACTTCATGTGCGGAGCCACATACAGAACTTGGTGATGGTAAAAGAAAGCCCACTGCATCCCATCCCAGCTGAGAGGAGCATTTGCAGGGCAGGTATCCCACGGGAATGCTGTGTGTAGTTTGGTGGGGGAAAGCAGAGTTTCCAATTCATGTTTTCTGCCAAGCAGTTGCCCTTTGTATTTGGTGGTCAGCTACAAGAAGAGGAATGACATGCTCTTACAGGAAGAATTTGTATATTTTTTTATTCATGTCCTTTGCTCATTTTTTTTTAAACTCTAAGTCATTCAGTGCCAGGATGATATTCTGTCATGACAATGCCTTCCTAGATATGGCTCTGTTTGAAAATGCTTGTCAATTACTTGAAAGTTCTGAATCTGTAAAGACTGACTCTTAAGCAATAGCAAACAAGAACTCCACTAGGCAGTAATCTTTGCAGAACAGCCACATGCTAAATTGGTTGATTTTGAAATAACCTTACAATCTTGATGCTCAGATGCATTGATTCAGTCTTTATCTTTCTTTGATAGAAGAGAGTTGATAAAAATGCATACAGCTGTGGTATGGACTCAAATGTGTAACTTTCAGTGGACTTTGCAGAAGTTTTAATACTTCTGACAGCCAGGTACATCCTCACTATCAGTCTCTGTGTCTAGATACTTATCTGTCTCTCTCTCTGAGCACATCTGAAAAATTAGTAGAAAGATGAGGCACCCTGATACCCTAAACCACTTTAAAAAACGTGATTCAAGTGATTTCCCCAGCAAGTGATATGTAATTACAGAAGGATTCAGAGACCTAGATCCTTTGTGATGGACTCCTTCAGTGTTACTCCAGCTGAAAATATGGCATTCTAACTAATTCTAATTCAATATTTTAAAAAATGTGTGTGAACAGGATTGAGACACCTCATAGCAAAGACACCTTTCAGATGCACTTGTAGGGGCCAGGGGAGCGACCGTGGGTGCACTGATGGATGAATGCTCCCTTTCAGATGCAAGCAAAATCATTTTAGACTACATTGCATTATAAACAAGCTGCCACCAAGCTACTGTATAAATCACCTGGAAACTGGGTGTCAGCGAAGGCTGTGGAAGCAATTCAAAATCAACCTGTCAGAGGGATCCCACCCTCCTCTGTCCAGAGATGGATGTGAAACGAACCAGGACTGATGAGCACAATTCCCTGCATAAGTCACACTGTGGCAAGAGGCAAACGGTGCGTCAGCAGGAAACCATTGTGCTCAGAACCTCTTGTTGTGAAATCTCATATCCCCATCGCCTCTGGAGGCTGACTGGGTCCCATCAGCACCGAAGCTCTGTGGAGAAACATTCTTTTATCATTAGAAAAAATATTGTTGTGGTCACAAAATGCAATGTGGCCTTGATTTTCTGGACAGATGTGACATCTCTCTCTGACACTCCCAATTGCTACTAGAGCAGCTTAACTTTGCAATTCATTGAAAAGCAGATGAAATCTTAAAATCAGTCCACAGTAGAACCAGGCTGCTCCGTATTTATTCCACATTTATTGCTGGCTTGCTCTGTCTGCTTTTCATCTTCAGAATATTAACACCCATTTCACGCCTGCCATCTTGGACTGGGAGAAAGCTGGTGCTACCAGATTGGGACAGGCTGTTATATATATCCATAAACATTAGCTACAACCTGGTTCACCTGCCACAGACTTTTCCTCCCATTGACTTACATTTGAATTATATAACAAAATGGCTATATCTAATGGACAGAGGTAAATTTCTTGATGGTAAATGTCTGTTTGAGGGTTCAACTCCACCCTTTTCCTGCTTACAGAACATATCCACGGTAAGCAAAAAGTGCTTGTCTGGAAGGGCTTGCAGATAAAATACATCAAGGAGGAAAAGGGTAGTTTGGGGTTTTTTCCTAATTTCATACATGGGGAAACAACACCTAGAAGTGTTAAGAGAAGTCAAAAGATGCACAAAGCTGAGAAATGAGCTCAATCTTGCTGAGTTGGATTTCCATACCACCTAACAGAAGAAAGAGCAAGATTTCTCCATTTCTCATCTTCAAGCTGATAAAAAAATATTAAGCACCGATTATTTTTTTTTAAAAAAATATCTTTTTAAAGAAGATATAAATGCATTATTCTCCACTTCTTTGTTTTAGGGTAGGATTCACATGCAAGTTCTTTTTTATCCTCTGAAATTTCAGCCAAGTTTCTAAATTTAGTAAGGTACATGAAAAATTAGGCAGTAGTGTACATCTGCCTTTCACAACTAATTTTTAAAAGGTTCTGAGAGTTGTCTCTCATTTCTGCTTTAAGAACGGAGAAACTGGGGTGCCAATAGGTAAGTACCACTATTGATTATTCTGCAAATCACTGAAAAAGAAGGAAGCAAGCACAAAAATAGGAAGTATTCCAAATGGAAAGGTTCTCCATGACCACTGAATCCATCACAAGGACATTTTATCCTACTCATAAGTGTATCAGTCTCCACTGTGCAAACAAGAAGATTTTTGTCCATAACATTCTTACAGTCTGGCCCAAAAAGAATTATTTTGTACAGTTGAACTCTTAAATTGCAAACCTAGGTCCATGATGAGGACATAGTTTTCTGTTTATTAAATAAGTACCTATATTTATAAAAAATCTGGGCACCTGATGTTTGCATTACATCCATGTCTTTAGCTCTGCATGCTTAATGTGAAAGACACTTTAGCTATTAGCCACAACTCTCTTTTTTAAAGAACATTTCAGTGCAAAGCTTAAATATGTTCAGTCTTACAGCCTTGAGAACTGATGCTACAGGGAGGCAGCCATAAGGAACCATTTCAAAGGGATGCAGAAAGGTCAAGTTCTATCTCTGGGCTTGGCTTCAATGGATTTTGTGACCTCAGTTAAATCTCTTCATCACAAAATGCCTCTCTTGATGCAACTGCTGAATAGGGATAGCAGCATACACCACAACCTTCACTGAAAGCTTGTGAGGACAAATCCATGAATCTCTTTGAAGTGAGAGTGATGAGAGCAACTAAAAGACATTGTAAAATCACAAGCCTGTAAGTCAGCATATTCCTAAAGATTTGTTAGTCCTGCAGTGTTGACCTACTCATAGCCACTGCTAAACAACCTTTCCGCCACTATCCTGTTCTTGTGAGCTTTAGTACTGCCTGTCAGTTTTCTTTGAGGTTTGACTAGCTGGTACCACAGCCAAGTTTAGTTTCTCTCAAAACTCTAATGGTCACAGTAGTCAGCAGACAGCTCAAAATTTCTCAGCAGCACAAACAAAACTGAATCTGGTTACTGCCAAGGTTTGGGGCCATGCCACAGGAGGGAAGTAGAAAGAGTCAAAACTGGTGGCAAGTCCTAAAGAGTCAAGCATGTGGTGCATACCAACAGAAATCATACCATGGCAGCTTCCACTCTGGAACGTCTACATTCATCCTCCTTGTAGCCTTTGTCTCTGTTGGCAATCGTGACATACTGCTGCACAGCTCCAGAAGCCTGCAAAGTGGAAACTCCCCAGTGCAACCTCCCAAACCATAACAAATTATGCAAACTGTCGCCCTTGATGGCCTGGGTTGGTTTTGTGTCTATTGTGCTTCTAGTAAGCACTGAGGAGCAGGCATCATGTATTCTGGTTTCTGACCCTTGACCGTAGTATCTCTTTGCTCTGGATTTTTTGATGTGCCATTTGTCAGACCTCCAAAAGGGAAGATAAGATACTGCTGACTTCCAGATCTACCAGGAGGGTATCCAAGAGATATCAGAAGATATCCAAGAGATAACAGAAACAGCAAGCTGCATTACAAAACCAAAACTCATTACACACAAGGAAATAACTGGTTTTGATGCTCTGTTTTTCAAATAAGAAGTCACTCTGTAGCCCACTCCCCCCGAACCTGAGTGGATCAGTTTCCTGATCAGTGACAGCTCCAAGTGCCAACAGTAACAACTTTAAACCAGTGTCATTTACTTTTCAGGCCTGTAGCAGAGCAATACGTGTGCAGTACATTATCTGCTTTCTCATATTCACTTTGTATTTACCTCCATAGTGAAGGGTACCGCTGGCTCTCTTCGGTCAGCAAAGTGGGTCATGGACAATTCTCTGTCTCTGTGTCTGAATGAAGATGAAAATGAAAACCTCAGAGAATGCCTTTTGGATAACCTTATGCCAAGTCCCATTGAATGATGTCAAGTAGAAGAGCTGTCTAACAAAGTGAAGAGAGTCATACAGTATCTGATCTTCAGGAGCCAGGCAGTAAATTGAAATAAATGGGATCTCAGCTAGCTAAGTACCAGTGGTATTTGTCATACTCCAAGAAGTTCACTGGTACCGGTTGGAGACTACCTATCAAGGACCAGACTGTGACATCTTGGCTTAGAGTGAAACAGTTTTGATGATGGTTTCTGTGATGATAATATGGAGATGCTTCAGCTGAAATTAAGTCCTGGGAGGCAAACAGACAAGATGTGTGGAAGCAATTTTAAGAAGTTGTCTAAAGCATCATTTTGATTCAGGAGCTTAATCCTTCTCTCGAAAACACACTTGAGGTTATGTCTAGGGGACTGTAATGCCTAAAACATCACGTCTTCATTGTCTATATTGAGCTCCAAGTTGGGTTCCTGGACTTTGTGCACACAAGCTAAGTATCTGAGATTATCACATGTGCATTCCCCACGGCCCAGACCAACAGTCCCTGTGGTTTCCTCCCATGCCAGGAAGAAGACGTGGGAGTAATCTGCTACCTTTATCTGGCCTTGAGGCTCCCAGATGTTGGGTGCACTTCTGCCATCTCCCTGCCTGGGGTGCACAGGGTTCCCCCACAAGATGGTGCCAGAAGCTGAGAGAGACACGGCAGCAGGAACAAAAGAGCCAGTCTCCCACTCAAACCACTTGGCTAATGAACATTACACAGAGAAAGCATTTGGCTTCATCCCTGCTATGTTTGAAGCCAAATGCTCTCCATCTCTCAGCCACATGAGTGAAGATTTCCCAAACTTGATTTGGACCAGGCAGAGGGGTCGAACAGGACATGGGAAAAGGGAATTTGCAGACATGGGTTGGGACCCAGAAATGTCATGTTTCCCTCAGTCTTTTATCTGCTGTCGGTGGAAATGTGACCTGCCTGGTGCGTGATGCTGCCTCTTCGCATGTCCTAGGAAAAATTTTCTTTTGCTTGATCAGTTACAAAACTGACTTCCATATTGCTGAACTCTCTTAACTAACTGCATATTGTCCACATATGTTGGGAAATATGGTCACAGCTGATAGAAGCTAATGATTTTTGTTAATTCTGCTAACAGAAAGGCAAGGACAGCTTGTTAATGAGTGACTAATTGAGACGTGAGTTAATAATTCTTCAGCTGAACTTGCTTGGATCACCAGCCATTTCTCAGTTTCCTTTAGGGAGACCAGTCCTCGGAATTTATGTGGCAAGTTTTCTGAAGCCATTAAAGCAACTGGGTTCAAACACTTCAAAATGAAAATACAAACACACAAGGAATAAGAGTCCTAAATTATAAATAATTGTCTGAGAAAAACCACCTAGCATCTGAGTGCTTGAATTTCCATCCACCACAAAAATCACAGGTTCTATCACACTCCTGGTGACAGCATGTGAAAGTCTGAGCAATGATAATTTTGGAAAAGAGTAGTTAAAGATCCTATCACTGATCTTGTCAGAGTTAAGGCCATCTGTGACAGTTTAACTAGAAATACCAGTATTATTCATATATTCCATCTATCTGTTAACTACTGACATGGGGAGAAAAAATTAATTAGCAATTTTTGTGCCTCCCCAGCACTAATGTTTTCAGTTCCTGACTGTTACAGACTTATGGGCACCCTTGGTTACCTTACTTAGACCAGGGTGTAACTGACTAAATATAGAAGTCTACACCTGGCTTACCTGCACAGACTCTCTTTGCAGACAGGGAACAGGTAGACATCTCCCACAGGGGAGCACAGTGTGAAATGCTGTTTTATCAGAAAAGAGTGTCTAAAATGGGCCAGGTAAATAATTCCTTAGAGAGTCTTTCTCTCACCAGTGATTGGGAAGGGAGTCTGATAAGATGTGCATTTTTACACTGTATGTGTATTAAAGTAGTTGAGCCAAATCCCTTGGTCCTACAGCTACGCACTTGAAGGGGAGGGACAACTATTCATACAAGCACAATGTGATTTCCCATGAGACGCAACCCTCCAATGCACCACATGGCAGACATTGCCTGTGTTTCAGTAGCATGATGGACTAGCCTTGAGCTATGCAAAAGAAGATGGACTTGAGGAAGACCTTGGCAAGGGGAGTCATAGCTATCATTGGCTATAGATGAAGAGTTCTTAGTAAAAATGTGCCCAAAAAGGAACATGAACTGTTCCTGCAGGACTTCTTGGAGTCCGTTGATATCCATGATTTACAGTGCCTACTGACCAAGAAGTCATGTTTCTCTTTTAACTGGGGCTTAAAGGGTCACATGTTTATGTCCTCACTGTCAAACATGAATCCGAACCTATTCTCAAATGGATTCATCCATCCCCCCAGAGGCAGCAAACATGCATATACCTGAACAGTGAAATGGGAAATGCTGTTCCCATCTACTCCTAGCAGCTGATATTTGCACCATATAAAGCTTTGTGCAGATTCAGAGGAAGGTCAGTCCAAGTTTTGAACACTTTGCAAGTCAAGCAAAATGCATGTGGTTGGTGGTGTGATATTCCCCAGATGTCCTTTACCCACTGCCATGGAAATCATCTGGTCATGCGGTGAAACACATCATCTTCCTGACTTATCAGGACCTTGAGCAATCTTCATCCTGGTGTAACACCAATGCTCACAAGTAAAACTCTTCAGCAATGGCAAAGGGAATATAAACGAGGGGATTAGCCACTGTAGAAGGCTGTACACTTGCTGAAATAGCATTGTTTTATAAGCTGTGGTGTGTGGATCTGATAAAGTAACATCATTTGTGCATTTTAAGAACGTGTTGCTCTGGGACTCATAATGCAAAAAAGTGGAAGTAACAAATTTAGGTGACAGGTCAGTTCTCCAAGGAGGAGATGGAGTGCCTCATCAATCATCCCATATTTCTTTATTTCTTTCAGGTCACAGCATCACCAGCCATTTAAAAAGTATTCATAAATGTCACTAATGGATTATCACTGTGCCCTGAAAAAAAGCTACATTCATTTATGCATGGAATGTCGATTAAATTGAGATAGATATTGAAATTAATAAGTACCCAGTAAAATGTAAAGTGCACAATTGATTTTAGATCCCCTGTTATATGTACAGCATGTAATTACTAGTAGTAAATCTAAAATGAAAATACAGAAGCTTAAGAGATGCTTCAGTGCAGTTGTTCATTTAGATCCACATAAATCCAAGGGACACACATTAGAAGTGCCGGCACTAGCGTAAAAGGACTAAGCTATAACTACAACCTTCATGTAATGAAAACAAGAAAAATCCTTCTACTGCAGAAGAAGAGGGAAAAAACATATGAGAAGCTAATGGCTATGTGCTGATCTTTCTGTGTTGGGGGTTAAAAATGAATAGGATAAGTATTTCTTAAAATACATGGCAGGGTACAAAATAAAAATACCAGGAGTTTCAGAGATTAACATTTCTTTAGTTTTGACAAATAAGGGAAATTGGTACACGGTAGTGCATCTAGAACAACTAACAGCCAAATTCATCAGGTACATTTTACTGCAAATGTTTAGTCTGTGTTTTGCTTGCAAGTGTAATAGGAGACTTCAGCGATTCATGCAAAGCTACGTTTTGTTCTGTTCTGGTTCCATTTTTATGCTATGCTTATCACCTTGTTACCTGAATTCCTGAGACATCAAGATTTCACTCACATTCTAAACCATTTTTGTAGGCAAATCCTTTAGCCTCATAATTTTTTGTTCTACATGTGATATGGGCTTCCATCAGTTCTCTTTAATTTCAGTTACTGTTGACCAGTACTTTTTGCCAACTACCAAAAGAGCTGCAATATACTGTTATGGTCTGGGTTGCATAAAATCAGGCCTGTCCATATCATTGTCATTTTTTCACCCATTAAGGATCAGTCTATGAAGAAAACAAAAATATTCATAATCCTGGGAGTTAATAAAGGCCATCTTGAGAGAGTTTTGGGAATTAAAAATTCATGCCACAATTGAGTGGATCTTTTCTAGCTGTGAGTGCCAGTGATACAGGCATTCCTACCCACAGAAGACAGGGAGACACATTTTACCTACTGAGGTCTTCAAACCACAGGCTGGTGAAAGGTTTCAGCAAAGCTGAGCTGAAACCAGCTGCAGCATATTGAAGGAATTTGACTTTAGATACGGAGACAGAGACAGTGACCTGCCCAGTCCTAATCGATGGAATTCAGTGGCCTAAACACATATCTGAAATGTCACTGTAGATGCTGTAAGGGCTTCGTTCCTCCTTCCACCTGCCATTTCAGAACAGCACATCTCTCACATATCCTGTGACAAATCTGGCAGGCCCATGAAAGTGTCTTAAATAGCTGAATGTATCTATTGCATAGAGTTGAAGACTAGGTTGGATCCTCCAAAGGGCCTCAAGGCCTCAAATTATAACAGAATCCTACATTTAGGCTGTTAAAATGCTGTCCTGTCTGTACATCCATACCATCTGCTTGCATATAGCTTAGTAACCAAGGTATCACTACATTCCTCTGCAAGGCTGAGAAAAAAATCTGTGCCCAAGAGCTCTTGAATACAGAGTCACTTGGATGTAAATCTTTGCCCCATACTAATTCTCAGCCATTAGTTGAGGAGAGAATTCCCTTTCTGTTGGCTTTGATTAATGGGAGAGGGTATACAGAGCACATCTAATGGCATTTGGCTGCCACACTACACAGCTGGGGTTGTCTCATAGAAAGACACTTTTTCTCTTTGCTTTCAGATTTAGAGCAAACATGTTGATTTAGAGTGGATTATTCATCTGGGAGTGTAAAATGAAATAATACCTCCAAGAACCACAGTTGTTCCAGTGTTTAAATGGGAACAAAAGAAACTTAGACTCTGTATATAAATTTCATGGGAGGATATTTCAGAGACCTCAAAATATGAATAATAGGCTTGGTGTCTGTGAAAACAGACTTCTGCATTTTTTAATAAACTTTGGCCACAGAAATATTTATGATCAACAGATAGAAATTTAAAGTAAACAAGAAGCAACTATTCTTTATAAAGCAAAAATAAGTGGTGATAAGCAAATACGTCAGAATAGGTTTTAAGTTATATATAATATTCTTTAATCCCCCTAAGCAAACCATGGTCAGTCAACCATTATATTCGCAAAAGGTGTTAGTAACACACTCTCAGAAGGTAGTTTTATGTTGAGGGGTACCCATCAGCTTTGAAGCGTATGGGCAAAGCCACAGAGTTCAAGATGAGTCTTGGTTAGAATGTCTCTGCTTTGTGTATTGAAATATTGCCCAGAATAGCTGGGTCCCAAACTGAACTAGTTTCATAAGAAACAATACTATAAATAGTAATGATGGTGGTAAGAAGGTCATCTGGATTCCATGAAGAGATTTTTTTTCAAGAAGTTAATCACAGTAATTACCCAAATTAATTGCACCTTCCTGACTGCTCCACATGTGCAAAATCAGGTCACTATGGACCACCACTACCATCAGCACAAGCAACCTTTTACATGAAAAGTAAAAATAATGAAGCCTGTCTTTTTGATGTATCCTCTTTTCTCTTGATCACCTCCCCTGTAATCCTGTCCTGCCACTACAGCTACATGTGTGCTGGCAGGCTGGTGAGTCAACATGTGCCAATCACCCATCCTGGCTGGACAGGATGCACAAGTGAGTTCTGCCAGACTTCCAGCAAAAACATTATTTTGGATATCTCTTCTCTAACAGGCTTTTATGAGTCTCATAGATATTTAATTACCTCTGAAACCTCTATACCTAACTCAAATTTGACTGAAATTCATCATCATTTTTAAAAGCTATTCAGAGGGACAAGATAGTGAACCTGAGGGAAAAAGCACAGTATCAAAACTCATCTCATGTGACACCCGCCCTGTTCAGCTGTCTCAGTAAAACTCTACTCTCATTTATTCCCACTGGATATGGGTCCTAAGTTATTACAAAAAATCAGGGGTACTAGGGCAGGTGAGGCAGAAAATCTCCCTTTTTACTTACAGAGAACAGGGGAATTTGGGATTTGATTTCCACACAATTTTTAACCACCATCTTCCCTAGATCATCTATACAGTAAAATAGAAATTCAACACTGAAATCAATGTTTCAGAATACGGGCACCAGACTGAATCATTATGTGAACAAATGACACATTACATCCCCTTCCCTTAATTGTAAAAGATACATCCCCCCTCCAAATACCACCCCTACTACAGCACTATTTGATACTCTGGCCTTATATAAAGCTTCACTTTTGTGCATATTCATCGATTCCCTATATGTCTCTTTGTGTGTCTCTGTCTCAGTCTTGTCTCTTCTCAGTTTTTTCAGAGCACTGTGGTCAGATAAACTGGACTTGAAGAATAAGTGCATAACGATCTATTTTATTCTGTTGATGCATTGCAAACCTATGGCACCCAAATGAAATTCTGCCAAGCAGACCTGTGCTCCAGGGGTTGAGTAAGAACAACACAGAGGAGTATGTCACCAGCATCCCCACTGATTTTCGTATTGGTCCCCAAGAGACATCTTGTCAAATAATCCCACAGCACCCAAGAGCTTTACCTAATAGAAGCCAAAAAAATCTAAAAAGGTACTGCTACTTTCTATACACTGCATTTGCTTTATTTATAGTCTGGTTGATCTAAAGCCAGAGGCGTGATAACAGTTACTGTATTCTTCACCTGAGAGGCAAGGCACCTTCTTTTACACATCCAAAAGATTGGAATTATGATCCTGAGAGGATTACAAATCATAGCAACTTCTTTTGCAGAGAATTTTCCAGATCTTTTGATGCACTTTCACAAGGATATGCTGTTTTAAACGACAAAAAGTACAAAGGAGAAAAGGACTGTGATGGGCACTGGCCAAGAATGCAAAGTTTCTGAAAAGGACCGACAGTTTTTGCATGGTTTCTTGAGGAAGCAAAGCTTACATTATCACATTCTTTGAGTGTGTGTCTCTGCTGGTCCTTCCCCTGCTTGGACGGAATCAATCTAATTTGATACAGAGGTCTCAAAGTTATCAAGTTCACAAAAGTTTAATGGGAAATGGGATCTGCAATCTGAGCTCATCATCTATCAGACACTTGGAAATCTATACAAGAAAGAGATGTTACAAATGTCCCTAAAGTTTCAGAGCTTGTAGGTTAGTGTTAAATATCTGAGAACGCAAACAGAAGCTCCCACCCCTGTTCTTCGAGCAGTTTGCAGAAACCAGTGCTTCCTTATTTCCACCACTCAGGGAAAGATTTGCATTAAGGGCATCACAGCTAGTCACACAAGGAGCACGAAGCTCTTTACCTGCAGAGCAATGCACCAGAATGAAGCCATAAGGAGGTGTGCAATAAGCTTGTTATTATCATTTCAGATACTGAGTGAGGCTCCTGCTCTACAAAATGATCTTAGATTGACAGGTTTACAGTCCAAATAGCATAAAGGTGGTGCAGAGAGGAGACTGAGGCATAAAAATGAAAAGCAACCAGTAACAGACCATGTTCTCAAGCAGTGGCATAGTCAGAAACTGTATCTGGGGGGAGGGGGGGGAAGGAAAAAAAAAAGAAAACCCAAAAAAACCAACACCAACAGTGCCCCAGAAACTGTACCTACTTGTATCCCACCACTACAACCCCTGCAACTCAATTCTCAATTTTGTGTTTTTAGTCAATGGCCAGTGAGTTACCAAGGCTAATAAACATGCTGAAACGCTAAAGGCATTTGAAGCCTATGGCAGGAGTCACATCTAACTTCAGATGACTTCAGGGTAGACTTCTTAGTAAGTGACCCTGGGCTTCCTTGGAATTAATTAAGATCAAGTTAATAAGACTGAGGAGTTTTAGAGCGTAAAAATGTATTTTAGAGTTACATGAAATACATCTGAAAATCTGCTATGTTGCAAAAAAACTAATGTAACTGGATGAATCCCACTCCTACATCCTACCTGCTAACAGATCAACACAGAGGCCCAAGATCAGACTTACCGGG
Source organism: Falco rusticolus (assembly GCF_015220075.1). Lineage (NCBI taxonomy): Eukaryota > Metazoa > Chordata > Aves > Falconiformes > Falconidae > Falco > Falco rusticolus. The sequence goes on from NC_051189.1 coordinate 86,467,157, forward strand.
GACACAGGTGGGGTATGGAGCAAAGGCAGGCGTATCCAAGCTAGAGCATCCTCTTCTGGGAATATAGGCTGGAGTCTTAACACCACCTAGCAGCAAGAGTATCCCAGTGCAGGGCAACTGCTATGTGCACCCAATATCCAAATATTGCAGCAGGTCACTCCTTCATCTCAGTATGTCAAGAATCAACTGTCTGTTCTGGAAGGACACATGGAGCAGCAGACGCAAGATGAAGAAACTTCTCCTTTTGTTTGTTTGTCAGCCTTTCCTGAAGAGACCTGGCAATTTCAGCAGTGCTTTTTGTGTCAGCTCTTAAGGCACAAATTCTGTTCTGTATTGCCGCATCCCTGAGCTGCCTCCCTGGCTGGTTTATAGCACCCTGAAGAGTTTTCTCTCCTTTTCTGAGTGGATCAATATCAGAAAGGTATTTAGTCACATCAGCAAAGTGATCCATTATGTGAAGCACCCTCCTGGCAGGAAAAGCCATTACATTTATTTTTTCTAATGCAGCTAAGGAGACATTAATATCTGTAATTAACTATTTAAATGCAGACTGACTGATTCCTCTATCTATCTGCGGACTGCTCTGAAAATCACAATCTTGAAATAACACCAACTTTATCCTGTCCTTTTCTATCAAAACATGGTTCTGGTCATGGACAGTGCTTGCCTTGATCCTACTCTTGCATGAGTCTTATTAAGGGCGTGTATTTGTGGAGGTGAGGAAAATTTTATCATAGCCATCATTGCATCTGGATAGTATATGCATATCAAGCATTGCCCTCTCCTGGTGAGATTCAGGAGTTCGGACCCTAATTTATAAGTTAGTTTATACTTGAGTGGCCAGGATTCTCATATACAAAGGTTAGATGAGTTTGGAGGGGTGTCCATGCCTTCATATATGCTTCTGAATGTCTGAATTGATGACAACTGTTTATAGCAGTGAAAAGATAGGGAAAAGCTGCTTCTATACATTAGGTTCTCCAGTACTTTGGAACTGAAGGTGATAAACACAAGGTTCGTTCGTTCTTGCTTGCTTGCTTTCTTGCTTGCTTGCTTTCTTGCTTTCTTGCTTTCTTGCTTGCTTTCTTTCTTTCTTTCTTTCTTCTACCACAGATTTGAAAAGAGGAAAATAAAGCAAGCATTATTTATTTGTGACTTTCATGGGAAAACCCAAAATCTCACACCAAACAGAATTACATCTCCTGAGTGCTGTCTATTTTAGTCCTCCACGTAAAATGTTATTGAAGTAGCAGTCAGCTCTACTATTTAAGGATAGATAGTGGGATGGTCCCTCTCTGTGCTTTCTGCTCACTCACCTGCTGATCCAAAGCCCCTGCGATCATACTGTGATGGGGGGACAGCCCATGTGTAGCACAGCTCACAACGCACACATTACCTTGAAAAGAAAATGTCCCTACAGCTGATGTGTCTCCTGGGGGCAGGTGGACGCTCCATGGCTCTTCAGCTGCCCCCACAAGCCTCACAGATCCTGCCTCTTGTCTCCATTTTCACTCTGTGCTTTACCTATCACCCTCTGCTTCAAGGTGACTGCAGAGTATGAAATACCTTGCCTCAAGCTCTGCCCTCAAGTGCCCTCTTTCTCTTTGAAAACATCCTTTCAAGCCATCCTCTTCAAACTGACCTTGCTTTTCACACAGTAAATGTTCCATGTAGCTGTTTTCTGTTTAACTGTTCCATTTTTATGCTGGCTTCCCATGGAAATCAAGCCTAGGTGGTTTTAGTCACCTTGTGTGTGTCTGTATGTGCACTGCCAATAACTTCTGAGCTCATTAACCAAAACGATAGAAGAGCCTGAAACCTCACAGATAATTACATTTTATGCAAATGGAAGGCTGAATGCAGAAGACAGATCTTACAGACACTGCCACTATAGGAAAATAAATAAGCATAAATTTTGGCATACATGGGAGAGAGCCTTTTACAGGTGCCGCAAGCAGAAGAATATCTTCAGCCATAGTTTAAACCTTGCTTAAAGCCAAAGCCAATCGACCACAAGACACATGTCTACAGGCAACGAAATTTAATTTATTCCAAAAGTCCTGAAGTAAACTTTGGGTTCATTCAGTGTAATGTCTTAATTAAAAGTGAATGTGAGCTAAAAGACAGTAACAAAGCTTAGGTTAATAGATACTGTCCTGGGGTTTTAGGTTATTTAATTCAGAATCTAAGGAAGTATTTTTATTTTCTTTATTTTTTTCCTTGTTTGTGTTAATCCAAATGCACACAGTGATTCTTTTTCTGAGGAGTTTGTCCCAGACAAGCCATGGTTATTCACTTACATTTAAAACTAACAAGATTTGTATACTCAGGTTTTAGCCAGAGGTACAAAGATTTCTACCAGTCATGTCTCCCAGCCTTCATAACGACGTCTGTGAAATCTCTCCTCAGTCATACTCTCCTTCTAACTCTATTTTAGCCAGGACTCTCTTTCCATTTGGCAGTAGGATGGCAGGAAAGAAAATGGCACTAAATTCTCATTGAAGCCTCCATATGAAATTACTTCTTGCTTAGGAAGCTGCAAATTACAGGGAAGTGAGTGTTACCAGGAAGCCTCACTGCACATTTTTCTGACAATTTACCTTTTCTGGTTACTGTCCCATCAAAGGCAGAACAAGGGTCTGGACAGACCCATGGTGTGTGGATTGTACTCAGATATTTAATTTCTGTATCAACAACTCTGAGGATGCTTAAGGCTTTCTGGGGTGCGTTCTAACAGAGAACTTCATGAAACAAAGTCTTGGTCTCAGACTTTACCCAACTGTTTTCATCCCATTGCAGTTAGGAGATCTGTAAGGTGAGCAATGGAAAAAGCAAGGCTCGCTGTGATATTAACTATGGCAAAAAGACAGGAATTGCTGGGGAACATTTTTTTCCACTTTCCTACTCATGGAATAGTTTCCATCATCCTTTGTTGGATTGCACTGCTATTACCTATAAATGATTAGCCAGTCTTTTTGACACAGTGTAAATTGCTGGGTTTTTTTTTCTATTCAGCTTCTTTGATTTGTTTTTTGTTGCTTGGTTTAGTGATCAGCTATTTTTTCTCCTGTTAGGATTTGCTTTTCTCATCTATGAACTACTGGCTTTATTTATGTGGTCGTGTCAAAAGGTTCACAAACACAATGCTTGTTAAATATCTGTGTGTCCATGTGTCTCTTCTTTTCTTTTGGGTATGACAATAATGATGATTATTAATGGTAGGCCCCTAGCACAGGTCTCTAATCTGGTATGGGCTAGTTCAAAGGGAATAGCAAACTGCAAAGAACAAAATAAGCTATGTACACCCTCACTTACAGTGACCTTTCTTTCTTCTGCAAAAACTACTAGCTTAAGAAAAATCTCCACAGTCATAAATCACCATCACTCACTGGTGTTTAGAAAGAGCTGGATGATTTTGGTACATTTATCATGGTTTAAGGAATTTTGACATGTTATTCTCCTCTGAATGTTAAAGTTCTTTTCTTTGTGGTTGTTTCCTTCCACCACATGCACACATTTCAGAAGGTTGCTCAGAAAAGTGACAATATCAATTGTATTTGCACATTCAGGGAGGAGAAGAGGCACATTGTCCGGTGCGTGCTACTTGAAGATGAAAACATCAGAAGAATTTGACCTTGACTGAAGGAGCTTCCGTGGAAGATTAGAAAAATAACAGTTCACTAAACACATGCAAGATCATAATTACCACTGATGACCACCTCATGCGTCATTCCAGGCACTCACAACAAAAAATATTATCTTTTGACAAAGCTGTTGGCAACAACATGTGGAAAAGAAATGAAGGTTTTACCCATATTTTCTAGCTTTTTTTTTTTACAAACTGATAGTTACTTAACTTGACTGTAAGTAAATAACCCACTGACTATAGACAAGTAATCCAAAAGTAAGAAAAATGTTTATATACTATAAAACTATCTGTGAATAGTAGGATTTATAACTACAAGAGATCAACAATTACATTTCTGCAGTACTGAATATTTTGAAATATTTTTTTGCCTCAGCATGTGACTTAAAACAGAAGGAATATTTATTTTAAAATGGAAAATGTGAAAATGGTTATTCGCAATTGCTCATTTGCATTTTTTTGTAAAAATTCCTCCAATCTCAGATATAAACACTTGCTTAGATTTTTATTCATTACATTGAAACTAAATACTTATAACCTGTTTGACTTGACCTGAACCTGTTTGCAACCTTCTCCTGTTACTCTGAATTATAGATCATGAGTCCCTGTCACTGAAAATCTTTATGGAATGTTAAGTTTCACCAACTGCACCAGCAGCCATTTAAAAATTTCTCTGGGAGCACAGAGAAAGATGTTGGCTTTTTTCTTTTACAGAGTTATCCTGCAGATAGCGTTTTGAATGTGGATCTCACAGCTTTTGCAATCAGGCTGATTTTAAACTAATTCAGCTGTTGCCCAGAGAGTAGTATCACAGAGTATGATGCTGGGTGTTCTCCAACATACTTATTCCAGGATTAGTATAAGGAATGAAAGGATTTCCCCTCATCTGACCTATGTTATAAAACATTTTGTGATAGACATTACACATTTAAACTGACAAATCTGAATTTATGCATCCATATGTAGGTGTATATATATACGCAAGAAGCACAGTTTAATAGCCTGCCTGCAGGTGTATGAAGATATTGAGATGTTTTCAGCTATCCTTTGTGGATTCAAGATGTTTCTGCAGAAGAGCATAGTACTCTTTACAAATCAAGTAGGTCTGTATGGGTGCTTTGCACACCCTGTGAGAACTCGTATGGTGCTACATGCTTCTGCCTGTGCAACAGGGTTGAGCCTTAAGCGTCTGAGCTCCTGATACAGTCAGCTGAAATCTGACCAACAGAGTCTGTGAGATGGGTTTCAGCTGCCTGAAAAAATAGATGGATTATCCCACAGCTCCTAGATTGAAACTAGATTTCTCTGTGTTGGCGACTGAGGGCCTCCTAAGAAAGCACAAAAAGCCCCTCAGTGTCTACTCTGTGAATTAAGTTTCACCCTAATAACTCTTATGTTTACAGGGAGCTCAGTTTGAGATGTCTGCACACAGCTGGCAGGTACAATGCAGGACCTAAAAGAGGCCAGTGCGGGTCTGGACAAGCAGGATACCATACAGCATGTCAACATGTGCTGGATGCTTCTGTTCAGGAAGTTTTCTCTTCACTGTTATGGGAGCTGAGACATTTAGTGCCCAGAGGCACTTAGTTAGGTTGTCTCAATTTCAAATTAAATCCCACATCAAGGCTAACTTCAGTTGCACCAGCATTGGATCCAGTGCCATGCCCTAGACTATCTGAAGTGGAGAAATGGGAGGAGACCTCTAGGTGGAGCTTTTATGACTCAAGGAGATCTACTCAGCATAGACAAAGGTGTTTAAGGCAAGCCTACATTTGGCCAGATGAACTGAGATATAAAGGCCTTTGAACCCACTGCCAAGATTTCTGTTGTCCACAGCATCAGCCTAGACACCCAAGTCAAATATAAAAAAAAACACTCTAGATACCTCAAGCTGGGGAAGGTCAGTCACATCCCTAGTATATGTGTCAAAACGTCACAAATTTGTAACACAGCCTCCTGGTGCTTCCCAGAGAAGCAGCTTTGTTTATTTCTAAAACATCTGGGATTTAAGAAAAGGTGTCAGCTCCAGCAGGGTTTATTAATATGGGGAAAAATGGTTAAAATAAAGTATGAACACCTTTTCTACTATTGCTTGTCTGCACTCTGTTGTCACTATAGCACAGAAAAAGACAAGCCCAATTCATTTAATTGGGAAAAAATCCTCAATTTTAAGCTGAATACCTGTTTTCAAGGTTTAGCTATATTCTTGTCAGTTCACAGCATCCACCGAGATCAGTTCCTGTGCTGAAGTACTCTATCACGTCTCCCTAGACCTGTCCCCTTTGCAAAAGCAAATTGGGATTCTAGGGAAAACAGACAATTTGAGGGACCATCAATTTTTCAGCCTAGGTTGGAATGTATCTCACATTTCCTCTCACATCACACTTAATTTTGGTGCAAATGTATGGATGAAGCTTGACAAATAACTGGTATTTTGCTGAAATATAAACAATGGAGACACGTGACTCCTTTGAGCAAGATTTGACACAGAAGCCCTTTTTCTTCTAAATGCATGAGCAGTAAATACCACTTGAACTGGATGAGTAAATCCTTTAGCTGCCTGAGTTATCCCTTATGTACACTGCTGACTTGGATGCTCAATAGCAGATGGTGTGAGTAGCAAAGCTACATCTTAACTTTATTAAAGAAGACACAGCCAGGGACTGTTCTTCAGCCTTCCTCTCTCTTCTGACTGTACGCAGGGTTTTCAGGTGAAAGCTTTAAGCTGAAATACAGTTGTACTATGGCCAACAGTGATGAAGGGAGTTCTCTATGGTCTAAAGTAAATCTATGAGAGAGATCAGAGGTGGAGAAGGATGCTTATATCTCGCATACTGTGTGGCACCACACAGCTGGCAATGACTGAGGTTGCTCAGGAGGACCAGGACCTAGAGGTGGATGCTGAGGTCTGTGCCCAAGCTAGCTCGTTTTCTTGAGCCCTCTTTTTCTCTGTTCTCTCCATTCTGCCCTAGAAAAACTTCAGATGGAGTGGCATAACAAAATGGAAGAATTTTGCATTATGGAAATCACTTTTTCTCTAAAGATAACATAGACCAGACAGATTAAGGCCAAAATAAGATTAGCAGTGCAGATAAAGCCTCAGAGTGACCATTCGTGTCCAAGTAGCACAGCCAAACAGCTCACAGTAACAGACTACAAGAAAGAACTTGAAATTCATACATGAAAAAGGTATTTGCGTTAGGGATGAAGGCGCACAGGGTCAGAGTCCACAAAGGTGCCTTATTGTTAGTGACATTCAAAAGCCATCTTCAATCAATGCCAGCTCATCAGACTGAAACAATTCTAAGGGCAGATAGAGAAATTTATATGAGTATAAATATATTGATTCATTAAGGTTTGGACAAAAGAGATGCATAAACCTGGAAATTAGTAACAGTTTGAAAGAAAAATGATATTAAAATATCATCAGCCAAAAGCAATATCACTATTGCAACAACAAACACTAGATGAAATAGATAATGGAACTGAGAAATCATTAGGCAGTCTGAAAGCAGATCCTCTGGATAAAAATGAACTCTTAGTATTACAGACAATAATTATGACTCTTCTCTCATGCCCTGGTGCCCTGACTTAACCTGCTTGCTGTTGTCAGGCTCAAAGGAAGTGTAGGACCAAAATCTGAATTTTGATTGAGTTGCCCTAATGAACAGAAAACATTCATATAAATGAAATAAGGTGACATCAATGGCATACTGAAAATAGAAGCTATCAAAATCCAAGCCATAATTTGTTTTTGAAAAGAAAAATAATTTTTTATTTGCATAACCTTGAAATAGAATGACCATAGTTTAAAGAAATGTATTAAACTTGCCTGCAAATTCTCCTGTTCCCATTTTTAGGATTGTGGTAAAAGGCTGGGCCAACTGTTTCTTGAGTAATTTACTAGAAGAATTTAGCTTCTTGTTTGTGTGTGTAAACCTTGCATTTCACAGCTTCTGATTTTTTCACATTTCTTCATAACTTGAAACTATTTGATGCAGTTGTGGACTAAATGTTTCTGGCAGACTTTTCAGAAACTAGTAATAGTCTTAGAGTCTGTAAATTTACTTATTTCATTGTGCATTTGGTCAACATACATTGTGTGACAATGCTTATGATGCCATGAAGCTTTCAGGTTTGCTTTGCAAATATTTCCTGTCTAAACAGACATTCATAAAATGTGAGATACACCAGGGTAGGTGTGGCATACAAAGGCACAGACCCCATGTGAGATCCTTCATTGCATATGTAAGTGCTGGTTATATTAAATCCCTTACCCACCCAAGTTCTGCCCTGGAATGTGCCTACACGCAGCAAAACCCCTTTGCAGCCAGTTCACACTCCACCGAGCTGTTTACTCCCTCCATGCTCATCCGAGGAGCAATCTTCTTCCCCAGTACTTAAGATGTGGGGGGCTTTGGGCACCTCCCTCATTAGGCAGGTATAGCATAATCACTCCACAATCTGGCACCCAGACAATGAACAGGCACCTTACAATTCCCCCTTTTTTGTTTGTTACATAGATTGATGGATAGCCCTTTGTATCATGGCTCACATCAGGTTCATCAAACACCGTAGACATATAAGAATGGCCCAAAACCCTAGCAATCTAACAAACCCACACATCAATATTTTTCATATCACATCCTAACTTATTCAATGTGGTTAAAGCTTGTGTGGTGTCAGGTGCAAGGAAAGAAACAGCAGGAAAGTCCGCATTATTCTGTCTTGTTCTCTGGCTCGTTGTTGGTAGGAGGTCTGTGATCAGCTAGTCAAACAAGCTGAGCGGAGATCCACTGAGGCCCTCGATCTATATTTTTTATGTTCATTAAATTATTAATTGTCCACACAGTAGCTCAGCCCCAGTACTCTGTTATGCAAACTATATACTGCATAGAGGGAAGCATCATACAATACAGCACTTTCCAATCGTGTAGGGTCATTACATATCCTTCTGCAATGGCAGCATACAAATTAATGGTAAATGCCGATCTGAGTCCAAAAGTCTTTAACTGGGTGTCTGAGTTCTTTTACAGCTTTGTACAGGAGCTGTTCTCATGCAGCTGGTTGCTCTACCTGGTACCAGACAGGGAATGCATTGAATAATTCCACGTCTCCCTTTCACAGAGCATCCTTTCTGCACTGATCTAAGGCACTGTAGTACACTCTCTGTCTCTTGCTTTCAGAACTGCTTCAGCTCAAGTCTCTCTTCAGGTCTTTATCAATAAAATACATAGTACAATTTAAATCTACAGATCTAGTCACAGTTGCAAAACAGCACAGAAAATATTCACGTTTTTCTCCTGCTCCTTGCTGCAAATACATGAATGAAATTCATGCAGCCTCTACTGGACATGATCTCCTACTGTTGAAAGAGGATAAACATGATTACCAAGGGAATGTTTGTTTCAAAAGACTATAATCCCAGACAACTCACAAGAATGTGATGACTCAGTTGGTTTTGCCCAAAATGCAGAATCTGTGGGTGGGGCAATTCCAACTGTTTCAGTCCAAATATACATATGATTTTTCTTTCCCAAATTTTTCTATTCCATTATTAATAATTATCACATGGTTCCCAGCTGCTCACCTACCATCCTGCAGTGGTGATGAGAGCGCTTGCATATCCATCTTCCCTGGTTCAGCTGGGCCTGCACTACTGATCTTGGGATAACTTCCCTCCCGTGGCTCCCAACTGCTCACCTCCTTCTTAGGCGATGGATGCACAAAGTCAAAGTTTCCACGGCTCCTGGTTCAGTCAGGCAACGCCACTGGTTCAGGCTCCGTGAGCTTCCTACTCAAGTCCCTGTTTGGGCACCATTTGTGGCATATGAAGGCATGGACCCCAAGTGAGATCCCCTGTTGCATACATAAGTGCTGGTTATATACAATCCATTATCCACCCAAGTTCTGCCCTGGAACATGCCTACACGCAGCAAAGCACCTTTGCAGCCAGTCCACACTCCACCAAGCCATTTACTCCCTCCATACTCCTCTGAGGAACCCTCTTCTTCCCCAGTACTTAAGCTGTGGGGGGCTTTGGGCAGCCCCTCATTGCAGGCAGGTGTGGCATAATCACTCTGCAAGCTGGCACCTAGGCAATGGACAGACCCCTTACAGGTAGGCACAGCAGGTATTGATATCTCTGTGTAATCTTAATCACTGTGATTGATTTATTATTTCAAAAAGTACATATGGAAATGTTATTCTGCTTGGTATGCTGTACATAATGCAGATGAACAATTAATTGCCTTAGTCCCCTCTCTAAATACAGGGAGAGTGAAAATACAGTCACAAACATGAGAATAAGTTATCTCAATAAACTGTCTGACTGCAGGACTCTTTCTGTAAGCCTAGGTGAAAAAGAAAATCTTAAGGAGGATGTGAATTAGAACAATGCAGGGTTTTTTTAGTTGCTTGCTGCTAGCACCTTCAATATGAGCAAAGAAATAGCACAGAAACTGTTGAAAATTGGGCAAGGAGGGTAGGAAAGCTGTTATCAGAGGAAAGCACGTGATGGACTTGACATCTCATCAGCATAAAGGAGGTGACAAACCCTGAAATTAAGAACAAGCAGCTGCTTTTTGGCTTCCTGATTAATGTATCCCAAAATCTTTACTGTTTTCCGCCTTATTACTACAATGCAGGGCAGTGCAAGAATCCCAGCAGTGTGTGCAGGGAGGCAAGGCATGGAGAGGCCAGGAGTGCTCAAGGAGTCTGTTAGTGAACTGAGGCCAGGTCCGTCAATACACAGGACAACAACCAAACCCCTAGACTCATTTCATTCTCTTTCAGTTCCAAAATACCAGATATCATCTCCACCCAAGCCTGAGAGTGTGTGCAAAGAATAACAGAGCTAGGGGGTAGTGATGGAGTCACAGCATTAGAAATTCATGATGTCTAGCATTTCTATTACTATTCTGTGTCAAAACCACATCACTAATCACAGCCCTTATTCCTGCTGTGTCATGAGCTGTATAAACCCAGAAGAAGAAACTGTGTAAGCTGTATAAGCCCTTCCCCAAGCAACTTAACACACAAGCCATAGCAGGTGGGTGCAGAAGGATGGAGATGAGGAAATAATATCCATGGCTTGGTCAAATTCACATACGACTAGCCTAAATGTCATTACCCAGTTGTAAACTAGGAGAGATAGAAAATAACAGCAAGGTAGCTCTATGACTATTTTAGAGATACTTCCTACCAAGGGCAAGACATTTGGGGGAAGCTATAAAGCTGCCTTCAAGCTCAGCATGGCCCGATAATGTGCACTTGCAGCCCAAAAAGCCAACCAGATCCTGGGCTGCATCAAAAAAGCCGTGGCCAGCAGGTCAAGGGAGATGATTCTCCCCTTCTACTCTCATAAGACCCCACCTGCAGTATTGCATTCAGCTCTGGGGCCCCTAACAGAGAAAGGACATGGGACCTGTTGGAACAAATCCAGAGGAGGGCCACAAAGATGATCAGAGGGCTGGAGCAGCTCTCCTATGAAGACAAGCTGAGAGAGTTGGGGTTGTTCAGCCTGGAGAAGAGAAGGCTCTGGGGAGACCTTATAGCAGCCTGCCAGTACCTAAAGGGGCCTACAAGAAAGCTGGAGAGGGGCTTTTTACAAGGGCATGTGGGGATAGGAGAAGGGAGGACAGTCTTAAACTAAAGGAGGGTAGATTTACATTAGATATTAGGTAGAAATTCTTTACTGTGAGGGTGCTGAGACACTGGAACAGGTTGCCCAGAGAAGTTGTGGATGTCCCATCTCTGGAGGTATTCAAGGCCAGGTTGGATGGGGCTTTGAGCAACCTGGTCTAGTGGCAGGTGTCCCTGCACATGGCAGGGGAGTGGAACTAAATGATCTTTAAGATCCTGTCCAACCCAAACCATTCTTTGATTCTATCATTCTATGAACCTAAAAACCAGGCAGCAGAAGCAGCACTAACCTCATGGACAGGAAGAAAGCAGAAGCTTCCTGACAGTACTGAGAACAGCCCTACAGATTTTGAAAGCAAAACCAAGGCTCATTCACAAGCATGCTGAGAAGGCACTAGGGACCATAAAGCTAGTAACTTAATTGCTCCTGTGTCTTCTTGGTCCCATGGGCATAATGGTATTTTCCTTAGAGGGATGTTGTGAATGGGAAGCCCAGACACTAACAACTGAGTAACCAGAAGAAGGTGGGGTGGCCAGAGAAACCAGTGCTGCGCTTTTCACTCACTGGCTTCCAGGAGAAAAGAGCTCTGCTTAGGAAATCTCCACGTTTTTCATCATTTCACCTGGAGATCTGGTATCCCATGCATATTAAATCAGGTAGGCTCTTTGGAGGCCAGCACTTCACAGGTGGTGGCCCTACAGATCACAAAAGTGAATCTCAGCTGGAGAAACACAACACCACTTAGAAGGAAAAATGCAAATACTGGAGGGGGGAAAGGGGGGGAAGACATTTGAGCTGACAGTAGGTGTGAGAATGGCTGGAAGGTTACAGTGCAGCTGTAAATGGCTCTGTAACTACAGAGCAGTTTAGTTTTACAAGCACAGTCTTCTTCTGTTACTACTCAGCATAGACTACGTGATAGAGTAAGTGTTCACTAAAGATTTGGCAGCCTGGCATCTTGCAAGAAATATGACAGGGTCACAGGCTGCTTTGCATTGTTTAATTAATTGGATTTTCTGGGCTCAGGGTTCTCCTTTCTGAGGTGTTAGGAACAGATGCACCTGAGAGGAAGCAGGCTAACAATTTAAAAATAAAGAGATCATTACTACGCCCATGGAAATCTGGATCTGTGTCTCACAAGGAAAGTTAAAAGGCATTTCACAACTTGCAAGATTCCACTCCTAACAGAAGCATATCTCAGGAGCACCACCAAACTTTGCGTTTAGAGGGTTATTTTTATTTTAATTTGTCTCCTGAGGCAACCTCATTCAAGCAGAGTTTTTAAGGACAAAGCAAAGGACTTTAAAAGCATCTTTAAGCCCACAACTGCAATACCTGCTACTACCTAAATCTCAAGTATTTAATGGTTCCTAAAAATATATTGCCTTGTTAATGCCTGCAGCAAAGCATACAGTTTATGGTGAGAGAACAGTAATGCCCCTTTAGCCATCTGGCCAGCAAGAATACAATGGGGTGTTTGATAACAGCCATTTACATGCCTGCAGGAGATGGCTGCAATAAAAAGAACAAACAAGCACATTTACAGGGGGCTGCAGTTGGGTAGCAAGCCAGACTCGGCACCATAAGATATTTAATGCAAATCTCCACGGCCCAATCACAGACAACTTCATTGCTTGCAAAGTCAAATGGAGCTTGATGCTTTCTGTTATGAGATGCAAACAGTTTTTCCAACCCAAAATGAAAGTGTCTGAAGAACCTTGAGGGTCCCTGCCACCATCATTTTCACTTACTAATGCAATCCTTGAAAAATTTTAACTTGGAAAAAAAGCCACCAAAACCCATGGAAATAGCACCAAAACATCACGTACACTTGTGCAGTTGAGCAATCTTACACTTACTTCATAGTCTTACGTATTTGATGGAAAAATTCTTACTGGCTTCAGTGAATTTTGAATAGGGGCATAATGACAACATCAAAGTAAACCTATCGTAGGGCATAGGTGTGTTGAAGCCACAGCAGATCGAGAAAGGATCTGAGCCTTCAGCATGAATTCAGAGGTGGTCTTCAGCTCAACCCTGAGGCTGGAGCAGATATTTCAGGAGGATCAGCTCTAAACTTCCTATGACTTTCTGTATTATGAATAAGTGTCACGATTCTTATCCAAGTCATATTTGAAATACTGTTTCATGAAACCACTTTATTTCAAGACATTCTGAACTGCTGTCTTTATTCTTCCATTAGCATGAAAATTGCATAGTATTGTTTCAGTCGTCTGCCTGGTTTTGCACCGGTCACACAAAGAGTTGTGAAAGTGCAACCATGTTTTTCAGGCTTTTAAACATGCAAATATAAAGTGCTATTAAGGGTACATCACATTTCCTTGCTTAGTGCCTGGCTTATAAAATGTAATAGCTCTACAGTATTTCCAGCATTGAAAGTAAAGTTTTTCCCTTAAGCCCTAAAGGGAAGGAGAAATTTATGTCACATAATTTCAACCATCTAAAAATTAGGCATCTAATCTAAGATAGTTATCTGTCTTAGCTGATGAAAGGAATGAAACACCTTCAGCACACAGCTCATGCAGTCTTAAACCAGGATAAGAATCAGCTCCAGGGGAAAATGCCTAAATGGAGGTGTCTTCATGTGCATTAGGTTACAAAACTCTGATTTCATTCTAGAGATCTGTGGCACATTTAGTTCCCCAACCATGGGAACTTACTGGTGTTCTAGGCATTATAGGGCATCCCACACAACCTTCAGAAGGATGTAGATCTCCTCTGATTGTTTCATATTTGACAGCCCACGCATCTCCCTAGAGCACCTAAATGGCACTAGATGCCTGTGTTTAGGGAACTGAATAATACTTCTATTTCCTGGCCAGTAGAATAGCTTTTTTGATTTCATTAACTGCATTAACATGATGTCCAGTGTTTATAATGAGAATTTAGACACTTAGATTATTTGTCATCACCTGTATGTGGAAACCTAAACAGCAGTTATTTAATCTGGAGAATGAATCATTCCCTATTGTGCTTAACAGACATGGGATGGGTCAGCCTGTGGAACTACATATATATTTTTACTGAGCATAATGACATCCCAGGCATGCAACTTAGACTAAGCTCCTGTCCTGGCGGTTTTGGCTAGAATAGAGTTTCTTCTTGGTGGCTAGTGCAGTGCTTTGGTTTGGATTTGGGGTGGAAACAGAGTAGTCGGGGACTTTTTGGTTTCTCAGGCCTTGCTGGAAGGAGGGCTGGAGTGGCATAAGAAACTCAGAGGGGACACAGCCACGTCAGCTGGTCTGAACTAGCCAAAGGGATATTCCATACCATGGACATCATGCTCAGTATATAAACCGGGGGGGGGGGGGGGGGGGGGGGCGGTTTGGCCAGGGCCAGCTGATCATTGCTTATCGATGGCTGGGCCCTGGTCAGTGGGGGGTGAGCAGCTGTGTTGTAAATCTCTTGTTTTCTTTTCTCCTTTCCCTTTGGATTTCATTCCGCTCCCCCTCTCCCTCCTTTTCCTTGTAACTGTTATTGTTATAATTAATATTGTTCCTTTTTAAAATCTTATCTCAATTATTAAATTGTTCTTATCTCAACCCTCGAGTTTTACATTCTTTTCTGATTCTCCTCCCCATCCCCCTTGGTGAGGGGAAAGTGAGCAAGCAGCTGTGTGGCACATGATTACTGGCTGGGGTCAAACCACAACAGCTCTTAATTTCTTAAGGGCTAAATTATAGGAGATACGGAATCCAGTATATATGTTCATGGGTTTGATGTTCATGCTTAAGCTTCTCAAGATACTGGCTTCTTCAAATAACAGAACAAAATAGTAATGAGGACAGTCATCTAATAAACAATTCTGCTTTTCCAAAAGCAATGTTTTCTTTCTTAGAGCTGTTTAGTTCTCTGTCAGCAACTTCCATCTGGTGATCTCACAGCATTTCACTTACAGGCTGTGATGAAAATCTCCTAAAATCTTTTCAATCACACACAAAAATAGAAGAAGCTTCACCATGAGCAGAATCTACCACGGGACAGATGAGCAAGAGTTTAACATTTACATCTTCAGATGCCAGCATTGTAAATTGTAGAACAACATTAAGAATGGAACTGAATATGCAACTGAGTGTGACGCTATGGCACTAGCATAAATCAGACCATAAACACTATGAAAATATTGATGCTTGAACAAAGTGGTGGTTTTTGCTCAGCTTATGCTTTAAACAGTAAATGCAGCAGAAATTACAAGTATAGAAAACAGAATAAAAAGGTGAATTTAAGCTCTAACTTCTTTTAATTTTTTATTTTTTTTTTAATAGAATTTTCCTGGGACAGAACCTGGCTGCATGTAAAGCAACTGGACCACCTGACCCCCGAATTAATTCCATTTAGTTCAAGTTATGGGTATTCAGGAAGAATATTTCTGAGTAAATGTGCTTGTTTTGGAACTAATGTTAGGTTAACCAAAAGAAATCACTGATTTTAAGGTCAACATAATCTTTCACTCATGGATTGAATAATCCAATACTGAATTTCAATTTTCGTATACTGAGTTTATCAGATTGATTTAGCTTTTGCCAAATAAGAGAAACATAATATTTGGCCACTAACTTCTCTGTCCCACAGATTTATTCAGCACCATTACAATATCTGGTGATCATTTGAAATCTAAACCTGTAAATGGAGCTTGTTTTTTTTCAATTTCAGGCTGCCGGTTAACACCATGGTAGTTTGTAGCTGCATTAAATAACAAATTTTATCACCTTTTCCAAATAAAAGTGTTTCTACAAATATTCTTTCTCTTTCTCTACAGTAAGGTTCAACTTAGAAACAACCAGCTACCTCGAGTTCCTAACAATTATGCTAATTTTGAACTCCTGGGGGATAATTTTCCTGTATTGGGAACTATGTTCTTTTTATTTCTGCTGCACAGAATCGTTCAGTTTGGAGATATTCTGAAGACATAAAATCCAGTTTCTCCTTTAGGATGCTATTTGGAAAGGACATCAGCTCCTGAAAGTTTATGTTTTTAGAGAGTCTTCCAGGCTGTTCTATTCTAGTTCTTATATCACACCTATCATTATATCTCAGGTTATCACCTGCATCACTGTAATATGTCTATATGTCATAAAACACAAACTGATTTCTGGGAGCGATGGATACCACTATTTATTGTCCATTTGTGAGATGCCTCTTCTTGAGTTTTATGGATAAAGGAATGCTTCTGGTCAAAAATATTATCTGTCAATAAGTGCAGTTTTAGGATATCAGAATCGTAAGGAATCATAAATTCATGTGAGGAGTTTAGCAGTAGTGTAATTTACGGAAGCAGTAATAAATGGAAAATGACAAAAAAGAAAACATTCCAATTTTTGTCTGGAAATACAATTTACTCAACTTTCCCAGGACTTAAGGCAACACTAAATGGGGTAAGAACAACAACAAAAAAAGCCAATAGATCCAGATGTTCCAGGTAACACCATTTTTTCAATCGTTCTCACTGAAAAAAAAAAAAAAAATAAAAATTGTCCAAACAATCGCCACCTGCTCTGCCCTCCACCCTGTTACAGTGACCACCTTAAGAAATCTCAGGATTAAGAGGACCCAGCCAGGGTGGACATGATCTGTTGTTGGCATCAATGTTTTTTTTTTCTATTTTTATGTTCTCTGGAATATATACTATATTTTTAGATATTCCAGATCTTTCTGAAAAAAAAACCCCACAAAACCTCTTTAACCACATGTGTGGCTTGACTGAACACCAGATTTATCAGAGATTTCTTTTAAGGCAGTTAAATAGATAAGAACAGTACCACTGTGTGGAGATGCCTAAATAAAGCAATTTGAGATCCAAATGTCTGACAGCTTAAATTTGAGAAAAATCATTCCTTTGGACATCATTTGCTCTTCCTTTGGTTATTGTCTTATATCATATCTCCATTAAGTACTTCTTAACTGCTTAATTATTTCACTAATATGCCCAGCTCCAGTAATTAGCAACATGTGTGGTCAGTTCATGTTCCCTAGTTTGCAAATCTCTTCAAACATAGGTGTCTCATCAGTGCTTCAAGGGACTGAGAGCAAATAGCTCATTAGTCTGATAATTATCATCTTGTAAGTGATGTTCTGCAGCTCCTTGTTATTCTAGAACTATAGCTAATATAACTAGACCTCGTATCTCCCAAGCATTCACAGAAGTTCTTTGACCTGTGTCAAATAGAATGAGTGCAACTGGATGTTACTGAGCACACACAAATTCATTGCACATCACAGGCATGCCCTTTTATCTGAAATGAAAGGAATTTTTGGTGCAGATCACAGCATCTTCATTTGCTCCCCAACAATACTGTGAAGCTAGACTGTTCAAAAGATGCAGCACAACAGGAACTACTCAACAGGTAGGAAATACTCAACTTTGAAGAAATCAACAGCTATGCATTGTATGTATTTCCATGAAATGGCAAACTGAACGCTTAGTCAAGCAACAAGTGTACTAGAGCCAGGAACAAACTCCATGGGAGAGGAGGAGACACCTACCTTCAGGTACCTAAATGAAGGTACCTGTATGGTTGTGATTCAGTTACCTGAAGGCAGACATCTAGTGTCATTTGAGGTGTAATAAGGTAGTCAAAACATCTGTAATCATGCTGGCAGGCATCTCACAGGACACACAGGAGATACGAAGCCTCCTGAAGCATCCAGAGACCAGAAAGGGAATAGGAAGGCAACCCAAATGGCACCAGATGCCCATATGAGTAACTGAGTCCTACACTTGCCATCTTAACTCTACAGTCAGTGAAGATCTGAAGCTGACCCAGTTGCCCATACATAAGGGACTAGACATCTATATTGGGCTGGCAGTTAAAAAACTCTGGACAAGAAAATCATAATATTCTGGAGAATACTTTGCAATAGCCCAAACAGCACTAAGCACTTATGTTTAAATAATTTAATCCAGCTCCTGACTTTTCATATTTTGTTGCACAGAAGGTATAAAGTTTTCCAGTTCCTCAGAGTAAATCACTGCTAAAAACACAACAAACATTTCTTAAGCAAATTTGAACAGCACCAGGCGCAGAAGTTAGCAGTGGATCCAGATAAAGTACACATTTGAAATGTGGCTGGAAAAAGAGCATTTGCCAAACTGGCATTTGTACACACGAACACACCATTCTGATCCATTCCCAGGTATGTCAGCTACACCAAGACACAGAAAAAAACAGGGACTCCTTTTCCAAAGAAATCCACAGCAAGTCATAGATGGCTGTGACCTCAGAGAACCAGCTAAGCAGCAGAGGCAGCAATCTCTGTATCCAAGGCATTTTGTAATGAGATTTTTAGAGAGATGCATTTTTAGATGCTCAAGCTGAAGTTAACATAGACATGTCCTCAAAAAAAGAAAAAGAAAAAAACCCCCCCAAAAACCAACAAAAAAACCCCAGCCACTGGGCTGGACCACTGCCAAGAGCTGCTCTAAAACTGACTATAACTGTTTCATTTACTCTCATAATAAATAGGATGGTTTAATGGAAACACTGTACACAAAACTGTACTGCTCAGGTAATTACCTTGATTGAAACAAGTGTTTTACACTGAAAGCAAAATTCCCCTGGAGCTAAACCAAACCACAAGAAGAACGAGACCTCTGTGGAGACACAGGCATATAAACAAGTATGTGTGCTAATTATTTTCCAGTGGTTCTCTTAATGAGTCACTTGCTAGAGTCCACTGGTCACAAAGATGATTACTTTAATGATGATTCATAGAAATTGTGTGTACATTGCAAACACCGTGCTGCACCAGTTGCTGTGGAAGGAAAATGTGTGTGGTTTGTTCCATAAATAGCAGAGTAAATAATTGCATGATAGCTTGTTCCTCCTTCAGAGGGTCTCCCAGTATTGGAAATGGTCTGCAGGGAGCTTTCCACTTTCAACATTTCCACCCCCAGCTTTTTCCTGAGCTTATGGATGAAATCCTTAAGTACCTATCTTCACCGACAAAGCTAACTTTTTAGCTCCCCTCCCCTGCCACCCCCCCACCCCCCCACCACCCCCCCCCACACACACTGGAGACTTGGAACTTGATTCTGGTCTCTATTACCTTGGTGCATATCAACAAACCTGGAGTAAATCTATTTATTTCAGGGCAACAATATTACTATAATACTCAGCTTCAGAAAACAGCAGACAAGAGCAAACACTTCTCTCTCCATATAGGGCAGTGAGAAACAAGTTGATATTTATGACAGGTAAAAAATATACACTTTTAGCATCATGTAGGGCTGCAGTCATTTTAACATTAAGATGAAATTCTTGCTGAAACGCCTTCTTCCCCTTACCAGCAGCACTCTTTATCCCATCCTAGAATTTTCTCAGAGAAACGGGTTTGGTTGGGATTAGTCTTGCCCCTCTTGAAAAGCATGTGCATATTCTAGAAATCTCTGAGTGTTTTTTTGGCCTGGGCATTTTCTAAAGTCTAAATTTTGGAACGATTTTTAAACTGAAAATACTGAAATCTGATCATCATCCCTACAGCGCTGGGAAGGAAACAGCACATGGTAAAAAAGGTTTCAAAGAAATATAGGAGAAATTTGGTTCTTGTCACGCACCCCTCCTGGGCACCCTGAGACTAGCAGTGAGCAAGGAAATAGTCACATATAGAGCTGAAAAGCTGTTTTCAAGGGGAGGATGTGAAAAGAAGTGGAGGAGAAAAAGCAGCTCTGTAGGGTAGTCTGATGGAAGCGGGTTTTCCCACCACCTGGGATTGATAAGCCTGCCAGGGAAGGTAGCTCTGCTTATAGTTCATTTCACTGAGGCTTTTAAGCATCTGCTTTCTCTGAAGGGTCTTTATGCTAAATAAATGATACTTCTCCATACGGCAGCTATTTTGTCAGAGATTACAATGCTCATTGCCCAAAAAAAGCAGCAGAACAGCAAGGCAGAAAGCTAAATCAGTCTTGCTGCAGCTATCATGGGTAATGGGGAACTGCAGAGGGGAAGACCTTCCCAGAGGGGAAGATACAGGTGATGCCATTTTCCTCTGCGTGATGGTTTGGAGCCCAGAACCAGTGAACAGGACAAGAAGGAGTGAAAACCCTTTCCCAGGAAAGAAAGGTTATGGCAGTTTAGACCCCTGAGCTATACAACCTTCAACAGGTTGTTAAATCTTTCTGTCACCCATCTTCACAGGCCATCAGTCATCCTACAGTAAGAAGAGAGCAGCTGAGCTTGCCTCATGTCTGCCCAATGCCTAGCTCCTCAGGAAGGACAGTCCTATCGTGAGAAGTTTACAGCCTGAACAGGCAGGGCAGAAAGCAAAGACAGGTAGGAAAAAAATATCTGCTGGTATCCCTGTCTTACAGGATGATGATTGTCCTGCGTTTCAGCTGGGTTATTAATTTTCTTCTTAGTAGCTAGTGCAGTGCTGCATTTTGGATTTGGGCAATGTTGATAATTTACTGATATTTTTAATTGCTGCTAGTAATGTTTATACTAAGTCAAAGACTTTCTCAGGCCTTGCCAGCAAGAAGGCTGGAGAGGCACAAGAAATTGGGAGGGGACACAGCCAGGACAGCTGACCTGAACTAACCAAAGGGATATTCCATACCATGGGACACCATGCTCGGTCCATAAACTTGGGGGGGGGGGGGGGGGGGGCGGGGCAGGCATTGGCTGGGTCCTGCTGATCCTTGCTCAGGTACTGGCTGGGCATCAGTCTGCAGGCGCTGAGCAGTTACACTGTGCATCACTTGTTTCTTTTCTCCTTTCCCTTTGGATTTCATTCCTCCGCCCTTCTCCCTCCTTTTCATTATAACTGTTATTGTTATTATTATTGTTAATCTTTCATTTTTATTTTATTTCAATTATTAAATTGTCCTTATCTCAACCCTCGAGTTTTACATTCCTTTCCGATTCTCCTCCCCATCCCCCTGGGTGAGGGGGGAGTGAACAAGTGGCTGTGTGGCATTTTTAATTACCAGCCAGGATTAAACCACGACATGATGAAAAGGAGCAAATACAGTAGGATTCTGCATTGCTTTACCAAACAGTGATGATTAAAATGTTGGACATCACATGTTTTGGGGTTGTTACTGGAGCATACATGAAAATTCAGCAGAAGTCCTCTACCAGGATTTGCACTGATCTCGGCAGTGAGCTCTGCACTTTTGCAGAGGTAGGACATAAGCACCTTTCAGGTCTGCCACTGGTTTTGCATCCTAACACTGAGGACAAGATGGGAGAAATTGGCTATTCCAGAATTTGGGAAAGAGACTACAGTGCAGCAATGATGATGAAAGTAACGAGTCATCTGCTGCTATGGCTTGAGCTGCAAAAATGTTTTCACAGCTCTGAAGGGGTGGAGGGGGAGGCAGAGCCCCAGCAAGAAACCAAAACCGCCACCCTGAGAGCATAAACAGATGAGAAGCGAGGCCAAACATGCTCCAGATGTGCCAATGCTTCATTTGGCATCACCTGAAGTATCACTACAAGGAATCAGAAAACATTTGAAAATGATGGCTGCAATCCAGAAAGGAAAAACCAGCAGTTTACCAGCCTGATCCAGCACACAGGCATCCCACCAGCTAAGTCAACAAGAGCCATCACAAAAACAAACCTCATTCTGATGATGGTTTTTTCTGCATGGCACATGGTTGAGACCCACAGCCTCCCGGTGAGTGGAAGGAGCCAAAATGAAGTTCCAACTGGTAACTGAAATAGACAAGGAGGCTCAAACCCCTGCTCTCCACAGCTTGCCTCTGAGCTCTTGAGCAGCCTGTCCAGAGCCCAACAGACCCAAGGAAAAGCAGAGAGCAGCAGCCACAAGAAGGTGAAGACAGCTACCACAAAACAGCTGTTGAGTTCAGCATCTCCACAGGTTTTTAGACAGCAGCAGCTGCTCATAAATGTGAAAGCAGGTTCTTCTTCAACACTGGGCCACAGGAGACATTCCCTGAAAAAGAAGAGTGAAGAAGAGGTACTTGGCCAGGGAAGAAGTTAGCTTTGTTCCAAACACACAGGTAGCCAAGGAAAGCTTGTTTTGTTGGTGGGTTTTGGATTTTATTAATTATTTTTTTTAACTCTGCTGCTGATCAGAGTGGTACAAGGTATGCGATCTCTGGAAATAATAGCAGAATAATAATATACCCCTACTAGTCTGAGCACTTTTTGCTCATCCATTCATGTGAAGTTCTCACAGACCTCAAGGACCTCTGGGTTTTGAATACTGAGAGGAGACGAATTCAGTATTTCAGTGGTTTAACTTTGCAGGGCCCTTTCAGCTTCAGGTCAGAAGACCTCCTCCACAGTACACAGGATGAGTTATGCACATCAATGTAGCCTCAAACATAAGCCATTACAGCAAACCTGACACCTCATTCTTCTCAAACAGGTTTCAGAGTTTGCATTCATTTGCCTTCTGATGTCAGGTTGCTTATTTCAGGTCAGTCCTTTTGCACCTCAAATATACTAGCGTGAAAACACCTCCGAGGCACCTGCAAATGTTTTGTCCCATTTATGAGGTCTTGACCTGTCATGGAAGGTAGGAAGCATGGTTTAAAAGACAATGAAAAAGGGTTTGAACCTGTCTCCAACATCTCATGCAAATACTCTAATCATTGCCTTAAGTTAGAAAAGAATTATCAAAACTGTGTGGTCACCAAGCCTTGCTTAGGTATGTTCTGAGATCAATGACCACGGACAGGACAGCTGGAAGAATCCATAGTTTCCTAATCTTAATGAATTGATTAGATGTGCAGTAGAGGCTGTCCACATGCCCACTGGCAGAAATTAAACAGGTCAGACATACTATTGGCAAAAACTAGGAAGGCTTGATAATTTAAAGTCCCCAAAGTTAAGCAGAAATTCTGTAGGGTTTTCAGGACCTAGTACTTTGACTTGTGTGCTAAGAGTAGATGAAATTAATTGTCTTCTTGAGGTGTCTTTATTTCCACCAAATCTACAGGGACATCAGACAGCTGACTTAGAAAAGACTCTTAGCTTTTAGGCAGCTAAAATTAGATGGCGAAATCCCCTAACATACTCCCCAGCCATTTTATATATCTAGTCCTACTGACAGCTGGTTCTGATCTAAAGCACCACAGAAAAATGATACTACAGATCCTTGAAGAAGATAATATCCCAGATAGTGATGGAAAGGAATGCCATCTGTAACTCTGAATCTCAATTTTGTTCTCATTAGATCTTCATTATATCAGCCGTCATTGTTGTGCAGAGACCTGAATCTATCCCCTCTATATTCACCTGCAAGCTATTTCCTTTAATTGCTGTGCACACAGAAAATCAAATGTATTCTAACAACCCTGATTCATTGGCTCAGCTGTTAAATGCAATTTCTGCATCTCTCTATACAGTTTATTTCCCATCCCTGCACCATCTGAATGCTTCCCAAACTTTACTGAAGTTATCTTCACAAATATTTCCCTAGTTCCATAGGGCAGACGTGGAAGAATAACCAAAACCTAATCCCTGTAGCATTCTCTCCAAATGTTTTACTTCCACTGAAAACACAAGTTTACAGACCAGAATCCTAGGGATATAAAAAACAGCATGGACAACCATCTGTCATACTGAGAGATGAACTCTTGGCATGGAAATGTCTCACAGGGGAGCTCTGAAGTCAAGTAAATGCACTAGGAAGTTAGTCTGAATTGGACTCTGCCTAACTTAGCTACTTATGTGACTGCCCTTTTCTAACAAGATCAAACCGGTTGCTTCATTAGAGGAGTGAAAAGAATGTAATGAATCCCTAAGTGTGCTGCTGGTGAAGAAAAAATATATAAAGAGTCCAAATCAAAGATTGTTATGTCAGTCACTGCTGAATATATGTTGATTTGCTGGCATGTAGGAGAGCCTTTCGCTAGGACCAGGCAATGAGTTGAATGAACTGGATATACCTGAAACAAAAGTGGTGTGTTCATTACACGTGTTCACCCCGACTGTGAATGCTGAACTGACTGAAGTGTTGGTGGGGAAGCCATGATAATTACCATTTGGAACTAGATGATCTTTCAGATCCTTTCTAACCGAATCCATTCTATGATTCTTTGATTCTATGACATACACACATACGTAGGTAGGCACATCCCCACTTGGTGTTATTGCTAATGAACATTCTTTCTCCTGTGTTTTCACCAAGTCAGTGGGTTGTGTTCATCCTCCCTTCTTCTTCCTAAAAGGACCCCCTGGGAGGAAGGATCTTGTACATGTACTCCCTGTCTGATCCATGATATGGTTACTACAATGGCTGTTGTATGGCAAAGAACAGCCATAGTTGCCTTTCCACAATCAAAAGAAACACAAGACAGCATAACTGTGCACATGTAGCAAGAGACTTTATGTTTCACAGTATGGCAATAATGTCTTGTCCTTATGTAGGACTATTTGTCAGCTGAATTTGAAAATCCCCTGGGCAGCTCTGGGCCCGTTACATTATTTTTTCTGCCTTCAGAGATCAATTGATGTGACTTTACACAGGAAACACCTTCCATGTTTGTCATATTCCCTGTTCTCAACACATCCTGCTTTTAGGTTGCCTTAATCATCAACTGCAGTAATGCAGCATTGCATTCCCATATTAAATGGGAGAGATTCAGTGTCACAGGTTCCCAGAATTCAACATCCTGTCATCAGTTTTTCCCCTTCTTCCCACAAAATCACAAGCTTGGCTAAATATTACGAGACTTAAAATGAACAGTAAACATACTGGGGGGTGGGGTGGGGGTGGGGGTGTTCTTATTTGTCATCTCATGTCTAAAATTTTTATAGGTTTACGGTTTGAGCCACTTGGGAGCAATTCTCTAAACCAGAAGTTTCATGGTGTGATGTGTGAGCAGAGAAACCAGCAAAGCATTGTATATGCAGGTCCTGTTATGTGCTGCAGGGTCTGGGCTCCCCTTACAGACTCCACTTTAGGAGGGACAGTCATTGAATCTCTCTTCTCAGTCTAACAGCTGAAAAACCTCTCTAATCTTCAACCTACTTTAATGAAACTTACAGGACATTAATATCTTTGCGGCCTCTGTCATTCTGTCAACTGTGGTAAACCTATCTAATAGACATAGAAGTTACCTGGGTGAACAGACAGCTATATAAGCACACAGAGGAAACATTATCACAAAATCTTTTATTTCTGGGGTTTGACATCTGAAATGAATTTCTCATAACTACAGAATTTAATGATTCTGGGAGTCTGAATCAAGTGACATCAAGTTTCATTGCTAGTTTTTATTCCACAGTCTTCATGCACCCCTGGGGTTAAAATGTGGAAGTGCATCTCTACGAAATTCAGAAGTATCTGTAAGTGTACAGCTATATAATTTTAAAAAGATATATCCCGTATGAGTTAAAGATCTGATAACAGTTTAAAACAATGCAGCTCTTTGATTTGATGTGCAGAGAACTCAGGATGACAAGGAGAGGATGCTGCAGGTACCTGTAACATACTAACACATGGCTTAAAATAGCCTATTAAAATCAGGTAAGGTGCAGTGCAGAGCAAACTTCCTTAAGTTCCTCCCATCTGACCAGCAAATGCATGGTACAAATACACCAGACAGTGGAGTAACTCTGTAGAAAACAAAATTATTGAACTTGCATCTCAGCTGGAGCAAACCAGACATGATTAGAAGCAAGCAGGACTATTTTAAAGACGAAGAAGATGTAGTTTAGCTTGGAAGAGTGATCAGATTTGGCTGTAGAAGGTGCTGCAATGTCTATTCATCCATATTTTGGCACAGAAATATTCCGAGTCAAAACCAACTGGTTTTTCCTAGTTTGGGATATGTAGGTGACAGGGAGTTCTTCTGTTCATCTTTGCTTAGAATAAATCTGAGAAAGTAAAAGGAAATCTGGTATAAGCATAGGGCAAATAAAAAGAAGTAATAGGAAACAAAATCCCACTCAGACAATGAGCCAATTGCTGCAATGGAACAGACTGTCACAAGGCACCACTAAAGTAAGAGCTAGTCAGATGCAACACCAAGTGAAATTAATTTTTTATGGGTAAGGAAAATAGCCAAAGTTTTGAGATGAAAAGCAAAAAGCTAAACAAGAACTTTAGTCCAAGTAAAAGCCTTCAAGCTTCAAGTTTTAAACCACCCTCTAACTACTCAGAAAATAAACTATGCCTGGCCATAGAAATCTTATTGTAAACTTCAACACGGTTTTGTATACTTCCTTTGCAGTCAGGTTGACTTAAACCTGCTGTACACAGAACAGTGCTCTAGGTAGATCCTGAGTCTGATCCAGACTGACGACTACAAAATCATCCTCCTCATCAGAGAAATCTAGTATCTGCTAACTCACTCAAAATCCCAAATCAGAGAACTGTGAAACAAAAGGATGTATCTCCCCATGACCCACATATAGGTTTTTCATCTAGAGTCTCATACATCTTTTTTTCTCTGAAATATCTGAAGAGAAGTTTTCAACATTAATTAAAGCCTTTTTTCTTTTTCTGCTGCATAGCATGATCAGTTCCAAATAATTTGCCTTACCACAGTGCTGTCAGCAAAAAGCAAAAAGAAAAGGATTTCCTTATAGAAAATGTCACAGTACTTCTACAACCCTCAGAGGAATGAGATCAATTCAGATACAAGTCCTGGCAGGGAAGAGGGGACAGCCACCTCTGCTGTCCGCAATGTTCATGCAACCTGCAAGTGCCACTCTCTCTTATCTCTGTGGGTGACAGATGAAGTCAAACACACTCAAAAGGCTCTTCAATGATGTGCACAGTCATGTGGGATGAATTCTACCATGAACAGTTCAGTTACTTTGGCTGGTAAATTGTCATTTTCCATATAGCAAAAAGAAAGTGGAACACCATAGAAACAAATGAGCTGCACTCCAGCATAAAATATTCTCTAAAAAATTATCCCCTTATTAAATCAAGCGTGTTCCCCTAAAAACTATAAGTCATTTATTGGTCTATTTACAGTCTCTGCCTACAATGTAAATACCTGCAGATAACATCATTCTCATGTCTCTTCAGATAGAAGTGTATATTCTTGAGTTTTCCCTTAAAAATTCAGATTAAAAAATCCTTTTCTCACACCACTTGTTAAACAATGACATCCTATCACCAATATCTCATTCCCATTTAACTTGATTTATGCCTGAATAAGCACACAGTGAAATAAAGCCTCTTTTTAACACTTTCACCACTGCCTCACATCTTTTATTTGTGACTGAGTTTGCTCAACAGGAGCTCTCACCATGTTTTTAGTACTATTTGTGCCTCTGGGTTTGGTCTCAATGATTTCTAAAATTAACCATTTATTTTTGATCCACTTTCCCTGCTTAGTAAGCAAAGCAGTGTCCTCACCTTCCTCACTCTTTACCTTCCTACATTTCATTCATGGTATTTTTTCAGTAAAGGTCCTGCATCCCAGCTGGTCTTTATTTACTGGCAGCAACAGGAACATTGCGTCTGCTAGCTGTTCACACCGTTAAAATTAGCTTTATGCAAGGTCCAGATCCTGTCCTTAGGCAGGCTGTTTTCTTGAGATTTCCCACCAAGCCTAGGTACTTAAATCTGAAAATACCCTTGTCTCCAAACAATGGCTGAACCTAAAATTTTGTTCAACAGGAAAGCAGCAAATAGCATATCTGGTTGTGGGGAAACACTGCAACATAAGTAGGGGGGACTCATTCCAGTTAGGACCCTGCTATTGTTTCTCGGTATAATAGGCAGGATGGTGGCACAGGTGGTGGTCTGGAAGAGGCAGCTCAGGAAGCACCGTGGCGTGATGCCTGGCACCTCTGTGGGGGCCACGCTCACTGGGCATGGCAAGCAGACAGCAGATTGTCTTTTTTCCAGCAGAGCTGAAGAAAACAATCAGTGTCTACTTCTGGCTGGATGATAAGCTAGTTTCCAGACAGAAGACACAGAAATTGCTTTTGCAAGCAAGAGTTTTGAGGGTGGATTTTTATTAGGAGTGCCTTCATTGAATGCTAGAGGATGAACTCATTTGGTTAAATGTGTGCATCTGTAGTGTACAGTTTCTGTCTCAGAAATTTACGGCAGGCTCTTGTTAGTACAGCTTTCTCACTGTTTGTCTTCTCCTGATTTAGCTGCCTTCATTTGGTCAGGTGAGTCATTCTGTACAC
The DNA here is from genome assembly GCF_015220075.1 of Falco rusticolus. Classification (NCBI taxonomy): domain Eukaryota; kingdom Metazoa; phylum Chordata; class Aves; order Falconiformes; family Falconidae; genus Falco; species Falco rusticolus. Next base: position 86,495,541 of record NC_051189.1, read on the forward strand.
CCCACTGATTGCGTAGACCAGACCTTCACTGTCTGTGAATGAGTTTGGACAGCTCAGAGTCCAGAGCGTGGTAGATGCTTGAGGTACAGCCTCATTGCCTAAACACTGGCCCCTGGGACCATCTGAGACAGCCTTAGGTGCCCAGTGCATACGTAAGGATCCAGCACGTATGACGTGGTACTTGCGGAAGACCTGCATCTTGATGTCTTAGCTGATAGAGAACCTGCTGGGTTACTAGACAGCATCTCCAAGGGCAATGACATCTATATGTAGGCAACAGAATTGCACCCCAGAGGCCAAGAACATGAAATCATCCTTGCTAACTAGGCACATGCAAATACATCCATTTGCTGTGGTTAATTATCTGATCACAGAACACACCTAGATATGACTTCAGCATAACACATTTGGGCAGTGGGAGGAGCACCGCTTCCTGTGGTCCTGCAGCCTTTTAATGTCATCTCTGCTAGCCTACCATTTTCTAGGATACAGTCCTGGCTTTAGATGCTGAGCACAGAAGCAGAACAGGACACCCCCCCAAGCCCTGTAAAGGCTTAAATTCTCACTAGATGCATGACGTTTTTACAAGAAAGCTGCTCATAAAGCCAAACCATGAGTTGGTTCTATGTTTATCAGCTTTCATTCCCTCTTTCTTTTTAAACAGCTTCAGGCTGATTTATCAGCACCTCTGTCAGCCTTTTGTTGAGTTGCCCTCTACTCCTCCGCTGGCTATAGAGGAAAACTCTACAGAGGTTAAAGCTGACCTTTGTCAATTAAAACTGTCTATAAAGCCAGAAAGCTGCCAGACAGATAAGCTAGTATTTTTAATTAATCTCTGGCCGCTTCAATGAATTACTCCAAGTATAGAAGAGTACTGCCTATATGCATAGGGAGTTGCATCACTGGCAGTGTTCTGTATGGAGGTACAGATACTGGTTATGACTCGATTCCTTGCATCCTTGCATTGTTCCTTCTGATTAGCTTCAATATAATAAATTCAGAACCATTGAAATCAAGTAACTGCATCCACAAAGCCTTGGGTTCATACTGTCTTTAGGCTGATTTGATATTCATGAGAGTGGTGCCAGACTGGTTTATACTCCTCCGAATCATTTGAACTCGATTTACAGAGTGCAGATGTGTGAGAGAAAAGATTAGTTCAATCTTACACCACTTAGTAGCAGAAAAGATCTGAGGGACCAGATTGTTGGTACATAATTTGTCTTAGTTTTGAAATACCTATGTGTAAGGTCTCCTCCAAGGAGGTGCCAGAAGGTGAGCAAAAGGATAGGGAGGAACACAGAAGTCAGAGGGGAATGGGGGGTGCCGGGGTGCCCGTTGCAGGAGGCAGTAGTCCTCCAGTGATATAGAATATGCGTCCAATGGAAATGCATTTAATAAAAACTGGTTTGTTCTTGACCTCTGATGCAAAGGGGAAATTTTAACAGAAACCACCAATTCTTCACAGGCCTTAAACTTACAGCCAGAAGCACTGAAATACAAAGAAAGTTTAGGAGACTTCCTTGGCATAGGGATTTAATTTTCAACCTTTCACAGTCTCAGGAGACATATCAGGGCATTAGTAACAACCAGCATCAAGCACCTTTCCTAGTACTAATTAACAGCGTGATTCCCATGCTATGTATATGTAAGATAAAAATGCGTAAGGTGAGTCTTCATGTACTACAACAGCTAAATGGCTTAACAAGAAATATTCAGGATCAAAAAGAAACTTTCCTCCTAGGAATGACATGGAAAATGGTCAGTGAGATTACGAGCCACCTTCACAAACACAACATCGATCAGGACAGGTCATTGATTTGATGGACTGTGACAGTCATACGCACAACTATGCAAAAACCAGTTTGAACGTACCTTTTTCTACAGAAAATTCCAGCCCTGGCAACATGCTACCCTTGATTTAAATGAAATTTATTGCTTTTCAAACTCTCCATCTTCAAGAGCTATTTAAAGCATGCAATTTAAGGAGACAGAGAGAGAAAGAGCAAAAGAAAGAGTGAAAGTAGAAGAGAAAGGAAGAAAATCCATTTGTAAATGAGTCATTCCCCAGGAATGCTTTGACAGGCTGTCAGCAAAGATCTGATAAAGACACTGGGTTAAAATACTCCACTATAGTTCCAGGTGAAGGAAGATTGACGTTCTGCATGGTGTGTACATGGAAAACTCCATGCAGGAGATGTTTAATCTCTGTGGGAAGATTTCAGATAGCCCAAATGATTTGAAAGTCATTCTGCCTTTCAGCAAATAATGAATATACAGAAGCAATACGTAAAAAATAAGAAAGAAAAACCTGCTTGGAAGAATAATCTCCCCCACTAGCATGTTATGCATGGTTAATAATGAAGTGTTTCTTCCAGTACTCTTCTTCAGTTTGCGTACCTAGGTGTCATCCCCGTGTCCTGCACTCAAGAGCTGGAGCTGTTCACTGCTTCTTGCTGCTGCCAGTATTTCTCTTATCCCATCAACAGCACCAGGAAGATGTTAAGCCCCAGCACATGTCTCCTAATACCTCTCCTCCGGTCCTTTTGTGTCATCTGAGGCAGCAGGTTTGTCCCAGGCTGCTGAGGCTATTTGTGGGAAGCTGAGTGGCCTGTGGATGTGCACACAAGCACACACACCCAAGCAAGCAGTAGTAGCTGCTGTGAGATCCACTTTAAGTGCTGAAATCCATTGAGACTTCATGTTTCTGGGGCTAGTAGCAGCTGTCTTACTTTGTCAATCACCTGAGTGTAACCTGTCACACCTCCAGCCTGCAGATTGGAGCTGCACAGATCTACCACTCTCATATTAAACAACAGTGCCTTAGACATCAACCATGTGACGGGAAAAGAAATACAATGACAAAAATGACAAAATAACCATTCTAAAAGCAAAGTTTATTGTAAATAAGAAAAAAACTTTAGGGAAGGAATAAACTTTTTGAACCAGTCTTTATACCTGTCCATCTTACCTAAACATTAACCAGCCCTGGGTAAACACTGAAAAAAATTAGGCCAGATAATATTAAGAATTCCCTTAAACTATGTATATTGATAAATCAGTTTCCCAGCATCCAAAGCTGTTTTCCACACTATAATCTACCCAATCATTACATCTTCCCATTAGAAAGAATCCAGCACTTCTCACAAAAACCTCCTGAGACAGAACCTACTTTGTCCTCTGCTTTACTCCTAATTGCTTATTCATGATTATCCCTTGACTTTTTTCTTCTCTGACTTAGGTGTTTACACTTTACAGATATTTGCACAGTGTTACTGCATGCTTTCTTAGCTGGCATTTAAACTGCATACCATTGCAGGATATCAAATCAACCTCTTCCATCTGTGCCTCCTTGTAAATACCTGTAGCAAAAGACTCTAACAAAGATAATTTTGTCAGCTGACCAGGACTGTTGATTTTGTGCCTTCGTTTCCCTAATTTTCAGCAATATTCTGAAGGCAGAGCTATTATAGACCAAACTGGATTCCTGTACACCTGTAAATTCACCAGGAACAGGCTGGAGCACTATCTTCTGATTGTCCAGCCTGCTTCGTTGTAGCTGTAGCTTTGCCCTGTAAAGCACTTGTGCTCTGGATTGGCAAATGTGTCCTGGCACTGTTCAGCTGATGGGTACAGGCATAATTCCTGTTTCATTCTGGTGCCCTTTGTGGCTCAAGGAACCAGCTCTGCCATATGTATATGCTATTCAGAGATATGTCTGTGCGTTACTCCATGGTGTGCTTTGACCTCTGGAACAGCTGATTCACCTACTAAGTCCTCTGAGAAGAGACTGAAGCATTGAAGCACAACTTTTTATCAAGCTCAGAGCAGCCATTTTCTTCCTAAGTCTTCTTGTTTGAACCAAATATATGGAGAACAGATTCAACTAAGTTCCTTTTTTTCCTTTTCTTTTTCAGTGAAAGCATACTAAAAGTGACAAGAACAAGCTTCCTGAATGGAAGCAGCTGCTAAACTTGGGGGCTATAGGTTTCTGTACAAAATCACTCTCTCCATTAGGGAGAGAGGAGTGTACCTTTGTGCCAGAACTGCAGGACTGCACTCCTCAGCATTCCTGTATAGGTTATCTGAAGTTTTTCTATTCCAATTTCTGGTACTTTAAACCAACTGTTTTAAGGAAATGCCAGACTGCCATGGATAATAAAGATCTATCACAATATGAAAGAACCTCTAGCTGCCACACCAATGGCACTGATCTATTACAAGCCTAAGGCACATCTAACTGCCCCATGTGGCTGTCTCAGATACCCTACAGCATCTCAAGCAGCCCTGGACACCTATATTCACATATTACAACTGCTGAAGCTGAAGCTTATTGTCAACATCACAAACATAAGGCCAGGATTTGTTTTACCTCAAGGATACTAGATTATGTACAACAGCATTTAAGCAACTCACAGGAGGTGAGGTACAATGATTGATCATACCACAACTGCAACAAACTTCAGACTATCACTCACATTGTTAATGACTGTATAATACACGCTTATGCAGAACGCATAACAGAAATTCATCAGGCCTCCCTTGACTCTACTGAACGGTTCAGCAACCTTGGGTTGAATTTATAATCTGTCATTGCCTTTCAAAATGCCACACACACCAGGAGGAAAGAGTCTGGGGAATTGATGTGCCTAGAGAGGAGAAAAACAAACAAACAAACAAAACAGCCAAACTTGATCACATTTCAGCCTTTGTTTTCATTGAATAATTAATTTTAATTCTCCACACTTGACTTGGTCGAACTTAACAGAAAATGGTCATAATGTGAAATGACTCTCAGGCTACTTGGAACAGCTTGATGGATACAGAAATGCCAAGTGACAAAGTAGACTAATGCCTGCTTTAGTCTGTTTTCCTTGATGGGCTCAACAAAATTAATAGTGCCAGACTGCAGTTATATATGACAGCACACAGTTTAGGATTGAAATTATAACTGGATGCATTACCCTCTTTACAAATTTCCCATATTGCTCCTTACTGTTGGCCTCGTTCCTGTATTTTCCTCTACTAAACCTTAAGTCCACTTTCACCCAGAAAAAAGATGCTAAATCCTATAGACAACTCTGAGCTTATGTCCAATGTTGCCTGAGCTTTTTTGAAATTGTGTTCAGAAAGAAGTGTTCACAAAGTCTTCGAGGTATTGTGCAGTAGATATTAGGAAAGGCAGAACCCCTACGAACTAAAACTGAGCCACAACTATTTGTGGGACCTACTATGAGCCAGATGATAGGTCCCATCTCACTTCCCAGAGATGATTATGGAAATTTGTGATATTGACTAAAAATCCCCAGGCACGACAGGACACAGTTGACTCTTTAGGGTTTGTAGGAGGTCCTGCTGCTTGGTGTTCTCATTCACATACACATACTGGTTTCCACCTGCAGGAAATCAGTGTGCATAGGCCAAGGTGGGAAGAATTATGCTCTGGCCAAATCTGGCCCCCAATCTGCACCTATATCTCACAGACACTCAACGATGTTCATCCACTGCTCCCTCTGGGTGTATTTTCCTTTCATAGTAACAAAGCACTGCTTACATTTGTAGCAGTAAAGGATACCAGCGAGACAAATTCTGCAGATCCAATTTTGAAGTGAGGTACCTGTTCAATAAGTTAATGTTGTTACACTCATATGTGTAAGCTACAGATGTCTTTGCCTGCGCTGTCCATCATGGGCACCTGCAACAGGTTCTTATGCATTTCTGTAAAAATTCATGTAAGCCCTAAACTTCCTCTACTAGCTGCAAGGTTGCACTTTTTCAGTGCCCTCTAATTGAATTTTGGGATTCATATTCATACCTTTGAGGCCTCTGGCATCATCCTGTGCTTTAATTTCAAGGCTTCTGCTTATATTCGTAACAGTCCTTTCTATATTCCCTCCTTTTCTTCAATATCAGTATAAGGACAGCTTCCATCCAAAAGAATACATGACAGGTGCCCACATGGTTTAAAAGCACCCCTGACTGGCTGCCCATTTACTTTGGGCCAGGGAGTGTTCATATATAAAAATATATACATTTTTATAGTAATACAGATTTCTCTTTCTATATGTAAATATATAGAAAGAGTACAAATATGCATGAATATTTATACAAAGATACATTTTACATACATATATTTATATATGTACATATAGTGTGTAATTATATGTGTATGAATATATATAAATTGAGTATATGTATCCATATAAATCTATGTATGCAATGACTAAAACTTTCTTTAACAAGAAATAAAGGAATGAACATTAAATGAGAATGGAAAGTAGTAACAGCAAAAGGCAGGTTTGAGGTCCCTGACGTCACGAGGCTGTTGGAAAAACCCCAACATGTTTGGGATGGGGCAAGTTCTTTAGTTCAGCTGGGCACTAAAATGGTGGGGCATGAAAACAGTGGAATGTGCCTGAGGGTTATGAACTTGTTCAGTGAGGCCACCAGGTGCCTTGTGTCACCCCCATCACATGCAAAAGCATAGGCCAATCAAGAGGCCCCACATCCAGCCAGCCCAATGCGATGACTGTGCAGACTTCGAGCTCTGCACATTGCTGCAAGATGCAACACTGCCAGGAAAATGGAAAACCAGAACATGTCAACTTTAGAGGAACACATGCATGGGAACAATAAGGAAAAGACCCTAAGGAATTCCCCAAAAGACCACAGGAACCAGGCAACAGGCTTGTGAATCAGAAACTATATTTTGTGCCGTGTTTTTTCTTACTAATATGAGCTTATTAAAAATGCCTACCTCATTCTTGCACAGCTAATTTTTCCTTTGAACACCCTGACTTTCTCATAACTGGGATTTGTGGATTAATTATTCATCATTGATCACTATGCTATTAATCTCAGGATAGGGTCAGCTGCCACTCCCAACAATGAAAGCTGCACAGAGAATTTGGATCAATGTCTCCATCTGATGTCAGCTAAAATCTCTAATATAACAAATAAAGTTCTGATTAGTCTACAAGGGAGTCCTTGATAAGTATGCAGCCACAAAGTCAGTGAAAGACTATTACAACAGCTTGCAGAAAGAGTATATAGAATATTATTTAAAAGTGAACTCAATACTTTTTTCCATTACTCAAGAGATTTCTTTTTGTCTGGCCTACCAACAGTAAGCACCCCTTCCCTTTCCTCTCAAACTTTTTTGGTTTGCCTTGGATAAACAGGGATAATACAAAGTGAATAAAGGAAGATGAGAAAGTAGCAAGGCACATCATAAAGCTCATAGCAATCCAGAATGCAATAAAATAGAGAGAATACAAAGATTGGATCAGATTAGAATTTATAGACAAAATTATTACGTACATAGAAGGAAGTAAACTGTAATATTCCTTTGTAATCCTGGGCCAGGAAGGAGCAAAGTTTACAGTAATATATTGCTGAAATACTATGGGCAATACCAGGAACTTGGGAGATATGTGAGATGAAAACTTATGAATCATAAGAGGTAGCTATCATCTTTTTGCCAGCATGTACCAACGTGCTTACAATGTATTAGAAAACAGAAGCCCAGGAATCTTCTAGGGCTGTCGTAAATTGTAGGAAAAATGTTTGTACAGATATGAATGTAGACTGAATGTGAATGCACAGGTGCAAAACACCAGAAGAAGGGCTGCAAAATGGCATATGCTGCTGACACCTACAGTAGCAGGTCATCAAGATCCTAGCACACAACTTCCTGCAATTTCTTGTGACAGCCAGCTCTGAAACAGAGGCAGTGACTAAATCCTGATGACTCACAGAGGTGGGACAGGATAAAGAGATTAATTGCTGTCAGCTCCTGGAGGGTATAGCGAGACACAAACAAAACCACCAGCCTAAGGAAAAGGCAGGAAGTGTGGGGAGGGTCCCAAAAACTGCTTTCCTTCTCCTCCACATCATGCCAAACAATCCTGAACAGACTCCCTGGATAAAGGTGCTTTAGTGCCTGAATGCTGGGCAGGCTGCTTAAAAGCATCTCAGTGTTTGTGAGTGTGAGAGACTGAAATTATTTGTGTTTTAAATAAATTAATCTTTCTTCCTGTGAGGTATCCCGTGAATCTACAATGTTGCTACAGTGTTGCAATACCATTTCCTACAGGACAATCTGTTGGTCATTATGTTTTCAGGAGTTTCTGAAAGATATGCATGCTGCAGTAAGAAATCCAACTTTCATTCTTACAATTATAACTCAGAAGATTAAACGCTCTGTCTCAAACGTACAAACCTGTACCCACCCTAATGTACATGATCCCATCAGGGCTGCACCCAAATATGAGGCCATTCCTGCACCCCTCTGGCATGGCAGCTGCCCAGCAGCAGTGCTCCAGTCAATGGTTGTGTTTCCATAGCTGGGACAGGCTGTCTTTGTAGGGTTTTTCTGCTTTCACTGCCCCCTGTGCAAAGAAATTCCTCCCAGAAATGTCTTCTACCAGGCTGGTTCTCTTCTGCCCTTCTGCTGTGCTCAGAAGACACAAGCAGGGCACAAGCAAAGGGCACAGGCAAGGCAAGGGGTTCTTCTTACCAAGCGTTGCCTCCAACAGGATAGGCTAGGGGGAGGAGAGATGGACATGGACTGGTGTGCAGGGATGTTCCAGGAGCCAGGAACTCAGTTTGCTGAGCAAGAAGTGGGGTGCTGCTAGTAATGGGCCCCGGAGGCGACTTGTTCTTCCCATAACTTTCCTCTGAGCTGGAGTCAACTTCTTGCCTCCATGCTTTCATCAGGCAAGGAGAGTCCTTACTTCCCGCCTCGTCTGGCAGCATGAGAGGATCACGGGAGCAAGTGGCATGGGGAACTGTGGGGGGTTAGCCTTGCCCATTTGCTACCAACCCAGCCAGCCGCTCTCTCATTCCCTCTCCTCAACAGGACAGGGGAAAATATAGGACAAGGAAGTTTATAGGCCAACACAGAGACAGGGAGTTCATTTACCAAGTACTGTCACGGGGAAAGCAGACTCGACTTGGGGGAAAATAATTCAATTTATTGCCAATTAAAATGCATTAGGGGAGTGAGAAACAAAAGACAAAACGAAAACAACTCCACTTTCACCAGGCTCAGCTTCCCCCCTTCACTCCCGCCCCCCGCGGGCCGTGCCGTGCCGTGCTGTGTGTCAGCCCGTGCCGGCCCCTCAGCCCCGCTCCCGCCTCCTGCCCCGTCTCCCTGCGCCAGCGCGGGCCCTGCCCCGGGCTGCGGCCCTTCAGGGACCCGCTGCTCCCGCCGGGGCTCGCCAGGGCCGCAGCTCCTGCAGGACAGAGCCCCCAGCTGCGGCCTGGGGCCCTCCCCGGGCTGCAGGCTGGGGCTCTGCCCCGGCGGGGGCTCGCCAGGGCTGCAGGGGAGCCCTGCTCCGGGCCTGCGGCACCTCCTGCCCTCCTCCTGCTGCGGGCTGGGGCTGCCGCTGCTGCCGCTGCCCCCTGGGCTGCCTCCTCCTCGGCCTGGGCCGCCCGTGGCCCTTGCGGAAACCTGTGTCCCCGCTCCCCGGCGCCCCCGGCTTGGCTGAGGGGCTCAGCTGTGCCCTGCGGGGGGGCGCTGGGGCCGGCTGGGACCGGCTGGGCCCGGACCGGGGCAGCCCCGGCCCACCCACCCCACGAAGGCCGCCCCCAACCCGTACCAGCTGTCAGGGTGAAAGGACAGAATCTGAACTTGCTGCAGGGAAAATGTGGTCTAATCTGGAGTTGAGATTGTTTTTAAAAAATTGTATTTTGCAATACTATTAGGTCACCAATCAAATAAATCAAGGTAGCCCACAAGTAGCAGTTACCCGTCGTTAATCCCCAACAAACAAGTGTTCTCAGGGAATTTTGGCAGGGATCGGTATGAACCCAGTAACTTCTTAACATTCTCATCAACAATCTGGATGCAAACATCAGATCACTGTTAAAACTGATAATTGTGCAAAGACTGACTGCAGTTAAAAAATGAATATGTGAAAGCAGGCCTTATTTTTGGAATAGGGCATTTTATTCACCAAAGCAGAGAATTAACTGCCTGAACAATTTTCCTCATGTGACTCCTCTTCAGAGCACGGTGATGCCCAAGAGATGTTCTTATCTGAGAGCTCAGTTTCCCGAACTATCGGATTAAATATTGTCTCCTGGCAATTGACTCCTTTGTTCCTATTCACGATCAAAAGATACTTATAAATATTGGAAGTACAGAATAGATAAGCCGATTATTTTTTTTTTCTTCTAGGTCATTTTCTGTTCCATAGATATCAGTGAAAATAGTCACATTCACAGAATTACAGAATCATAGAACGGTTTGGGTTGTAAGTGACCTTAAAGATCACCTAGTTCCAACCCCCTGCCATGGGCAGGGACTCCTTCTGCTAGACCACATTGCTCAAAGCCCCATCCAACCTGATGCTGAACACTTCCAGGGATGGCAGATCCACAGCTTCTCTGAGCAACCTGTGCCAGTGCCTCACCACCCTCACAGTAAAGAATTTCTTCCTAATATCCAAATACACCATCTTTTACCATTACCCCTCATCCTGCCACTACCCTGCCTGTTAAAGAGTCCCTCCCCATTTTTCCTGTAGGTTCCCTTTCAGTAATAGAAGGCTGCTGTGTGGTCTCCCTGGAGCCTTCTCTTCTCTAGGCTAAACAAACGTGACTCTCTCAGCCTGTCCTCATATAGGAGGTTCTCCAGCTCCATGATCATCTTCATGACCCTCCTCCGGACCCACTTGAGCTCTTCACTGTACTGACGACATGCAGAGGGAGAAGAGCTGTGTACAGATCCAATAGCCATATGATTTTGCTGAAGGATTCAAACCCAGATTTTTCACCAAGCAGGCAAATTATATGACCAGTAGATAACCGTGTTAAGGCTCATCCAGCCACTACTTCTGTAATACGTTGTCTAGAAAAATACATAAATGTGATCTGGATTAAGGGAGAATAATACTGGACTTTGCCTCCTGGTAATGAGTTCACATTATAAGGAGAGCCAAAGGCATTATTAGCCTTGCTCTCCTACTTCTTTGTCTGCCATCCCACATTATCACTGCTCACCTCTTCACCTACCACAGTATGTTGAGAAACAAATCTCAAAAGCAGAGGAGATAGACGTTGTTCTGCTCCAATATGATCACAAGAACAGTTTGGGCAGTGTAAGGCTGTCATACAGCCACAGGACAGGAGGTCATCCCCACTGGATGAAGTTGGCAAATTTGTCCATGAAGTTTTCTCTTTCTTTCGGTTTGCTTTCTTTCTGGTTTCTTTTCCACATATCAAAAATCAAATTGGCAGCTAGCAGAGAAGATGCTAGCTGACAAAAGCACGTCAAAACATTTTAAAACTTCTACCCAGCTTTCTCTGTTTGTACATATGATCACTTTCTCCGTTCTAGAGAATTTGGTAAATAAAGCATTAACACTCACTAGTTCTTACGTATCTCCAGTGAAAACCAGAATTAAACAGAAATAACAAAAACTCAGAAATCGTGAAGATTTGTCATTGAAAGTTTGCCTTTGAAAAGTTTGCCTTTTCTCATTTTTGGCTTCAAGGAAACAATAGGAACAGGTAACTGATGGATAGAGTTTGACCAATGCAGCTTTACCTATTTAAATGTGTAGATGATGGCAGTGAACCACTCAACTGAAACAGTCCCAAAAGAGAAATGTCATGAGTCTTGTACTAATTTAAAATAACAAATTACATGTAGCTACTAACTTACCCAATTTAATCACAAGAGACTAAACCTGAGCACAAATTGCTGTAGCTATCTACAGCTATACTCAGGATCATCAGTCAAAAATGCATTTCACAGATGCTTGTTGTTTGGTTAACATAATCTCTTATTGACCACCTCACATTGCCAAAGTGTGTTTTCTTTTGATCTACACAACATAAGTACTTTGGATTGTATGTACGCACATGCACATGAAGTTTTCTCTTTCTTCATGCACTCCATGAAAACCTCAGCACATCTATATTCTTTTGTTTGAGATAGGATTAAAGAAATGGTGATCATTAATGAATTCTTCCACAAATGTATTAGAAATACATTTCCTGTTTTTCTTCTATATGTAATTACACTTGTGGTCTCATCTCTGTTAAATCCAAGGAATCTAGCCTGAAACAAAGATCTTATCAAAAGAGTCTCATTGTTAGATATATGCTTCTCTATGGAGGAGCCAGTTTATGCAGACTTCCTTTCTGAATCTGTTTTTCAGAGTGGGGTGGGGCTGGAGTTACAAGTAGGGTCATAATGGAAATTAGGAAATCCAATATCCTTTATCAACTCAGCCTCACCTAGGAGCTGTCATTTCCTTTTTATGAATGTCCCAGTTTCTTGAGCTATACTATAGGAGTAAGAACAATCACCAGCTTCACAGTGGTGTTGCTCAAACTCCATACACACTTGTCAGTATAATAATAAGTATACACTGCCAAGTGCATGTCCTTGTTCAGGTCTACACATCCTTGACAAAAGCATCTGCACAGACATGGCAAAAAAAGATTTGCATGAGGCATTCAGTACTGCAGGGCTTGATAACTGGGCAGGACTGTCCCTATGCTCTATAGGCACAAGCTGAAGACAAGCTACACTGAGGGATCTCAATGCCAATAGTAAGCCTTGCACAGCTCTCAGCCAGACTTGCTTTCATACCCAAATCACTGATCATGTAATAAAACCCAAAAGCCATCATTGTTGCCATTGTTTAGAGACAATACCAAGCTTGGTGGATTATGAAAAGACAGGAGCAGGATTAATGGAGAGTCTGGAAGAGATTGCATTTTTTCCATGACCCATTAACTAATGCTGACGTGCTGATGAATACAACTGGGAAGTGGCCACATCACTGTTCCTATTTCCTTATTCATACGGTAGATATATTTAGCTCTGGACTCAGACCAGTTAGGACCACTGGTTAAGGCAGAACTGGGTAAGCAACAGATATCCCAATATAGCCAAACACAGCTATGTGCCCAGAAATGGAAGAGTTGCTGTCTAGTGAACATGCACCTTGGACCCATGTTATCAGCAGATCTGCACAGGCTTGCAGGAGAGCAATAATCTGAAACCATAGATGTTTGCTGGGAGGCGATTTCAGTTCCACATCTGGCCAGATGCATAATTTAACACCCTGTACAGAGAAAAAGCCAGGTCTGAGATATGTAAAAAATACCACCATTAGAAATGGAAAGGGCATCAAATACATTTAGCTTATCAAAAGATAGGAAACAAAAGTGTTTTGATTATAGAAAATAAGAAAATTAATGCCAGGGAAATATTAGATGCAATAGGGCTCTTCAGTGTGGAGAAGGAATGCGCATCAAAACCCAATGGCTGAAAGGTAAAACCACACCACTGCCTATTAGAAGTTAGTAATTTTTTGTAAGGTAATGAAAGTATAGCAAATTCCCCGCAGGAAATGATGGATTCTACATTTGTCACATCAAAATTTGATGCCATTTGAGTCAAACACAGATAAGTGGAGTCAATATAGGGCTATCAGGGTGAATTCTAATGGTAAAGCAGTATTTTCATATGTGGGTTATGCTGAGCTTGATTAATGATAATAATAAAATTCAATGGAAATGTTTCCCAGTTTCAGGAGTGAATGCCAACTTTCTTTGCAGGCAATATCCCAAACCACAGTTTTAAGAGGTTTACATATTACTTGTGTGTGGGCAGGGGGTATTGCTTTCTGTAATGAAACAGCAGCTTCTTACATGAGGAAGAAAAATGGGTTTCTGAAAAACCTTTTGTCTTGTAGTATTGAAAGCAGAATATTGTACACTACTCCAATGGCACACAACAGTCACTCTGCCCTAGAACAAAGGCATCCAGTGACTATCATGTCAAACACAAAGCAACTAAGCCACAATGCGAGCTCCTATGCAATTTTTTTGTCTCACAATTTATAAATTTAAGTGGCTTGTTCTTCCTTTGTGGTTCATTTTTAGTCATTCAGTTCACCCAGAGTCTCTAACTTGACCTTAAGATTTCTCACCCCTGCAGTAAGGGTGCGGGAACATCATTTTCCCATGGCTCATAGGAGAGAGATGAAGAATGAAAAAGCTGCAGGCGATGCGTATATCTGTCAGATGACAGCAGTGAATGTTTATAAATCTTTATGAATTTAGAATACCCATTTCTTGTTCCATTAGAGAGTGACAATTTAAAGATTTCCGGATTACAACGAGACTAGTGATGTGTATCTGGACCCTGCTGACACACATCTCCTATTACATGGTGGTTGACTGTATATAAAAAAAAATTAACTGCTCAGTATCAACACTTTCTGCAACAGCTGCTGAAGGAAAATCAGTGATGGGTAAAGGACTCTTCTATGATTTCCATCAGAGAATTTAGAAAGTACCCGGATTTCTTCAATGACATGGTGTATATTTTGTTCATGTTATGCAAACACAGATAATATCATTAGAGCTTCACTAGACCTGATAAGAATATGCATCTCTTTTACAGCAAGGACATCTGAGTTTCTCCAACAGAGATTTTTCAGATCTCTTTAACATGGACAGAATGCATTTTTAGGCTTGCTTAGGCCAAAATATTCCCAGTTAATTTCTCCTAGGGGAAATAAATGGCAGAAGTTCATGTCAAACAACTCAGAGATTTACAGTTGAAAGTCTCAAAGGACCAAAATGATGTGCTGGATTTCTGGGTCCACTTGTAATAACCTGGAATGACTTATACGCCGTATTATTGGAATAGTTATGTGTGTGTATATATATTACCGATATGAATGACTAGTAGATGCATTGCATACGTAACCACCAATAGGAATAAAATATATATGTATCCATCATTATGACCAAAATGAGAAATTGGCCAATACTGTTCAGGCTTTTCCAAGTTTTCAATGAGAACCAATAAATACTTCCAGCAAAATTTGCCAAATGAGCTCTGAAATTCATTTTTTATAAAAACTTGTGCTGGAGTTTAAAGCACCAGATGGACTGCAACAGGGAATGATTTAGGGGAAGGTCATTGGTAGCAAAGATTATTATAAAGAGCATAAAGAAGCTGCTATGCAAAATACAGGAGAAGAAAGGAAGAAATGTACAAATGACAACCCAGCAACTACCTTAAATTTATCCTAGCTCAACTCAACTAATTCAAGTTTCATTGAAATGCATCTGCTAATGTTAGGGGTTTTTCTTACTATAAGGAAAGAGATGTCTAAAATTGGAGTTGAAGGATGATCACCATACCTGTGATTTACTTTGCAATTTCTGACTGTCCTGCCATACTCATCTGTTAGGAATATAAACAAGTAGGCATCCTGACAGATACTGTTTCTGCAGTAGAGCTGAGAAGCTATCCTAAAACAAAAGTTGCTTGTTTCCTTTCCTAAGTCATATTTATTTTCATGTTTCAGAAAAAAATATTTCTCAGATGATATAAATCTGACAGTAACACTGCCAGAATATCTATCTCCATAGCTATTGTTGTGAGATCATTGGAGAAAGTCACAATTACCCATAGCTGAGGAGAGAGAGATGAGGGGAAACAAAAGAAAAAAAGGGTCAGGTAAGGGATGGATGAGGTCTGCCTGGCTGAGTTGTCACCTTAATGGAGTAAGTCCATCACAAGAAAAAGGATGCTTTTTGTACTATCAGCCACACTAACTGCTAGTGCATATATCCCAGTGCCCAATTAGTCTATAATACAATTGACATTTCTCAGAGATAAGAAAACATGACTTGGACTTTTTTTAAATATTAAAAACTGGGCAAAGTGAGTGACCTTCAAAGTTTTTTAGGGTCTAATTCCTACTGATTTCAAGCTCAGATACCTTGCACTCAATTTTAGGCATCTAACTGAGGCAGTTCAGCAAAAGAATAGCTGCTGTAGGTACCCTCAACAGGTAAGGAGTTACAGACACTAAGTTGATTAATTTCATCTTCACTTCTCTCCAGTGATTCGAAGGAGCTGCAGGTGACTGGGTTAATTACAGGTTCCCATTTAAAATATCACGTTTAATGTGTCTTAAGGCTGTGAGCCCTGGCCCTTCATTAGGACCTGGAGCAAAACAACCAGCTGAAGTTAGCACCAGCAGCCAAGAACAGAGCCCACACCCTGTATGGATACCCTGACCATTGGATCATCCCCAGTTTTCTGTATAACAGGGGGTGAAAGCCACCAGAGCAAGTCCCTACAGCCCATCAGATGCCTCTCATTCAGGCAATTTACATTTCAGCATAAACTTTTCCCACTGGCAGGTTATGTGCAGGTCTCTGCTGCCATGAAAAACTCTGCTCAAAGGCTGAAAAGGACTAAAAGCTGAAGCTGGTTTTCTTTGTTTCTGAGCTTTCATTAGCCAGATTTTGTGTGAATTAATCTCTGAGGCTGATGATAGCAATTTGGCACCACTGTGAACAGCATGTCCCAGCATCCTGGTACCCACCCTATGCTTCCCCAGATGCTGTTGGCTCCTTTATGCCAGGTGCTATGCTTTCACCAGTTACCTCACCATCCACTGCAGTTTGCCCCTCAGGTTTGATTGCTTACTTTTGCCTGCACCAAGACAGAACGTATATTGTCTTAACCATTTAAAAACAAATAAGGAAGAACTGACAGGCACTACCTGGATGATTGTTTTGCTGGTTATGCAGCATTAGACATCTATCTGCATCAAAGGTCAACAAGGGAGAGGTGTCTCTGTTAGCTGCTATTAGCAGATTTACCATCAACATCAAGTTCCTTGTGAAGGCCTCAGTAGGAGACAATTCACATAAATATCTGTCAGGACATCAAAATGTCTCTTTGAAATAGGTGTAACTGTGTGCATCGGTGTTGCACAGATCCCTCTTCAGACTAATTGCACAAGAGCTTTATTAATCTGTGGTGTTTATGCAGTGCTCTGCAGGACACTAACAGCTGGCTCTCTGTGCTTCTTCCATAAACATGTTTTAGGAGCAGAGGGATTACTGTCACATCAAGTCTGACCCAAGTACAACTGAAGTGCTACTATATAAACTATACATTTTTACACAAATACTGTCATACCAGTCCTGTTTAATATCTTTATCAAGGATCTGGACAAGCGGGTTGAGTGCACCCTCAGGAATTTTGCAGATGACACCAAGATGGGTGGGAGTGTTGATCTGCTTGTGTAGGAAGGCTCTGCAAAGGGATCTGAACAGGCTGGACTGTTGGCCCAAGGCCAGTTGTATGAGGCTCAACAAGGAGAAGGGCTGAGTGCTGCACTTGGGTCACAACAACCCCACGCAATGCTACAGGCTTGGGCAAGAGTAAGCTGGAAAGCTGCCTGGCAGAAAAGGACCTGGGGGTCCTGGTTTACAGAGGCTGAACATGATCCAGCAGTGTGCCCAGATGGCCAAGAAGGCCAACAGCATCCTGGCTTGTATCTGAAATAGTGTGGCCAGCAGGGAAGTCATTCTTCTGCTGTACTAGGCACTGGTGAGGCTGTACCTCAAATATTGGGTTCAGGTTTGGGCTCCCCACTACAAGACAGACACTGAGGTGCTGGAATGTGTCCAGAGATGGGCAACAGGGCTGGTAAAGGGTCTGGAGCACAAGTCTTATGAAAAGCAGCTTAGGGAACTGGGGTTATTTTAGCCTGGAGAAGAGGAGGTAAGGGGAGACCTTGGATGCATCATCAAATTAAAGATTCCAGTTGCCATTGGTGGCCATCCAAAAAGAGTTTCCCATCAGTGATGTTATCCATCTTTCTTCACTCTTTCTAGGATGTGGTGTATTTTCTCTGCATCATGATGCATGGTAATCAGGGTTCTTTGTCTGTTGTTCTGAGTTCATTTTAGCAATTGAATTAGGTCATTCTGTTGCAACAGTTTTCTTACCAATATGCGATTCATCCCTATAGGGGTAGGCAATAAAGCTTGATACAATTTATAGTTAGATTGTAGCAACTGATGGTGACAGGACCTGAATAGTTAAAGTCACATCCCGTAATTCTGGTAAAATACAGATATTTAAGTGATTTTGTCTCTACAGTAGTGTTGTCTATGAATACAGAATCACAGAGTTTTCACAGAAATACATCCTTTTCCAACACAGTTGGATATCGCTCCTGGAAAGGCAAAACCCCACGTCTCAGCAGGGCTTTTTCCAGACAGGTTATCTCTTAGTAACTCAACTTGTTTAACTGTTCAAAGACAGAAATCCCTTTTCCCACTCAGAATTTCTCTGTTCTGTCTCTTTAAATGCAATTGAGTAAAACATTAAAAGCCTTTTTGGCCCACTTGGCCTGGTCTGGAGTAGACTGCAATAAGTACCATGTTCTGCAAAACCCCATAATATAATAATAAACCACCTATAACAGAGTCGTAGGGTGTACTGGCTCCAGTGACTGATGTGTTTTTAATTCCTGTATTAGGGTTTTGACTGCCTTTTCATGTTCTTAGCTCCATTTCCAGTTTTCCTTTTCAGAAAAGTGAGTACAATGGGTGAACAATGATAGAAAATCCAGGTATATGTTTCTTCCAGTACCCTAAAGTACCTATAAGCTGTAATTCTTTCCTAGACTGGAGCATCTGCAATTGTTCTATTTTACTCTAAGTTGTTCTATTTTACACACTACCTGCAGTCCACCAAGTACCTAAAATTTTTACTTCTCTACTTAGTCCCTGACACTTTTTTAGGTGAAGCTTCAACTTCTGCTTTATATAGCACCTGGCACACTGCTGCTGCCACTTCTCCCACTTTTTCAGAGGAGGTCCCTCCAAATAGAATATCATCCATATATTGGTACAGTTGAATATCCTGAGGAAGTGAGACTGTTTGTAAAAGTTCAGCAAGCACAGCATGAGCAATCATCCGTGAATGTTTATACCCCTGTGGGAGTCAGTTGAAGGTGTATTGTATACCATCCCAAAGAAAAGCAAATTTCTCTTTATCCTACTTCTGCAAGGGGACCATAAAGAATGTATCTCTGGCATTGACATCTAGCACTGCCATCCATGTGCAGCTCTTGTGCTGTGGTTGTTGCAGTTGCAATATTGAGTATTGCTGCTGTTAGTGGAGCTGTGTTGGCGTTTAGACACCAATAATCAATTGCCAGATGCAATCTCGCCTCCAGCTTCCAGACTGGCCAGGTGGGTGAATTGTATGGGGAGTGGGTTCTGGAAATAATGTGCCATTTTTCTAAGTCTGCTATTACATCAGAAATTCCATTTTCTTCCACAGCAGAAATTGGATACTGTGGTACATTGGTAATTTTCGACTAGGGGAATGCAGGGGCTGTGTGGAGTAAACACACTGTAGTGTCCCAGTTTCTACCAGGGTTGGGGTCAGTATT
The DNA here is from genome assembly GCF_015220075.1 of Falco rusticolus. NCBI lineage: Eukaryota > Metazoa > Chordata > Aves > Falconiformes > Falconidae > Falco > Falco rusticolus. The sequence goes on from NC_051189.1 coordinate 86,514,791, forward strand.
TGTACCAAAGAATCACAAGCTCCAATCTGGCAAATGCCAGTTTTGTCCAGTCAAAACATCAAACCCCAAAATATTTTCATTGTGCTTTTTAATCACAAAGTGAGTAGACGACACGCACTTGTCACCCAGGTACCATAAATTAATTTTCACAGTTTGGCAAATAACACTTGCTCTCTCTACTCTGGTGACTTTAGCTCTGCCATCTGGGTCACATACCCCGTTTCTTGGCATCTTGTTGTGTTAATATTGAAATTTGGGCTCCCATACCTGATAGAAATTTCACCAGGTGTCATGAAGAACCAGCCAACGGCAATCAGAATGTATTCTGCTTTAATGATGGGATCTAGTCTCATATTCCAAGGAATCTGAGGGGAACAAGGGGTCATTTCCCTCATTATAATCATCAGTATCACCCCAAATATCACCATCCCAATCCTCTGGGGACACTGCTAGTTTCCTAATTTGCATGAGGTTAGGAGGATGCAGGGCCTGCATGAACATCATCTCAATCTTTTCTTCCAGCTTTTGTGTTTTCTGCTTTCCTACCTGTAACTGCTTCTCTAGCTGTTCAGTTAGCAGTAACAGAAATAACTCATCTGCTTTCCTGCCTTCTATTTCTTCTCTCAGATCTTGTCACTTTCTATTATGTTTTTTCCTATCTTGACAGGTGGCTTCTAGGCATGGGCCTAACATCTTACAAATAATTAATTTTCCTTTACCATTTTTAGTATTTCCTCTCATTAATTTTAATTGTTTCTCAGCAGCAGCCCAGTCATGACAGTGGTCACAAGCCCATTCTTCTGAGAATTTGGGACTCAGGCTTATTCCATGCTTCCATAAGTAATCAGCGATACCACTTGCCATACTGCCAACTTTGCCAATTTGTCATGAATTGGTGATTTAGATAGCCTAACGAACCACTGTCAAGGGTATTGGCAAAAGTGGTTTTAATACGATGTAAAAGTGCAACTTAACAGAGTTTAATGGCAGGGTTCCCTCTATTACTGTACAGCACAATCATCTGAACATTGATTCAAAACTACTAAGTTTAAATCAAAGTTACCAAGACAAAATCAGAGTTACCATACTACAAGGTTATGCACAATATAAGTCACTTACCAAAGATCTGCTGTAGGTAAAAGGTCTCTTTGCCTCGAGGAGCAACCTTGGCAGGTTTCCCAGCTCAAGGGGAGATCACTGGCATGCAGCCACACTGCTTAGCTGGGAGAGGACAGAGAAGGCTCACTTATGCTGCCGTATTTATGGAATAAAGTAGTTGACTCATAGTCAAATTACATGAGATGGGAAAGGTATGCATGAGACTCCTTGTACTCACAACTTTCTTTGTTCCTTGATAAATGAGTCTTGGACAAGCCACCTGCTATTCATGTGTTAATTGCATGATCAGTGTTCCAATCTCATATGCATCAGTACTCACTGTGTCTCTGCTCCTTTGTGGGTTTTCAGAGAACAGATTGAAACTGGAGGAGTTCTGGGTCCATTCACAGCTTAGGCCTTTACCTCCTTTGGAGCCTGTACCAAACTCCCACTAGTTTGGTTAAGGGGTCAAGCACATCCATCACACAGGCTGCCCAGGGAAGTGATTGAGTCACCACCCCTGGAGGTGTTTAAAAGACATGGAGATGTGGCACTCAGGGACATGGTTTAGTGGTGGACTTAGCAGTGCTGGGTTAATGGTTAAACTCCTTGAGCTTACAGGTCTTCACCTATCTTATCTAGGAAGATATCAATTTTTAGATAGTCTTTAGTAAATGTAGCATCTTCGATAGCAGTGACAAAAATTGTTCATTATGTCAAAATCTGGAGTAGAAAAGCAGCCCAAATTTCCCTATTCTCTTCATGGCACAGCAAATTACCCAACAATTGCCAAAGTGGAAGACGGAGGCTAACTTCCCTCTGCTGCCTCTCAAAGATGAGTTATTAAGAGTTATATGAGTGAATATTCCACTGCCATAGAATATTTCACTGAACATGTTAACAAAAGGGAGTCAGACCCTCCTTCAGACAGACACCTCTGTCTATAACTGCTTTCTTCTTTTTCTTTGTTACCTTGCTGTATTTCTTTCTTCACTATACAGTTCTCATGTATTCACCTGACCTGTCTGACTGTATTGGAAATGACAAGATGTCTCCACAGCATTTCTCACAGATTTGCCTGACGTAGTAAAACTAATGTACTATTTTACATCAATTACCTTCATATTTGTCTGAAAACTGCAGAGAAAATATCTTTATTCTATATGAAGATCCCTCCCACTGCTAGCAAATCTTTCCCATGGCCCATGCTACAGTGAGAGATGGTGTTAATGGCACGCTTCTGGCTGTGAAACACTATTACATATTGTCTCCAGTAACCCCTGTGGTCTAATTCCAATTGCTTACTTTTTGTTCCCATTGTTTAATAGGTTTTCTAGTATTGGGATGGGAGGTGGGGGTGTTCAGTCCAGCTGTGAAAATCCTTTAGTGAGCCTTCCCAACCATTTTTAGAGTTAAACTGTTCTTCTGAGATTCATGAAAAAGGGTTTCTGCATGGGGCAACTGACAGTAAGAATCACTGACAGCACAATGGTCTCAGGCACAAGTTATCTATGAGTCCCTTCAGCCCTTGAGACAGTTATCTACTGCACAGGTTTCTCCAGCAAGCACTGAAAGAGTAATCAGTGCCTTGCACAGGTAGAAAAAGCAAAGCTGTTGTGATGTCCCTAATTCTCAGTTGCTCTAAGTTCAGAGAAGTGTAAGCTCCAGTGTGCCATCCTCTTTTGCCTATAGGACCCTGTGTAGTGCTACTGACTTCAATCATCATGACACCTGTGCTCAATATTAAGTATTTAAAACACTACAGACATAGTTACATTTGGTCTAGCTGAGCCCTGTGGCAGCCCTCACAGTGCTGTGCTTTGCTGTTGAGCAGGGCTTACACAGCATCTAGGCTGGCTCTCCAACCTTCTCCCCCGCACACCAGTAGGCTGGGGGTGAGCAAGATCTTGGGAGGGGACATAGCCAGGACAGCCAGCCCAAAGTGACCAATGGGATATTCCATACCATATGATGTCTTCTCAGATATAAAAGCTATGAGAAAGGAGGAGGAAGAGGGGACATTCGTTATTTATGACGTTTTCCAGAGCAACTGCTACATGTACTGAAGCCCTGCTTCCCGGGAAGTGGCCAAACATCACCTGCTGATGGGAAGTAGAGAATAACATCTTTCATTTTCCTTCACTTCTGCGTGTGCAACTTTTGCTATTGCTTCTTTAAACTGTGTTTATCTTGACTCACAAGTTGTTTTGGTTTTCCATCTTATTTTCTCCCCTCCTGTAATGCTGAGGGGAGCGATAGAGGAGCTTGGCAGGCACTTGGTATCTAGCCAAGGTCAACCCAGCACAATATTTCAAACAGGAGGAAAAGGAGTTTGCCCATAATGAAACCCTGCTCAGAGAAGGATTCTTTTAGGTTTTTTGAAGTATAAACAGATTTGACATGAGTTGCTTCCAACATATGAACTTCATGAACATGTGAACCATGTTTCCAGCACTGAAAGCTTCCTGCCATGAGGACCCATCTCTTTAAACTTTACTCTGAAAAATAATATTCAAGGTTTCCAAGTAACTGCAGCAGGCAGTGGCAATGAGTTGAGAAATGGAGGGAGAAAGATGAGGATGGAACATGTATCTCCATCAGAGTATGCAGTGATATGTTAGAAAGCCTTGAGCTGGCTCTGAACATGATGATGCGACCCTCATCAGAGCTTCATGCTGTAAAAAAAAAGTCAGGTGAGAGACACAGAAAGCTGAATATCTGTGCTAGTTCTCTCCTCTGACTGATTAGCCCTGTAATTAACTAGCCTTGTTGCAGTGTTTGTCCTGATGGAACAGGCACCTGTGGTTCTGGAGTCAACAAGTTTGGCACTAGATTGCCACAATGTTTTGGGTTCACACTGAGACCCAGGTCACATGTTTACCATACTGTTGCAACACTCCAAATTATCAAGCTGCAACAAGGTCTTTTACCATCTCATACCAACACACTCTTCATGCCAGTCCCTCTGCTGCCTTCTCCTCACCTCATCCAGGGCCCACCCTCTCTTCTCTTACTTTCTCCACTTCTTCCTCGGCTGCTCCCTCTTCATTGGCTCTCAACCACTTAGAACCAGCCACAGCTGCACCTTATCTACATCAGCCAACCCACCACGCCTGAAGCCAGCCCACAGCTGTATATTATCAATGCTAATTAACCCAGCTTCATTCCTCTACACCATACTTTCTATACTCTAATGCCCTATAGATCTGAATGAAGCCAGGAATAAGGACCATCAGGGTAATGGGGCCCTTATGACTCCAGTCACAAAGTGTGAACATCTCTGAACTCTCTATTTCAAAGTATTAAACTTGCATTAGTCCAGTTTTCCATAGTTTTCACTGGATATTTGATTCAGACCTCTTCTTCTCATTGCAAGGAGCATTTTCTTGCTGCAAGGGCTACAGCAGGTTCCTGGTAGCATCAGGATAGTCTGAGAAGTTCCAACATTATGCAATGCACTAAAGAAAGAAAAAGAAAAAACGTGAAAATTTTCTGAAAAACAGAGGATTGTTTTGTGTTCCGGGAAGAGTTTTCAACAACAAAGACTCAACCTCTGGCTTCAGGATGGATAGCCTGAATTGAAAGATCCAGTGTTGTAATAAAAAATTCTTATTTTCTCCTGTAGAGTGATAATTAATGGGGAAGATGCCCAAAAAGTGTGGAGTTATGTAAACTCCCTCATCAGATCCATCTTCCATCAATGCCTGTCACTGCTGACAATGCCCATGTCAGCCAGGATGTACCTGAGACAGCTGTCCTAAAATTCACCAGATTGATGCACCAGTGTTTCCCCTGCAAGATCTTTTCCATGATGGAAATACCATCTGCAAAAATTTCAGTGAAAAGCAGCATTAAAAGGCAAATCCTGCAGGATCTAAAGTTGCTTGGGAATTCTGTTTATACTCATATTCCTACAGGTACTACAACAAGCAAGCAGAAATAATAGGCAGCAAAGTGCACACATCTCCCAAAGGAACACTCCTCTCCTCCAGGATCTTACAACTCCAGCAAACTCATATCTTTAACAGACGGAATATGTTGACCAAGTGTCTTTGCACCTATTCATGGCTTCAGGAAGTAGGCAACAAAGTGTTCAGAAGGAGGCAAGATCAAGTGAGATGTAGAATATAAAATGGTGCAAGCTAGATGAACTTAGCTAGCGGCAGTGATAGTCATGTAGGAGTCCCCAGTGACTGGAAAAAGGGAAATATTGCAGCCATTTTTAAAAAGGGCAGAAAAGAGGACCCTGGGGACTGCTGACCTGTCAGCCTCACCTCTGTGCTTGAGAAGATCATAGAATAGATCCTTCTAGAAGCTATGTTAAGGCACATGGAGGAGAGGCAGGTGATTTGAGACAGCCAGTATGGCTTCAGCAAGGGAAAGTCTGTCCTGACCAACCTAGTATCCTTCTGTGATGGAGTGACTACATCAGTACACAAGAGAAGAGCTACAGATATCATCTGGACTTCTGTAAGGTATTTGACATGGTCCTCCACAATATTCTTCACTCTGAATTGGACAGATACAGATTTGAGGGGTGGACTGTTTGGTGGATGAGGAATTGGTTGGATAGTCCCATCCAGAGGGTAGTGGTCAATGGCACAACGTCCAGATGGAGATCAGTGACAAGTGGTTGGTATTGGGAACAGTACTGTTTAATATCTTCATCAATGACACAGGCAGTGGGATCAAGTGCACCCTCAGCAAGTTTGTGGACAACACAAAGCTGAATAATGTGGTCGACACACCTGAGGGACAGGATGCCATACAGAGGGACCTGGATAAGCTTGAAGAAGGCTCATGTGAGCCTCAAGAAGTTCCACAGGGCCAAGTGCAAGGTCCTGCACCTGGGTCAGGGCAACCTCTGGTACCAATAGAGGCTGGAGGATGAAAGGATTGAGAGCAGCCCTGAAAAGAAGGACTTGGGGAAAGTGGTGGGTGAAAAATTGGACATGAGCCAACAATGTGCACTTGCAGCCCAGAAAGCCAATCATATCCTGGGCTTGGTCCAAAGAAGTGTGGCCAGCAGGTTGAGGGAGGTGACTCTCTCCCTCTACTCTGCTCTGGTGAGACCCCACCTGGAGTACTACGTCCAGCTCTGGAGCCCTCAGTACAGAAAAAACATGGAACTCTTGGAGCAAGTCCAGAGGAGTGCCACAAAAATGATCAAAGGGATGGAACACCTCTGCTGTGAGGAAAGGCTGAGAGAGTTTGTGTTGTTCAGCCTGGAGAAGAGAAGGCTCTGAGGGCACACATCCTTGTGGCCTTTCTAAATATTGAAAGTGGGCTTATAAGATGGGGACAGACTTTTTAGCAGGGCCTGTACTGATAAGACAAGGGGTAATGGTTTTAAATTAACAGATGGTAGATTTAGACTAGGTATAAGGAAGGAATTCTTTACGATGAGGGTGGCGAAACACTAGACCGGGTTGCCCAGAGAGGTGGCAGATGCCCCATCCCTGGAATCATTCAAGGTCAGGTTGGACAACCGGGCTTTGAGCAACCTCATCTAGTTGAAGGTGTCTGTTGTGGTTTAACCCCAGCCAGTAATTAAGTGCCACACAGCCGCTCTCTTACTCACTCCTCCCTCACTCAGGGGGATGGGGAGGAGAATCAGAAAGGAATATAAAACTCGAGAGGTGAGATATGAACAGTTTAATAATTGAAATAAAATAAAAACACAAGAACAACAACAACAATACTAACAATAACTACATCAACTTAAACAGTTATAATGGAAAGGAGGGAGAAGGGCAGAAGGATGAGATCCAAAGAGAAGGGAGAAAAGAAAACCAGTGATGCACAATACAACTGCTCACCACTCGCTGACTGATGCCCAGCCAGTACCTGAGCAATAACGCCCAGCCCCAGCCAACCCCACTACCAGTTCATACACGAGCATGGCATCCCATGATATGGAATACCCCTTTGGCTAGTTCAGGTCAGCTGATCTAGCTGAGTCCCCTCCCAATTTCTTGTGCGCTTCCAGCCCTCCTGCCAGCACAACCTAAGAAACCAAAAAGTCCCCGACCACTCTGTTTCCACCCTACATCTAACACACAGCACTGCACTAGCCACCAAGAAGAAAATTAACTCTATCCCATCTGAAACCAGGACAGTGTCCTTGGTCATTGCAGGGCAGGGTGGACTAGCTGACGTTTAAAGATCCCTTCTAACCCAAACCATTCTACAATTCTATGGTTCTGTGCCAATGTGAAGAGGAACTGTCAGTTCAGTCCTTACTCCAGGCTTGAGGCCTTGGACTGTGTTATTTCCACCCTTTCCTGTTCCCTCAAAGCTCCTAGGTAGTTTCAGTTTCTCAGAAACACTTCAGTGGGCCCTGAGCCCAAGTTATCATAAGCCCCACATTCCTCTACGCATTGGGTACCCCAGGCGAATTCCCTATAAACATATAGCAAGGCATGGCGGTCTGCTCCATTCAACTGCCAGCAAGCTGTCATGTCATCTAACAAACGGGAAGTCTGCACACAGTCTTGGCCACACCATCCTTTACTGTAGGGATCACGTCTCTGTTCACAACAGCAGAAAGGATCAGGAATACAAAGGGACCAAATCTCCAACCGCTGCCTCCTCTCCTTCACCTTAGCTAACACCTGGCATTCCCCTTGTCTGTAACACACAGCTGATGTGACTGGGATTATGAACATAAAGAAGGAAAATTAGTTACAGCTGGAGCAATTGTCAGGCAGGAAGATAATTGAAAGCCAGCAAAATGATCAACCGTTTAATTGCTTACATTAAAGAAATGAATTGACAGCAATCAAGCCAACCTATAAAAGGTACCAAAAAGAAATGACATATGAGAAAATAGATTAATTTTCATAAGGAACAAGTAAAAACAAAATTGAAAACCCAAGCTTATGTTGTTTATAAACCTTAATCAATTTAAAACTCATTTTCAACATATTAAACTTTACTATTTAATGTCTCCCAATGAATTTTGCCTTTGGCATTGTTCAGCAGTCTCATTGAAGCCTTGTGCAGTTAAAAAAGATAATTCATCAGTATTACCTCTGCCAAATGCACTTACATCAGGAGGCAGTCCCCAAAATCATGATGAGCAGAACACTGAGATTTTTAAAGGGAATTTTTTTGTATTTGGGGGACTGTTGATTTCCTGGGGAGATATTTTTAGAGGAGGGAAAACTACTGAGCTTTTAGAATTTGTGTTTTCAAACCTCATACTTTGATCTTAGTACTGAAGCCTTTCATAGAAGCAAAGGCGAAATGTGGGGGAGGGGGAGATGTTTGGTGAATTTGGTCAATATCCTGGTGGAAATCCTTGAGAGGCCAAACACCATTTGCCTTGATGACCATTGATACAGTGCTGTGCACCAGCACATGTTCAGCACTGCAGCCTTTCTGTATGTGGGTCCAGAGCAGATCTGGAGAGCTCAAATGCTTGAGAGTGATCTAGCACAGGAATTGCTGAGCAGAGGCAACAACACTGCTGGCTGGAAGTTTCAGACTTGGGGTTTGGCTCAGTTTTCAGCCATAAAGTGCAGTAAGAGATTTCACATCTTTTTGGGTTCACGTTTTTTCTCAGTCACATGCCTGAAATGTCCATCAGAAGGCCAATGAAGGGCTTTTGTCCCTGAGAGCAGGTTCCCAGCTAAATGCATGGGGAAAGCAAATCCCAGGTAAACTACATTCCTGCGGCTACAGACATGCTGCCTCCAGCCCACCACGTAATCCAGAATTGTCAGCATTTTCTCTAATGCTGCTCTAACACAAACACAGTAACCCCTCCCAAAATATTTAGACCCAAATCTGAGGTAAGCAGAGATATGCACTTTATTACAACAGCATCTAATAAATTTTTGGAAGATGTGCAATGATGAAAGAATGGAAAGACAACTACTCCAGAATAGATCTTTGATGTTTTATGCTTCATTTTTACAAAACCAATATGGAGGTTGGTTCAATCTGATTCACACTTGCATAAATCACTTAAGATTTTCTTTTGAAAAGAGAAGATACATTGTATACCATCTCTTTTTCTCCCTATCATTAAGTTTTCATTTCATGATAAAAATCTGATTTTGTAAGTGTGACACTCAAAAAAAGGTAAAGAAAATAGCTGAATCAAAGGGCTCAGTTACTGGCTGCCATCCAGCCTCACCATCGAGCTGACTAGGCATAGACAGAATGAAGTGTCCCTTACCCAATGATTACTCTAACATTGCTGACCTTCACCCCCCTGAAACTACGGTAAGAAAGTCCTTTATAAAATCAATACTTTTTTAAAGCTTTCTGATCTTTTGTGGTGTCCCCCATATTTTCATTCTCATTTTCTTCTTGCTGATAGCCCATTGTGCAGGTATTCAGTTTCTCCATTGAAGATCATTTGCTTTGGGTTTGAGTAAAGCAACATCCCACCACAGGCTCAGTGAAATCTCCAAAAACTGTACAGTGACAGCAGCGATTGAGATCCAATTGCCTTTCTGAAAATGTACAGTCATCTCTTGTGAGCTGAAGGACAATCAGATGACCTTCCCCTTCCATCCTCAGTGATAAAATGTACAAATGCGATATCTGGATTTTAACTCTGTGTTTTGTTCACCAGGGAAGTTGCAAATGAGGGCCATCAAGCCGATCAAAGGACTGGAAGACAAACCTTCTAAGGCAAATCTCAAAAGAGGAAGTGTCAAAATCAATATCACCTGGATTACGTTCGTTAATTTTTGACAAAACCGAAACCAACTTCATTTTCTGCTGTAGTATATTACTTGATAGACTGGAAGTACTTAAGTAACAGTTGTTTCCACAGGAAAAATATTCAAATATTTGCCTTCTGAAAAGGTCAGGATTACTGATTACTCCACTAAAATTCCAGGAACACAGGACTGGAAGGAACCACTGTGTACCTACAACTGCAAGTACCAGGTAGAAGAGGTTAAGTAAAGGGGTACAGACTACTGACTGTGTTCTGACATGCCATAGGATGATACCTACCTCCCTAGAGCAATCCCAGGAGCCTTAGTACCTAGGACCAAACACCCAAGACACTGGATTATGCCACAGTAGGATAGACCGAGGGCATTCCATGCAAGCTCCCATTTCTCCTTCCATTTCCTGAACCATCACATTAGAAGCAGAATCATCCAGCGCTTGCCCAGCAAGTGATTTGTGCAGAAAAGTTGATGTATCCAGAACTTTCCAGAGTCGTTGCACTTTGATATATACAGGTTGTTGGTCTGCAGTTTCTAAATACCTGAAATGTTTCCTAGTTTTAGCTCTGATCAAGTGGCCAGATGTCAAGAAAGCCCAGAGAAATGGCTTACTTCTTTTCCTGCCAGGTAAAAATTGCTGGGTAGAAAAAGATGCTATGTTCTTGGAAACCTGGGTCTAAATTAGTCCAAATCTAATCCCCACTGTAGGAAAAGACATAAAGGTCACAAAAAAAATCAACTTCATTGGACCTAGAGGGAATTATTTTCTGAATTCATTTTTAATGTTTTATTGACAGCAACAGTTATGATCTTTATAATGGCCTTATAATTCCCTGCCTTGCTCTAAGACATAGTATATGGTGAAAGAAACTAATGAAGCAAAAGACACTTGATATCAGCCTTCAAATGTGCTGTTTATAAATTCCTTTTAAAAAGAAAAATAAACCAGCCATTTTAATAAATTAAAAACCCTGATGCGCAGCTTGCAGGATGGCAGGTTGAATCAAAATGCTTGACATGTCACACTGTAACTACTTCCCCAGTGAATGATGACATAATTTTCAGATTTGCCCTTCTTATTGGCATTGATGCATTCAGGCAAAACGATATATCAATCAGTCTTTAGGACCTAAATGCCTGTTATGAGTCAATCCTCTGAGGCTCTCAGCTTCCCACATCTCATAAGAATCTCAGCAATGATTTGTAGTCATTTGAGTCTTTTATAATGCTTCACATCTCTCAAATTGTTAGAGCCTAAAACCAGAGCTCTTGCTCTGTTTCACATCAAACACATTATTGGGATAGGACAAACATGTATTGCTCTATATTCTTACCACCCTGCTAATGCCAGCTTCTTATAATTAAATATGGACAGAAGCCAGTGTTGTACCACACATTTAAAAGGTTTATGGCCTGGTTTCTCCCTGGTTCATTTTTAGGGCCTGTATAACTCCCCAGTAGAGCTGCTCCTACACAGAACTGTAGCAGTGGACAAAAAAAGAGCTACTGATGCAATCTACCTGGACTTCTGTTAAGGCCTTTGACATGTTCCTCCACAAGATTTTTACCTCTAAATTGGAGAGACATGGGTTTGATGGATGGACTGTTAGATGGATAAGGAATTGGCTCGATGGCCACATCCATAGAGTTTTAGTGAATGGTTCAGTGTCCAAGCAGAAACCACTTGGGTTTCCCCCAAGGGAGCCCTCAAGGGTCCACACTGTGACCAATACTATTTAGTAACTTCATCAATGACATACATAATGGGATCGAGTACACCCTCAGCAAGTTTGTGGGCGACACCAAGATGAGTGGTGCAGTTGATACACTCAAGGAAAAAACTACCATCCAGACAGACCTTGACAGGCTTGAGGAGTGGGCCCATGCGGACCTCAGGAAGGTTAAGTGCAAGGTCCTGCATTTAGACTGAGTCAACCCCCAGTACCATGAATGGATTGAGAGCACCCCTGAAGAGAAGGACTTGGGGAAAGTGGTGGATGAAAAACTGGACATGAGCCAACAATGTACACTTGCAGCCCAGAAAGGGCTGCAAAAAAAGACCAGCCATATCCTGGGCTTGGTCCAAAGAAGTGCGGCCAGCAGTTGCGGGAGGTGATTCGCCCCCTCTACTCTGCTCTGGTGAGACCCCACCTGGAGTACTACGTCCAGCTCTGGAGTCTTCAGTACAGAAAAAACATGGAACTCTTGGAGCAAGTCCAGAGGAGTGCCACAAAAATGATCAAAGGGATGGAACACCTCTGCTGTGAGGAAAGGCTGAGAGAGTTTGTGTTGTTCAGCCTGGAGAAGAGAAGGCTCTGAGGGCACACATCCTTGTGGCCTTTCAGAACTTAAAAGGGGGCTTATAAGAAAGGTGGGGATAGACTTTTTACTAGAGCCTGTAGCAACAGGGTAAGAAATAATGGTTGTAAACTGAAAAAGGGTAGATTAGATTGGATAGTAAGAAATTTTTTATGATGGGAGTGGTGAGACATTGGAACAGGTTTCCTAGATGTGGACACCCCATTCCTTGAAGTGCTGGAGGTCAGGCTGGACAGGGATCAGAGCAACCTGACCTAGTGAAAGATGTCCCAGCCTATGTCAGGGGTGTTGAACTAGTGCAGAAGGTCCCTTCTGATCCAAACCATCCTGTAATTCTTTAATTCTGTGATATCATATCATAATATTCATGAGGCTCAGAGAAAGGGAAGCCAGATAACATATGGCTATATAATCTATAATATATTATATAAAAGATATATATTAAAATTACTTGTACTATGTTGCTGGATAATATATTCAAGACAACTGCTGACCACTCAACTCATGTTATCTCAAACAAGGTGACAGAGGATGTCAGGTAAATTATACACTCTTCCTCAGCAATGGATCACTTAAGAGAATAGATTTTTAAATGTTTTGAAGTAGTGACAGTCCAAAGGAGATGTATGACCTCCAAAAGGCTGGGTTTTCATATTTCTTGATGCCTGAAAAAAGACCTGTTTACGTGAGTTTTTACCTTGCTTTCATCCCATTGTTGGAACTGTAATATTGCAGCGAGTATGCATCTGAAAACTAACTCATTGTACCCCAAACTTCAAGACCCAAATTTGAAATCATGTTAAAACACCAGAAGATCTGAAAAAATATTTTATGGGTTGTAAGTTACACCTACCTACTGTACATTGCAGCAACTGAGACTTTTTCTTATGCTGAAGTGTTTGGACCAAAATACCTTGAAGGTGCTTTTGTTTTTTATTACATGGGGAAAAAAAAAAAAAAAGAAAAAAAAAGAACACACAAAAAACCACGAAACCCCCCAAAAACTAAATAAACCCCTACTAAACAAGAACTTTTTATGGGTTTTTTTAGGTTGTTTGGTTCTGGTGTTTTGTTGTGCTCCCCACACGAAAAGAAAAAAAAAAAAGATTTTGTGGAAAGAAATAATAAAAAAAGATACTTTTACTGCAGTAGAAATGCCTGTGGTTGATAAAGGATGATCTGATTTTTGATCATGATTAGGTGGTCTTACAAAGAAATAAACTACCAGTCTCAAATGAGATCATTCAGAACCCCATTATACCTAATTAAAATCCTTTTTCCTAGGATTAATAGAAGTTCTGGTTGTGAATAACTTCGCTTAAGCAGATTCACAAATCTGGCTGCAGTAAATTACAGATGAGACCTCCCAGGAGCAGAACAAACCCCATCAAGACCCTCATAAACAAAATGCCAGCATCTGCAGCCAGAGAGAAAAGCACAGACAGGATAGAGAGAAGAATTACAGACTTGGGATTACACTATACCTCAACACCATCTGAGGAGAAAGAAAAGCTCTTTATTTATTGCTTACCAGCCTCCAGGGTGTGAGTGTCACTCAGCATTAGCATTCACCTTTATAACTGTGCTTTGTTTTACAGCTTCACCCCAGTGCAGAGGAAGCAGCCAATTACATGTCTACGAGAACATGCATGCATTGAGTATATCCCAGCTGCTTTCTTTTTTCTTGGCCTGAGGCTGAAATAGAGGTGTGAGAGATAGGATCTGATCTGCATTTTTATATATGTGCCAAAAGAATAATGTTATATAGACATTTATGTTCATACAGGTGAAGATGCAGTAGAAAGGTTAGAAGATACTAGACACAAAGGTGCTGTTCCATGTTAGTCAAAGCTATGCAGCTGTTTTGCCAAGGCCAGAAGGAAACAGCTAAAATGCAGTAGTGAGGTGACAAATTCTCTGTATTACACTGTCTATAGTAACTAGGTCTGTGACTACTTGGATACGTACATCAGACCAAATCTCATTCTTTATGCCAAATCTGAGCGATTGCACCCCTCAATTCCAACCTGATCTTCCCCTCTCCTCCTCTTTCTAGTGGCCTCCATCATTTCTCGATACTTACCTTCGTTTGTTTCACAGTGGCACCCTGGAGATCAGCTGGGGATGCTGAGCACTTCTCAGATCCAGCCTTCAGGTGAGATTGGATGCTCAGGTATCACCAATGGTAATAGTTGGTTGCTCTTGACAGCTCAAAAGTTCACTTAATGTTCTAAAATCCACACTGTCAAGCCCTGTTTGGTACCATCTGTGCTCCTGGCTCCATTTCTACATGGTATGTTAATATTTTTAGGCCAAAATAGATCAAATACTTGAGATATTAAACCAATTCAGTGTTTCAGCATTTGACTCAGATTCTACAAACAAGCACTGTTCATAGGTTTACAGTTGTCCACTTCCCAGGTCCGCATCACTGGTGATGGATGGATGCAGACCTGGTAAGTTAGAGGAATGGATTTTGGCTGAGATGGTCTCATACACAAGTGCCTAATGCTGAAGCGCAGATTTAGCCACACAGATACTAAATATGGTGCTCTGACTTTTGTTCTCTGAATTCAAAAGAGCACCCATCTGGTAAAAGACCAGCCACACCACCCATCTCTTAAAACCAGTCACAAAAGGCTTTGAGAGGCTGACTACAATGGTAGCTGAAGATTTCTTTTTCTAGCTGCCAAATCACCAGTAAGAATGGAACCAAGGAGATTTTTCAGTATTTATTCACTTCTTTCAGTTTTGCATTCATTTTGTTTAGAATAGGAGATGGTGAAATGTTTCACTTCTACCATCAGATGCGAAAGGAGTCCCAGTCAGGCTGTTTTAATCTGACAAATTGAAGTTGAGTCTCCACATATTCAGATCAATATTATAGGAAGCCATTTTCCTTTGGTTTCAAAAAATACTAAGCTAATCATTAAGGGATGCATCTTTAAACAGGTACTCATTAGATTTGAAAACTTCGATCAAATCCATTTTCCCTCCTACTTGCCCCCAAATAGATACCTCTAAGTACTTCAGAAACTCCCATGCATGATGACCCATGCATTACATGCTACCCACCAACATTAAAAGCTCACAACAGGGTAGACTTTACACCTCCCTAAGGAGGAGTGAAAGGGAACTAATTTTTTTCTTAAAAGTGATTCAGAGGACAGACTGTAGCAAAGGTTTTGTGCATGGAGAGGCTGGAGAGAATTACTGCTAAGATTTTATTAGTGTGCATAAACACTATGACGTTTTTGATGCCTCAGGCTATAGAAGCACAGTCATTACAATGGAGACCATATTTCATTCCATCTTTCCATCGGTCCTGTAACACATTGAGCAATCCATCTTGCTCATATGCTCTACATAGTCATATATAAATATATTTATTTATTTATTTGCTTCTCTCCAAGTGTTTAACCTTTTGAGCACTGCAAGTAATCTGAGGTGTGAGAGCACATGCTCTGCAGCTTCTGTCTTCCAACATAACCCAGGTGGAGTGTACAGTCATACTACCAAATGTAAAGCATGCAGGCTGAAAAAAGTCACCAGCTAAAGAACCAAAACTATTCCCTATCTGTGTATTCACTGTGGCTCAACACACCTGTCATGAACAGATAGAGGACAATCACATATGACACTATAAGACACCAAATTTCTGAAAGCTGCTACGTGAGCCTGCTGCTGTACTGATGCCAGCAGTAACCTACTACACAAAAGCAGCACAGTGAGGATGGCTGGAGATGAGTGGCAGGAAAGTAACAGGGGGTATGGATTACACACACTTTTCAGAGGTAGCAAATGTGTGTTTGCTCACAGACAGAATCACAAAATCACAGAATGGTCAGGGTTGGAAGTGACCTCTGGAGATCATCTAGTCCAACCCCCTGCTAAAGCAGGTTCACATAGATCAGGTTGCACAGAATCGTGTCCAGGCAGGTTTTGAATGTCTCCAGAGAAGGAGACTCCACAACCTCTCTGGGCAGCCTGTCCCAGTGCTCTGTCACCCTCACAGTAAAGAGGTTCTTCCTCATATTCAGATGGAACTTCCCGTGTTGTAGTTTGTGCCTGTTGCCCCTTCTCCTGTTGCTTGGCACAACTGAAAAGAGCCTGGCCTCATCCTCTTGACACTCTCCCTTAAGATACTTGTAGACATTGATAAGATCCCCTCTCAGTCTTCTCTTCCACAGGCTAAACAGGCCCAGCTCTCTCAGCCTTTCCTCAGAAGGCAGATGCTCCAGTGTCCTAATCATCTATGTAGACCTCCACTGGACTTTCTCCCATAGTTCCCTGCCTCTCTTGAATGGAGAGCCCAGAACTGGACACAGCACTCCAGGTGCAGCCTCACCAGGGCAGAGCAGAGCGGGAGGATCACCTCCCTTAACTTGCTGGCCATGCTCCTAATGCACCCCAGGATCCCTTTGACCTTCTTGGCCACAAGAGCGCATTGCTGGGTCATGGGCAACTTGCTGCCCACCAGCACTCCCAGGTCCTTCTCTGAAGAGCTGCCTTCCAGCACATCAGCCCCAGCCTGTACTGTTGTGGGGGGTTGCTTCTCCCTCGGTGCATGACCTCACACTAGCCTTTGTTGAACTTCATTATGTTCCTCTCTGCCCAGCTCTCCGGCTTGTCCAGGTCTTGCTGAATGGCAGCGCAGCCTTCTGGGGTATCAGCCGCTCCTCCCAGTTTTGTAACATCAGCAAACCTGCTGAGGGTGCACTCTGTCCCTTCATCTAGGTCGTTGGTGAGTAAGTTGAACAGACCTGGACACAGTGCTGACCCCTGTGGAACACCACTGGCTACAGGCCTACAGCTAGACCCTGTGCCACTGATCACAACCCTCTGAGCTCTGCCATCCAGCCAGTTCCAAATCCACCTCACTGTCTGCTCATCTAACACATACTTCCTGAGTTTACATATAAGGATGGGAGACAGTGTCAAAATCCTTGCTGAAGCCAAGGTAGGCAACATCCACTGCTCTTCCCTCATCTACCCAACCGGTCATTCCATCATAAAAGGGTATTAGGTTGGTCAGGCATGATTTCTCCTTGGTGGATCCATGTTGACTACTACTGATAATCTTTATTTTCCTCCACATGCTTAGAGATGACGTCCAGGATGAGTGAGCTGTTCCATCATCTTTCCAGGGATGCAGGTGAAGCTGACTGGCCTATAGTGTCCTGGGTCCTCCTTCTTGCCCTCTTTGAAGACTGGAGTGACACTGGTTTTCCTCCTGTCCGCAGGCACCTCTCCTATTCTCCATGACCTTTCAAAGATGGTGGAGAGTGGCTTGGCAATAACATGTGCTAGCTCCCTCAGTACTCGGGGGTGCATCCCATTGGGGCCCATGAATTTTGTAGGTGTCAGGTTTGCCTAAATAACCTCTAACCTGATCCTCCTTCACCAAGGGAACATCTTCCTTTCTCTAGACTTCCTCTCTTGCCCCCAGGGTCTGGGACTCCTGAGGGCTGGCCTTAGCAGTAAAGGCTAAAGCAAAGGCGGCATTTAGTAACTCCACTTTCTCTGTACCTTTTGTCACCAGGGCACCCACCTCATTCAGCAACAGGCCCACATTTTCCCTAGTCATTCTTTTTCTACTGATGTACTTGAAGAAGCCCTTCTTGTTGTCTATGATATCCCCCATCAGATTTAATTCCAAGTGAGCCTTAGGCTTCTTCTTTACACCCCTGCACGTTCTGACCACATCCCTATACTCCTTTCAAGTGGCCTGTCCTTTTTTTCCACATACTGTAAACTTCCTTCTTCTGTTTGAGTTCTGCCAGAAGCTCCTTGCTTATTCATGCAGGCTTCCTGCTCCCTTTGCTTGATTTCTTACTCATAGGGATACACCTATCTTGAGCCTGGAGGAAATGATGCTTGAATATTAACCAGCTCTCTTGGACACCCCTACCTTCCAGAATCCTAACTCATGGGATTCCTTCAAGCAGAATCCTGAAGAGGCCAAAGTTACCTCCCCTGAACTCCAAGGTTTCAATTCTACTTGTTGCCCTGCTTCCTCCACTATCTCATGTACACTGCAGCCAAGGCTGCCCCCAGCATTCACAGTCCCCAACCAGTCCTTTGTTTGTTAGTACAAGGTCCAGCAGAGCACCTCACCTTATTGGCTTCTCCACCACCTATGTCAAAAAGTTATCATCAATGTTCTTCAGGAACCTCCTGGACTGTGTGTGCCTAGCTATGTTGTCTTTCCAGCAGATATCAGGGTGTGTGAAGTCCTCCATGAGAACCAGGGCCTGTGATCATGAGGCTACCTCAAACTGTCTGTAGAAGACCTCATCAACTTCCTTTTCCTGATCAGGTGGCCTGTAGTAAACACCTACAACAGTGTCACCTAGGTTGGCCTGCCCCTTAATCTTTACCTATAAGCTCTTGACTCCTTTTGCATCCACCCCTATGGAAAGCTCAATACATTCCAGTTGCTCCTTCACATATAGAGCAACTCTACCACCTCTTCTTACTGGCTTGTCTTTCCTAAGAAGTACTCCATAACAGCATTCCAGTCATGAGCGATTCCACCATGTGTCTGTAATTGCAATAAGATCATGGCCCTGTGACCACACAAAGACCTCTTAATTCTTCCTGTTTATTCCCCATGCTGTGTGTCTTGGTGTACAGGCATTTCAGAGAGGTAATTAAGCATACAGATTTCTCAGAAGGGGTGAAAAAGTATCCACCATAGCCATACACATCCTTGTTGAGGTGTCTGTCATCCTGGTACTCATCTTGGGAGGCAGCTAAGGAACATATGTCAATGCTCAGGTTGGCCTGGTTTATTCCCCACTTGGATGTGATGGCGTGAGCATTGGCACTTTGGATGCTGCCCTCCACGTCCTTCAGTTTAAAGCCTGCTTCAACAAGCTGGCCAGCCTCCTGCCAAATACTCCCTTGCCTTTTCTAGACAGGTGGATCCCATCCCTCCCTACAAGGTTGCAGTCAAAGAACGTCCCATTGTCATAGTAGCCAAAACCCTCACAATGGCACCAGCCATGAAGCCAGAAGTCAATGTGCATTATACGCCTGTTTCTGGCTGCACCCTTTCCTCTTACTAGTAAAACAGAAGGAAAAATAACTTGGGCACAAAAATTTGTCACTTGCATCCCCAAAGCTTTATAGTCCACCTTGATTCTGCCTCGGTTCTGACTTGCACTGTCATTTGTACCAATGTGCAAGAGCAGTGGTGGATAGTAGTCTGTGCTATTCACAAATTGTGGCACCCTCTAGGCAGCATCTTGGACCTTAACTCCCAGAAGGCAGCATACTTCATAAGACTCCCTGTCAGGCTGGCAGATGGGTGCCTCAGTCCCCCTTAACAGAGAGTCTCCTACTAGAAGCACTTGGTGTTTCTTTTCACGGCATCCATGGTGTGCTGCTAGTGTGGTTTCTCCTTGCAGACCTTGCTCACTGGTGTCTGTAGCTGTTAAAGCTTCATATCTGCTTTTGGCTGTGATGCTGAAGGGTGGAGACTGAAGCAGAGTCTTGCTTTTGTGGGTCACCAGGGTCCAGGGTGCTTCATGGTCTATGATGTCTGCTACAGGAGCATGGTTCTGAAACCACTTACCTATCTCTGTCTTGGTTTCTCTAATACTCCACAGCCTTTTGACTGTTTCCTGCAACTCGGCCACCTGACATAACAGATCATCAACCTGTGCACACTTTAGTCAGGGGCTTACATTTTCTCCAGGAGAAGGGTCTGCACACTCATGGCAACCTACTGTCTGTACTAGAAGTCTCCTTCCTTAACAGTTCCATCTGAGTGGAAGCATCAGACATCTCAGGGGCTTTCCCTGTAGAAACACTGGTTTTAAGTCTGAGGCAAGTGCCCACCATTATGGCAGAAACCTAGGGCTCTTCGCTGGGCTGTGGGCCTACAAGTAGGGTGCAGGGCCCTCCCTGCACACTCTCCCTGCAGGTTCTGCCATGTGAACTACCGTGTGAGCTGACACATCATGCCCTGGCTGACACACCACATCTTGGTTGCTAGAGCTTCCTAGGGATGTTTAAAACTGCCACAGTTGCTCCTGGCAAGGCCCAAGCCACATCAGCCTCACTCACGAGAGTTGCTGGCTTCTGGCAGGGTTCTCAGCTCTTGCTTTGGTTTCCCCAACTCTGGGAACCCCCTTGTCCACCTCAGTCATAGACCAGACCTAGAAATGCTGATGTTTTTGTCATCCAAATGTCATTTAAATGAAAGTTGTACCACTAATTCTTCACTTAGAAACAGTTGCAAACTTATAAATCTAAATGCTTAGTGACGCACAGAAAAAAAGCCACATTCTAGGTTGCTGAGGGTTCAAAACACGTTTAAGGAACAAGGAAATAATTCTCATTGAAAAGATATATAATAATTATTATATTGCTTTTTTAGTTCATGAGCAAAGCCCCAATCTTCTGAAATTTTGCTTCAGTTTTTAAATTAATGGCAAATATCTCTGTACACAATACTTTTAGAGGAAACTGCAAAACTGAATCCACTCTTAACCTCCATTCAGTTGATTCAGTCACGTGATGCAGTTTCTCTTTAATTGAATGATTAATATAACTATGAAGCCCGCTGTGAATTTTACAATTGAATATATCATTGATGATTGTCTGTAATGAGGCTTGAAGCTTAGAATTTAAAAATTATTAGTATTTTCATTAGGAAAGTTCAAGAGCTCAGATATTGAAGACCAAATCCCAGAGTCCCTAGCAGGCTTGTACTGAAAATTTTTCTGCACTTGTTCAGAATTTTCTCTTTGCTATGAATTATTTAAAATAAAACCTTCCACAGACAGACACAAAATTTCAAGGCCGGAAGAGACCATTGCAATCATTCAACCTGATCTACTTTGTAATGCTGATCACAGCCACCTCTTTATCTTCTCCCTGGTCTTTCCAATTAGGTCATTGGTATGTCCTAAACTCCTGTCCTCTGCAATGTCTTCTCTGTCCTAATGCTCAGCACATCCTAATGTCTACAGCAATGCCCTGATTTAATGTGTCATCTCAAGTGGGGTGTTTTCTGCCTACATGCTATTTTACCCTTTGTGATATTTTTTCTTGTGATTTCATACTCTTCAATCTTGCTTTGCAACTTTATTTTCCCAATTAGACAAGCTTGTCCATCAATGAAGGACTATGCAGCTGCAGTGAACTAGCAAATAATGTCCTTATTTAACCACTAATAATATTCAATAAATATTCAATGATAAAAGCCCACTAAGGCATTTTACCCAGAGGCAGCTAGTACTGGTTACTCTCAGGCAATGCCACAAACACTGCTGGTAAAGGCTGATCCATGGATTATTTACTGTCTTCCAGCAAAATCCTTGATTACACAGCAAAAAAGGAATGTAAAACTTCATCCTTAGAGAAGAATTTACCTTAATGATCAATTTAGAGAGTGTGCGGCTGCATGATGGGGAAGTGAAGCTATTTTCCAGCTTACTCAGAGTACCAAAAGTTCAGGCTAAGACTGAACCTGTGTCAAGTGTAGTGTGGGAAGTGAACCACTCATTCGTCATGATGCATAGGCACAGTCATGCTGAAATGACTTTCTGTCTTACAGTCAACCTTCTTTGCAATGGAAGTAGAGATGCCAAAATCTGTTTGAATTCTCATATAGTAATCCAGAAAGGTATCCGTTCCTGGCTGGAGCAGAAAGTCTTGCTGTCTGTAAAGTGTGCATATATGTTGTTTTATCCTTATGATATAAATCCACTGTGAACAAAATCAGATTCATTACATTTAGATCTGGAGCTTAAATAACGGTTTTATCCCAGTATATCATGATTCTGTAGAAACTTGATTCCAGACAACTTTTGCTCCTCTTGCACCACTGCTGCCTGCACAGCGAACTGCTCCTTGTGTCCCAAGGTGTTTCTGAGAAAGCAATAAAAAGAGGCAATAACTCGCATGCATTTGCTGCATTCCAGCCAAACCTGCTGGTTGTAGGGAGGAGGGAGAGATAGCATCTCTGCCCTAAGAAATGCTTTAAGCTGCAAGAACTTTTCAATTCAGCAACCCCATCAAAACTTGAACTTTCCAGTGCTGGTGAGGAAAATACACCATTTGAAAAGGTTAAGGTCTATACATCTGCCTTCCTTCCATCTTTCAGGACAGTGTCCCCCATAACAGAGCTGTTTGATCCAGATGAATAGAATTTCATTTTTTCATTCATTCATTCATTCAAAATCCAATTGAATATAATTTCAAGCAAGGAATTATGCCTAATTCTCTCACAACCCCTCTCACTGATCCTATTCATAATTCAGTTTTGATATTAAAAGGAATACTTCTAACAGGCAAGACTAGCAACCACCTACAAGAGAGTAACACCATGTCATCAGATACAGTGTGAATGATGCAGGTTCAAGCCCCCTAGTTTAACACAGGCTTAGCAAGGATGCACAAGTCTTGGTCTCCACATCCTAGACATTTACTACCACTACAAAGTGTCTTTGCTGTTGAGGAAGAGTTGGATGTTTTTTCTCTTCCCTCAACCACAATGAAGTAACTCCATCATGGATCTTAAGGAGTTTTTTCCAGAAGAAAATTTTATCAAAGCCTCTATTTATTTTGTTTTGCATTTTTTTCCACCACCATCCCAAACCTCCATATTTTGATGAATCATTGTTTCCAATCAAAAAAAAAAAAGAAAAAAATAACAAAAGATTTAATTGTTAAAAATTCTTGAGTCTTTCTAGTGATATCCCCTCAGACCTCCAAGTCTAAGGTGGTCCTGGCTAAAGCACAGAGAACAGTAATCTAAATTGAAAAAATTGTAATAACTGTTTCCAGCAGTATGACTTCCATATAGTGCTGCATGTATACTTTTGAACTGTAGAGGTTTAGTCTACCAAGCCCCATCTTTCAACAAATGCAATGAGCACCAAAACTTCTAATGTACTTTACCCCTAAAAATTCCAGCAGGTAGAAGAAAAAAAGCAGAGGTTGCCACAATTACCTGCCCAATCTTCAGTGAAAGCACTAAAGAATTCACATAAAGTAATATATTTTACCTCAGAAAAGCAGATTAATCATTCTCTCCCCACCCCTTTCAAAACAATGATGATTGGGATGGCCTGAGCCAACAGAATCCAGTATCAGGAAGACTTACTGCATTTTCACTTCATCATTCATGTCATCGAGAGATAATTAGAGTATAAATAAGAACATAAGTAAGTTTGGAACTGACAAGTGACTATAAAAGCACCACAGCACTCTTCCTACTTTAACAGTTTGTATTTTAAAAAAAAAAAAAAGAAAGAAAGAAAGACTGAAAAGATAAAGCTGTGTTATTATTGTTTATTATTATTTCTGTAGCGACAGGTATCATAAGGCTCCAGCTGGGAACAGAAGCCTGTTTTGTTAAACAGATGGTAGGAGGTCAGCTCTGTTTTGAAAAGTGTGATGGGAAATGTAGTCTGGCAGGATATTTTGCCCACAAAGCAGAATAAGAACATGAGATCCTAGTGCAGCACAGGATTTTCCAAATGAAAATCCTTCAACTTCAGTTCCATCTCTTCTTAAACGTCACGTTCTGTATCCCCTCCTTTATCTTCACAACAAACCATCACTCCAACATGTGCTGAAAACAGTTGTGAAAGTTTTTTAGAACTTAAAAATCCTTTAAAGACAACTTCAAAGTCTAGGAGCTCTTTCAACAAAGAAAACAAATCAGTCTACAAACTATCCTCAGAAGCTGATGAAGCCAGTCTCCATAGATAGAAATTAGACATGAGTTGGTGCCATCAGCAGAGCTTCATTGAATTTTATCCCCTAGGAATGTAAACTCTTTTGTAGTTCCCTCTCAGTAAGTCTTTCCTGGTAGGTAATTAAGGCAACCCATCCCTCATTTACTGTCATTGACAGAGTTGTTTTAAAATCTGTTTATTATTGAGAGAAATTGTCATTTATATCTTTCTTCTAATTTTGCTCCATGCACAAAAATATCTCCATTTTTCCACTTAGCATGGCACCTGTCATATCCTGATCCCACAAATATTTTTGGAGCTCAGCAAACCATTATTAGAGTATGTTAGGAAACTCTGATTCAAGGACTTATGTCTGTGATTTTGGCATTCCTTTCAGTCCTGTTCTGAACATTCAAAAGATCCTCAAAGGCACAAAAAGTTACTCACTTTCCTCAGGAGACCTGTTTGTGCGTTGCCAAGATGTGTTCTTGGATTTCAGAGGTCTTACACGTGTCTAGTGCACACTTTCCTATAGCAAGCAGGAAGGAAGTTATTAAGGAAACACAATTGACACATTCCACAAAGCTTAAACTCTCCCCAAATTCAAGAGGAAGGTGTGTGTCATTCTCTACATTATTGCAAAGCACTGATACCCTCAAGGCACAACTGTATTAGTAATGAAATGTGCCCAGGACCATTCCCTGGCATTGCACAACTCATCTCCACAATGTTCAACTCTCATCATTTAAAATGAGGTACCCACATTCAAAGTCTTAATTTGGAATGATCTTAGATTTACTGGAATTAGGAATGTACAGATGCAGCCTCCCTGCCCACACTGAATATATTAATCCGCTCGTTCCAAAGAAGAAACCCATTCACAGCACACACAATAATTAGACCTAGGATCAGCTGTGTACAGCACTACAGCACAGGTCGTATCAAGTATGGCCATTCTCTTCAAACAGTCCCCCAGCACTTTCCCATCAGGCTTTGTGGCCTCACATGCCCAGGGGACACAGACCTAGGGATCCTCATAGAAAAACACTACCGCTTTGGCTGCAACAATGTACAGCAACAGAAATT
Source organism: Falco rusticolus (assembly GCF_015220075.1). Taxonomy (NCBI): domain Eukaryota; kingdom Metazoa; phylum Chordata; class Aves; order Falconiformes; family Falconidae; genus Falco; species Falco rusticolus. Next base: position 86,539,683 of record NC_051189.1, read on the forward strand.
GTCTTTCATTGTAGCTGTGTTGCCACAGAGGGCCCAGGGAGGGCCAGGCTAGGTCCTAGGCAATAGACAGATGGGTCAGTCTTCACCAGTTGGCCCAGGAACCATCATATTCCCTCTGGGACAGCCCATACAGACTTTCTAGATATGGCTAAATAAATGGTTTGCTCAATGTGCCGTATGGATTTGCAGCTGCAGACATTTTTCTGAAGCTGGGCACCTAAGGCCATGACTCCTCACATAGCAGGGTGGCAGGGTCATAAACAGAGTGCTGCCAGTGCCTTGTCACCCATGGTTTATAAAGCAGCAGCTGAATACCTGAATAACTTTGAATGGTACCCAAGCCCATGCCACCTTAGTCACCTGTGCACCACACCAGACACTGCAAAGTGACACACTGCATTGGCCAGGTCACTAGGAAGTAAAATGCCAGAATAATAAAAAAGCTTTGTAAAGGGACCAAGAATCAATCCTATATGAGGTATTGCAATATATGAAGAGGCATCCCATTTTTCACTGGAATTTCCTATCTTGAATGAAGGGTTATGAAGTCATTAACTCCTTGGCAGGTGAAAAAGTACCTTCTATGTCACTGCATAGGTAATTATAAGGAGCACATTGGCAACTGTTTATTTCTTTTTATCTTGTGTTATGTTTGAATTCCATTAGGATGCAACTGGCTGTCCTGAAAATAACAAATAATGTCATTAAAGAGGCACTGAGATTCAATCCCTTTCCCTCAGAGAGAAATCAAGCTATTCTCACAGCAGAGGTGGTTTCCGCTGCATTCCCAGATGATTAATATGCATTGAAAAAGCCTCTGGAGATGATCCCTTCTGAGGCATACCAATTAAGGCTGGGAGGAATTAAATAAATAAAAAATGTATCCCAAATAAAGCACCGTGTATACTATCATTATTTTTATAGTCTTGGCACCCAGGTGTCTGTGTCATAGCCCCAATTTAGCTTGAAAGGATGAAAGGCTGCTTGCATAGGAAAATATTTCTTATTCCACTGATACAATGATACCAGTTTACTTGTGTAACTGCCTGACTGGCTTTTTTCACTTTTATATAAAACATTTAGAAAGTAATATAAAGTAAACCAGAGTAAGTACTGTTATTCTTAATTAGGATAAGAGTATCTGAGTGGGAAGGAGTACGAATGGGATTATTCTGCTTACTAATCGCTCCCTACATCAAAACAGCACGATAGTATAGACAGCTTTTTGGATCACTTCAGCCCACCTGCCCAACATGTCACATTTAAGTCAAATTGCAGACCTTTGTTGAATTTTGTCCATTTTACAGTGCAAACTTACCATTGCCAGCAGTTGGAAGTAGTATTTGAGTTGTCAAAGCATGGATGCACCCTTTGTTCTGTTACCTCTGATGGGACAAGCTCAGGATCGAAAGATCTAAAGGTGAGAAAGACATCCAAGGACATCAGAACTTCTGATGGGCAAGAATTTCTAATGGACTTCTAGAGACTTGCAAGACTCAATAAGAGACTGGACAGTCAAAAACAGAACCCAAGAGACTTAGCTGAACCACTGTAACTTTGGCCTGCGGCAGTCCAGGCCTGTGGAATGATTGCTTTTCTATTCTTACAAATAGTCTGGCTTAGCCAGCTGAAATAGCAAATGTAGTTGCTCAAGCACATTTTAAAGCATTTGTGTTGATATGAGTAAAGCTGTTCAGAACTAATTGACTTGCTGTGGGCAGCTGTGGATTAGGAGGTAAAGTGTCTGTGGGCCTAATCTTACTCCTCAGAAGTCAATAAAAATAATTCATGTGACATGAAAGACACAGGACTGACCATTTCCTTAATACTGAGGTCTTCGGAGATTGCCCTATCCACATCAATTTCAGCTTTGCCTTTACATGCAAAACATCTTTCATTTTTCAATGGAGAAAGAACTGAAAAAAAATGTTCTTAGTACTGTAGGAATGTCCTGTGTTGCAAGAAAGTCTTGTGTTTACAGTCCTTTACAGATTGAATTATTATCATTGTGGGCAGTCATAAAAGGGTTTCGAAACTCCAGAGGTTTTTTTTTTCAAGATTTGCACACTGCATGTTAAAAAATATCTCACCCACAGCACAGGGCAGGAGGTTGAGTTTTCAGAAAAGAAAAGGTCATGACCAGATGGTGTAGGGAAAATGTTTTAATTTACAAGTTCTATTCATTTCTCTTCAATCCCACTCTTCAAGTCTTAATTTGACAGGTAGTGTAGTGTTGCTAACAGTGAAGTCACCCCGAGTGCACACAGTATAACTGAAATGTGTTAAAGAGAAAAAAGTACTGTTACCCATACCTGTTAAAAATAATGAGATAAATGTGTGAAGTGTAACAGAATCATACTCCAGATGAGAACAACCTTGACTACTGACTTTACAACCTAAATTATGGAGAGAAAGGGAATAGCAGATTCCCTTTATCCATCCCTTTATATAGATGATGAAGGAAATACAGCCATATGATATAGTTTTAATTGGATTTTCTCAGACTGTGCATTCCAGTTAATAATTTTGGTGGGAGGAGAGGAAATCATCTCCCTAATGCTTTCATCGGCATTAATCACAGCTTATTTGTTTCTGCAGAGGCCAAAGACAAAAAAAAAAAACTGTAAAGAAATTAGAAGCACTAGCACCTTCTGGGTTCAGGGAACAAACACCCTGGGGTTCTCCTTGTTCTGCTGAACCTTTCTCCCAGTAGTCTAACAGCCGCAGAAAATGAGAAAGCAGGAAGAGTACGTAACTGCCATGAAGTGGGAATATCCAAAGGAATTTCACCCGTGCTGGCACACCCCAGGACAGTGGTTTATGCTCAACATGAAGATTGGATGGAGAGACCTATCACCGAGTAATGCTATTTCCCAAACTGAAAGCATCTGAAATCCTGAAATTCTCAAAGGTATCTTAGGCTACAATATGGTTGTCAGAAGCAGCATGTTTCCTAAAAAGAGGCAAAAATGAAATGTCATTTACATACTAAGAGAAAACTGCAGCAAAATGAGATAATTCTGTTGTTATCTAATTTCATCAAAGGAATCGGTATACTTAATTTCTGGTATGAGAATTCTATTGTATCATCTGCTATTGTGTGTTAGAGAATACATAACAATTCAGAAAGGTAGGCTCTGTTCACTTCAGAAGCAAAAAAAACCATGCACAGACTTGCACTGTATTCCCTTAGCATCTTCATTCTGCCATTTATGGCTAGGCAGACCTACTCTTTCCCCTGTAGAAGGTCTGCCTGAATAAGGCTGCCCACCAGAAAGAGCTTGTCTACGCTCAGAATCAGTTACCATCTAACCCACTTTATTTCTACCGCAAATATTTCCCCAGCCCAAAGAGTCCCAGTTCTACTCTTCATTTTGAGAAATGCATCCCACACTAATTTCATTGGCAGTTGTGCCTATGTTAGATCACACCACAAACATAGGGTGGATTTTAGGAAACAAAACATAACAAGGTGGCTATTTTGGGGAGTGAATGTCTTTTTTGTGGGAGATCACAAAATGAGTTAGATAAAGATTAATTTATATGGATGAGCTATTGTTGAATAAGCTATAGGTTAAATTTAAATATAATAGCTGTTATGTAGCAGTTTTTCTAATAAATAGTCCTGCACCATGCTGGGAGTTCAGATTCACTCCATCTAGTAGTAGTAATTTACCTAAGCAATGAAATCAAGCATCCATTGACGTGTAGAGGAGAAAACAGCTAAACATCTAAGTCACCTTCTGCAGGAACCTCATTCTCTCTACTGATTTTCAAAGTATCATAGGGCAAATGGGCAACCCCTGAAGATATCTCAGTTAAATGTTATTGTGTCTTTCTCTGCATGTCCATTAGTCTAGGCAGAATAGGGCTGAATATACAAACTCTGAGTCCAGAATATTTTTTTTCCTTGAACATGAAGTTTTGGTTACCTCGAAAACACCCACAACTTCCTCATATTTACAGTAAGAACCTCATCTTCAGGGCCTTCATACAGTTAGCTAATTAACTAATTTCTGTCAATGTACTGTAATAAGTTGATACTATAGATAGGGAAAAGCTTGATTTTAAAATACAGTACAGGATTTGAAAGTATCTGGGAAAAAAGGCAGAATAAAGGGTTCTGATAGGAGGTGAACTCCTTTCTGAAACATGGACAAAGTCATCTTTAGTTTTATGAGGCCATGTGTTGTCTTTGGCCTTTTGACTAGGATGGTCTTTAATTTTGCCTTTGTTTTATCTGGTCTTCCACAAGGCAATTTGGTGTCCAAAACCCTCTTCTGCTTTATATAATCTCATTGTAGTATAGAGATCATAATGTTCCATTATTTATCCATCATTTAGTGTAGCTCAGGTGGTGGTTTGTTGGTTTGTATTTTTTTTTTCTTCTTGCTCCTCTACTTTTAATAACACCCTGAGAGTTTTCTGAGAAATGATACAACCACTTTCAAGTTCTGGGTTTCTTAAATCACTTTTTTTGTGTGCATTTTGTTTCATTTTTGTAATCTGTAGAGTGGAGGTTTTGACTTCCTACCTGATATTTCAAGTCCTCATGCCCTTTGTTGTACCTGTTGCCCAGGTGCAAGACGACAGACCAAGTGACCACTTTATTCTTTCCTGTGAGCCTGTGATAATTGTGAGGGGTCAGTTGGTAAAATAGCCCACACAGAAATGCCGTTTATTTTAAAAAGTGGGTGTCTGCCCCTTTGATAAAAGAAATTGAGCCCACTAAATGACACATTAAATTACATAAGCCAGGAGAAAGGTTTAGAGTATAATACATCTTCTGCTTTTCTGACTCTATGGGGAAAAAAGTGGTGGGCTGAAAGAAATTGTCCTTGTGAGCTACGGAGAGTTTCCCGGTATTTATGAGTCTGTGTGCATCATTAGAAGAACTTTACCTGGTGTTAGATGCATATATCTGCCTGCCAAGAGGCAAAAGGGAGAGCACAAATGAACAGCACAACATGCATCTGCAATGTGTATTGGCTTTGTCTCCTTAATGTATCCATGGGTGCTTCACTTGCAGCATTTTTCATGGAGATTCATAGGTATTTGTGTTTAGGGGTCCTTCTGTCTTTCAGTACCTATGCTGTCTTGCTCCCTCCTTTTGTCCCACCAGCTCTGCAGTAGCAAACGCTAAGACCAGTTTAAACAAAATCTGATAGAGATGCAAATGTTTCAAAGTGACAATGATCCTCTAAGTTTTGTGGAATGATACCGCTGGCCAAAAGGATGTATTAATTACCACACACAAACACACACACACTTTTGGAACCTGATTCATCTGATCTGTTTTATACATCTACCGAGATATTTAAAATCCATGAGATAGGTCTGGCCCTAGAGCATTTATTTCTTGCCAGATAGTACAAAAGGAGACTAGACAATTAGATCACACATAAACAGCTTCACAGAAGATACCTAAATGTAAGTGGCTGAATACCACCCTTTGAGCTCAAGCCATTTTCAGGGTAAAAGTAAGAAAAGGTAGCATAGGCATTCCGGATTTCATAAGGCTTATACCTGCTCTCTCTTCTTCTTTGGCCTACTGGGCTTTGCTGCTTCCAGTTCCAGAATCTACTGGTACTTCATGGTGAGACGAATCATTCCAGATATCCACCGACTGCATTGACTAGATCCCCATTAACTGTAGTGGGAACCAAGATAGCTATATTTATGTGACAATCTTAGACTGAATCATGCCCCTAGGGCTCCAGTTTGTTGCCTAAAAAGAGGCTTTTTAGTGACATTCCATATGTCCTAATGTATCTGAGATACCTGCAGTTGCCGTGCCAGTCTGATGTGATTAAGAGGCTGCAAAGAGACAAGCCCTATTCAAGCAGCAGCTGGAAGGAATCACAAGAAATATTTAGATAAATGACTCTATGAAAAGCAGAAGGAAATCAAACACAAACTATGCCTTCACATGCTTTCCTTTTCCTTTTAGATCCTGTTTCTTCCCTAATGCTTGTCAGCTCACACCAAAATCATCTGGTGGTGAGCGGTTCTCCCTTACTGTTGCTTTATTCTTCTACTTGGCATCAGGAGTAGGTCTCTTGAGGAGAAGCACAAGAGTGCTTTTGGTCTTCTTTTGCTCCACCTATTACAAAATTTACCCATGATTTTGTGAAGGATCCTCAAAAAAGAAAGTACGTGTTTCCTCATCCTATCAGCCTAATTCAAAATAAAATGTTCAAATGACTCATTCACAACCTCCTCCAAACCCCTTTAATTCAGTTTCATACGTCCAGTCAGGAAATCTAAAAAACTACATTTGGCTAAGTTGAACAGTCATGCAGCTGTGCTGAATGTCCAGGAGCAGATGCATATGAAATCAGTGAGCATAAAACATTCATAGAATTCTTCTGGATATAGATATTTTTTAAAAAAATAAAAATCCAAGTGCCTTTTTGAGCATAAATAAAATAAAAAAATAATTTAAAAAATGGAAACCCCAAACAGTTTATTCCGTGTCAAGTGACAGAAACAAGAAACAGCTTTTGAAGTTGGCACAACCACCTTTCTGCATGACAGCATAGAGCAACAGGCCCAGTGAAATCTTGTGAAAAAGGCATCCCACTGATAGTTAGACCTGCATATGTCAGATCTCATTTCTCCTACAGAACAAGGTTTTTCACAGCACTAGCTTGCCAGAATAAGCTCCAGATCTAGCAGGGTAGGTGTCAAGAAGTTTCCCCTGAGACCAGCTAGAAAAGGTCTTCTGTGAAGTGGGAGCAAGGGATTGCTATTGGATTATCAACACTATCACTGGGGAACTCAGTTGTCTGAGCCAACAACTGATGCAGCCCAGTGATGTCTACTACAACTATATATCTGAATATCAGTGGGGAATTATGTTCATGGGCTGGGTCCTCTCACTTGAGTTGTTTTCAGGCAGAATGTAGGTGACAAGACAGAAGCTTCAAAAAACTGACAAAATATCATCTTTTCTGCCTTCTAAGGCATTCAGCCCTCTTTCATCAGGCTACAGAGCAGCTGAAAGGTCTTGTTCAACTACTCAAGGCTAGGGCAGTTCCCCAGTATTAGCTTCCCAAATGCCTTTTGCTTTTAGCTTTCAAATATATTGTTCCCCATCCAACCAAAAAAAAGATTTGGACCATGTGTTTGTAGGCTTCAGGCTGCAACACCCAGATTTACCATATTTGAAGTTGAATTTGAATATGATACAAAGACTCCATCTGGTACCTATTGCAACAGTGCAACGCTCCATGGCTCAGCCTATGCTTCGATCTTGCATTTGGCTTTTCACTGGCTCCTTGTGCCAGTGCAAGGCCTGTGTTCTGATTTTCAAATGATTTAATGATCCATGTCCTGGAGATATCAGAAATTGAATTCTGTGCAGAATTCAAGCAGCAGCTGTGATCCTCTGGGGCAAAATGGATCACTGAGCATAGGGTGTATTCTGAGCATACAGCATCCTTCGTTATCAGAACCAGCTTTGGAGGAATCTTTGAGATCAAGTAATCTGATATTCTTTAGGAGTGCATTTGGCACACTCTAAGAAGCACCCTTAAAACTGTGTCTTCAGAAATTACTTCCCTTCAAAACCAAGGTTTGGACTTCAAGAGTTTTTGTGCCTTATCCTAGTATTTCCTGGCCAAATGGTTATGTAAGCTTTGAAAAACTAAGACATGAGCCTTGAAATTGTCAGTGGAGTCCCCCAGGAAATTTTGTAATTCAGTTCTCTTAAGCAAAAGGATAATCAGCAGCTCAGCCTGTTCTGTTTTGTGCACAGGAGTACTATTCACTCTCCAAGTCATCCTTTCCTTCAGGTTCATCCTCACATTACCACCGCTTTTTTGTTTAAAGAAGATTGCAATGTGTGTATTAAGAAAGGAGGCAGTTTTACTCCTGATGAAGAATTTATTCTCAAGAAAAGCTGGCTATGTCTCTGGGCTTCAACCTCCAGCCAGCTCGGTACCTGCTGGTTATGCCAAAAAAAACCCCGAGAAAATGATCTTAGTAAACTGTATTTGAGCATCTCCTGTGGTAATACTCAGCTGGGGCATCTGCAGCAGCACTTTACCATGTCTCTTGCCAAGTGTCTCCTTATGATGAGGCCAAACATTTTTGTGGTATAATACAAAAGTGCCATCTGCTCCCTGCACAGAGCCTGAGGAAAAAGGAGCACAATTTGATTAAGCAGGAGATAACTGATCCTACATCAAAACAATTGCAGAGCTTCACTGTGATTGACAATTTTCAAGGGAATATGCACTAGAATAAGAAACTGGGTTTTTTTGTTAGTTGCACTAAGTCATGCACTTCAAATGTGAAACCAAAAAGAAATTCTATTCCCCATCTAATGTCCAGCTTCCACGACACAGGTGCCAAAAGTTACCCACACAAGTTTCTGTGATCCCATCAGCACTTGACTTCTGATTGATGTTCATCAGCCTCATCTAGCTCATTTAAAACACTAGTTGTTCAAAGACATTTGAGGGAGGAAAGACTTGATAGGCATTCTCCATCCAGTTGTCTAATGTTGATGGAAAGGTAGCACAGCCTAACAGGTGAAGGACCAGTCCATCAGTGAGCATTTCTGATTTTGACTCTAGATTATATTAACCAGTGAAATTAGCTGCTGACTTCCTCTTTGCTGCTCTTCCCACTGCAACTCCTAGCCTACTTTGTACAAATAAGAGATGGCCTTTGGGACATAGAGAGCTCATTTTGCCTAGTCATGTGCATCCTGCTTAATGCAGTGGTCTACAAAAGACATGACTACTTTACAGAGCTGTCCCTGTCTAGTCATTGGGCCCCACCAGATGTATTGAAACTCATTCATTCTAGATGTAATAAGCTTAAAAAATCCCACAAAAACAAAAAACACCCACAGAATGAGCTAAATGTCAAATCTAGCTGGACTATTCAGGCATTCTTCTGAGCCAAATTACAACCAGAAATAGTAATTGATAGAACCAGAGCCCACTCTTTCAGTGTGGGAAAAGGACTTCCAAGCCTCAGAGATTTAGGTGATTAAATATGACATACAAAGGCACAGACCCCAAGTGAGATTCCCCATTGCATAAGTACAGCCAGCTATGTACAATCCTTTATCCACCCAAGTTCTGCCCTGGAATATACCTATGTGCACCAAAGCCCCTTTGCAGCCAGTTCACACTCCACCAGGCCATTTACTCCCTCCATACTCCTCTGAGGAACCCTCTTCTTCCCCAGTACTTAAGCTGTGGGGGGCTTTGGGCAGCCCCTCATTGCAGGCAGGTGTGGCATAATCACTCTGCAAGCTGGCACCTAGGCAATGAACAAAGCCTTTTCTCAGCAAGAGAACTTACAATTAAAACCTCTTGTTTAGGTGATTAAACTGTTTTCATGATCACAGGTAAAATATCTGTCAAATCCCCTGTTCTTCCTCCCCACAAAACCTTCTGCTCTTGATGTACATGTCTCAAACGCAGGCCACATGGATAAAAAAAGAGGGATACTTTCCTCTTCAGCCAGCTCAGGGTATTTTCACTGGGGAGGAAAGGATGCACCCATCTATCAGGTGACTGTCTTGTCCCCCCGTACATCAGGATGACAGCCACTTTGTTATAATGATAGATTCTAACACAGGGTAGGAGTAGACTTACTTACTGATACGATTCATTACACTTTAACGTATGATACTCTCTAGTTGCTGTCTAGAAACATTGACTAAGTAGAAGCCCAGCATACTGATTTATTGGAGCTGGCAACTTGAGTCCAAGGAAGGATCCAGTGCAGGGAACTTTTTGCCAATACACAGTAACTTTGTTTACTCAATAGAGGATGTATCCATCTTTCAGCTGGCATTGATTGTTTCCACATTTTTTTCTACATGCCCAGGCTGTAAAGGGAAAAAAAGAATCCCACCACAGAAAGTAATTTGTTTTGGCTGAGTAAAAAATGCTAAACCTCTACACATATAAACCAAACAGGGTGAGAAAAAAAATAACTGTCCTCTTCTGTAGCATAAAGGTTTTAATTTGAAGCACAGTTCACACAGCTGATTATTCCCCAGCGTATAATAGAAACACTCATTCAAACACAAGCAAAATATCACCATTTTTCTGCCCTGGAAGGCCTTGAGTGTTGTTAGGGAGGGAGATGCAGAGGATGCCTGCCTCCTAGTGAATCCACCTGTCGAGGGATTCACTTCCTTCAGCATGAATCTTCATGAGGGCCAGGGTCTGGGAAATGTACCCCACTGGGACACCAGAAAAGCTTATGGGGAATGAAAATAATGTTCATGTACTGGCACACAAATTGCCAAGTCAGTCATGGAAAAGGGTATAAGGAATTCATGAAAGATGTCATCTTTCAGACACCACTAGATGCAGCTAATACCTACCAGCCAGCTGGGGTAGGAGGAGGGGATCAGGCATAAGGAACATCTAGATTGGCTTTGGGCAGAGGGTTTGTGCTCTTACATGACAGCCAGGTAGATCACAGGGAATAGCCATAAACCTTTTCCTATCTATCAATGTCTAGTTCAGGTCCAGACTGTCCACATTTTATGTTTTAAAAACTTTTAATGACACACAAGAAATACTTTATTAACCAGTTCAGCTATACCTGTGCCACATACCCAAAAAGAAAGCAGGGATCTTTGGAAAGGAAACCAGAGACTGTCAGGAAATTTAAAACTTCATCAAAAAGTAGGAAAATGTTCTGTGATAGCCTCCCACAGAATTGTTTCCATTTTCCACTGAACTCTCCTGAATGACTGTAGCACTCTGTATCTGAAAAGCCTAAACTGTTACACAGACAGTAAATAATACACCCAACAACGCAGTCGGTTCTATCAAGAGATGGGTGTTATCTATTCAAGAGCTGTTTGAGGCTACACAATCAGTGACATTGGTAAGTTAAGTGGGAGGTTTAGTTTCCAGAGAAATAAAGTAAATTCATGTTGCTCAGATTTTCTGGGAATTGGGTCATTTGTTTGCTTTCATCTATAGATGGAAGGTTCGATGGAAGGCTGAAGAATCATGCAAGTAGTCATTGCCTCTGCAGAGCTGGAAAGGGAATAAGACTCGGCAGATACTTTTAAAATAATTTTTTTTTTGCCAGAAATTTCAAATATATGTTTATTAATATATCTACAATTTTTTTGTATTTAATGCAAATTTTCTAAACAAAAACAGAAACGAAAAAATGTTCCAGGGGGCAGCTTTGCTGGCATGGACCTGAAGGTCCTGGTGGACAACAGGCTGTGCACGAATCAGCTGTGTGCCACTGCAGCAACAAAGGCAAATGGGATCCATGGCTGCATCCACAGGGGCATTGCTAGCAGAGATAGGCCTTGGCTTTTCCTTTCTTTACCTAGCTATCTCTGCACCTGATTATAATTTTTGTTGCATATATGGGAATGGGCCAGAACATGCTGTACCTTTGGAGAAAGAGCTTAAAGACATCTTTTGACATTACTTTTTCAGCACAGCTTTGCCATTTACTCAGAACTGCACATCCTGAGCTGGGCTAATGTAACTGAAGCTACTGGCAGCATGTTTCTTTGTGCTTATCTGCAACCTCTGCAACTTGAAAAGTCTAAGATGAGTCCTTTTTATTTTTTTTTTGGTAGTTCACAAAACACCAAAAGGACAAATTTCTGTATCTAAAACCCAGGGAAGCTGGCTATGAACAGAGACACAAGGACCAAGGGGGATTCTCAGCCTCACTCACATGTTCTAGAAGTACTTCTCAGCAGTTTTGAGCATTCCAGCTTTCCCAATAACCAAGAGAAAATGCAGAAAGACCTAATGCAGAGGTGATAATGGAAGGGTCATAGAAGTCTGGGATATAAAAATTTATAGCAACAACACCCCATTTGTACCATGAGGCATAGTGTCACAGTAAGCAGGCTACGCATCTGCTGGGTCAAGCTGGCTCGTAATCACACCATGCCATGAAACACTAAGAGTCCAAAGGCTTAACTTTCTCTCCTCCATTTGTTCCAAAGATCAGGTTGGGAACATGGAGATGGATCACAAAAAAAACCAAACCTGAAGCTGACATTCTGCTGACTATTCATGTGGAGCAGCAAAGTTCTGTATAAGACTTAATTCTTGGTGGCAGATTAGCAGACAACAGAATAGCCTTGTGTATAGATAACTGTCAAACAGGGAAGTTTTCAGTTCAAAATACATCAACAAAAAACATCAGACTCCAACAGAGTTCATGTGCTTTCTGGTAAACTAGATTAGAACTGCATCATAATTCTAGGTAAAGGATTCTCCAGCTCCCCATTTCATACTATATACATTTAGCTAATTTTTCCTCTCTGCAAGTGAAAACCCCTCTCCAGGAACAAAACTGAAAGAATCTCTTGGCATTCAACAAACCTTTAGAAACAGTAAATACTTGCTGCAAATTACACTTTCCACACACTACCCCTCCTACACAGACAGCAATGAACACTTAATGCCCCAGGAGTGCAAGGAGGCAATTCCTCGTAAATGTTAAGTGTTGCCTGTTGCTACCTTCCAAATGTCATTTCAAACAGTTGTGATTGAATGAGCAAGGTCTGTTGTGTCCTTCCCCCACCAGCTTTCCTACATCATTACACATCGCACTGAATTCATATCTATGCATAAATGTGCTTCATTTCTGACAGCATTGTGAGGGTACTGAAGGGACTCCACTCTAGGCATACAAGTACAGGAGAGAGTTCATGTGTTTGGCCAAACTGCATTGCAATTTCATCTTATTTTGTCATGTAGGACACAGACACCCTAAGGTTGTTTTCTAAAACACATATTCTAAATGTGTTATTCTAAATGTTCTAAATGTATATTCTAAAACACTGTGCCTAGAAGCACCCATTTTACCCCATTGCATGTAAAGACAGTATGTTAGACATGTGCACTGTAAAAATGCGAAACCTATCTTTAAAAAGTAAAACCTATCTTTAAAATTCTAAAACTTTGGGTTTCATTAATATCTATCATTAATTATGTATTGACAATACTGCCTTTTAATTAAAAAAAATACATTAAAAGACATCTATGCTGTAAGCAGACATTTAGGGGAATGAAAATGTGTGAGGCAACAGCAAGGAGGTTTATGTCTCTAACAAAGCGTGGAACAGCTCAGTAACATCAAATCATCAAACACCAGGAGCATGGCCCTGCTTGATCTTCAGCAAGAACCTTTTGCCTTTCCACAAACACAGCTCTCATGCTCTGAACACTATTAGAATTAGAAATGTTGCTTTTATGTAAACTTAATATAATCCAGCCTAGCTTCTTCAGTACATTCAGACCGATAAAAGTGTATCCTTAATAAATGTGGTAGATCTTTTAGTTATAGTAATTCTGAGAACTCCAGGTGAAAGGCTCTATATAAGCAGTAAAACTACTGCAGAATAATATAACAAAGTGGGGTTTTATTTTTATAAAAACACTTTTTGTGGCTTTTTAACCAACAAAAGGGAAGATTCTGATCAATTATGGATATTTCTGGACAACTTAAGTCTCTAGAAATTTCTAGTGAATTATGATTTTTTTAAACTACGCTTCCTAAAGTACTCAGTACTTTTAAGCAGCTGCTTCACTCAGCTGAAGAGATTTCTGCATGTTAGTGATGGATGAGACTCACACAGTTTGAAACTGTTTGGGGAACTTCCCTATATAAGCAGAAACTGCTGTTCTGGGCAGTCCAATGACCCATGCAGTCTGGTACTTGTCTCGCAAACTACCAACAGCACAGAAAGGAATTTCTTGTAAGTCATTGGATGTTTATTATTAAATCATGCCTAGCAGAAATTTTTATTGCATGTTAAAATCCATAAAAGTTTATTCACTACATTCATTGGTTAAAAGATTGTTGGTCTTCTTCTGAGAAATTAATCATAAAGATAAAAATAAGAATGGAATAGCAGAACCCATTAAAATAGATTTAAAGGACTTTAATTTGCCAGGTCTTCAAACATTTTTAATTGGCATGGTTCCACTATAGTCAATTGAACTACTGTGATTTTTAACAGCTGAGGATCTAGGCAACATCTAAAAGAAAAGGAAGCATACAGTGTGCTACCGGTGCCTAAATCCTACCATAACAATAGAACCAGAGGGACTTTTTAGGATGGGTAAGAAGACCTACATCAGGGAGCAATCACTAGAACAAGAGAGGCTGGGATGTGAATTGGATTTTGCTGTCAATGTACAATTCAGCATTAGACTCAAAGCAATTAGATTTATAGCTAATATGCATAGGATCCCACAACATGCTACCTGACAGGACATTGTGTTAATATTCCAGTGGTATGTAAACCTCCAAGCATAGTGGTTGCACCAAGTATGTGGTGCAACAAGTCTGGGGGAAGATACAATGAATGTGGGTTTTTTATCAGTATTAATAATTACCGCCTGCACCCTAAGCTCTTCTCTGAGAAGTGATCCTGGCCTTACAAGTTCCTCAAGAACTCACCTAGGAGCCTCCTCCACATCCCAAAGATAGGTTTAAATAAAAGATCAAACTTTAAAGTAACAGCAACGCTCAAATGAAGTTTATACACAGTGAAGGCAATAAAAAATCTTAAACACTAAACCAAGAAACACTGTACCAAGAAACCCCAAACTCCTGTTGTGAAATGAACCCCTCTTTTTTACTTTAATTGCAGATCTCAGCAGGCACTGCGATATAACACCCTGCGGGATACTTGTTAATAAACTCAAATAGTCCCATTTTCATTTCTTTACCCATTAAATAGATGATCACAATTTGCAAGAAGGAGAACAATTTTCAGCATAGAATAGTTCATTATCGATTTGTCCCATCCTGGGTAGATTCCTTCTGGGGTGGGGGCTAAGCTGATATCAAATTAACTGATTGTCATTTTGACCAGTGTTTGTTGTTCTCAGAAAGCTAATTCAAGTCAGGAGTGGCATGAATTAGCATTTTAATTCCTCACAGGTTACTGCAAGATCCCAGTCAGGAAGCATACAGTTGTGTTTAGTGAAAACCTCATTAAAGATTAATCCAGCAAAGACCAGCCGTAAACATTTACCACTGTAATACTGTAAAAGTTAATGTTATCAGTAAACAGGACACTGGAACAAGCCAGGCTCCATGAGTCATGGTGGTGGGGGAACAAATCCCAGACTGGAGTAGCAGCTTGCAAACAGTTGGCAGGACTTGCTTTGCATGTGGCATTTGGAAAGTGGGAATTGATCCCAGCGGGAAAGGTTGAAGTGGATTCTTTCTCTTGATTTGCTCAGGCAAATGATTGCTTACCCCATCTGTTGTTAGGGAACAGTTCCTCACAGAGAGAGGATCTAGTGCAAGCGTCAAGCTGGCCCTTGGGAGGAGCACCAGACACAACCAAGTCAGCAGAGCAGCTTTGCTATGAATTTATGGTGGTTGATAGCTTTCTCCAAGCAGCCATACCTGAAGAGGGAAAATTAATCCATCAGCTACATTCAGAGGGCAGATTGGAAAAGGCACATAACAAAAATAGACTAGAAAGCTGCCCAGTAATGATATTTGATGGCAGGGAATTTCTTACTGAACAGCATCCCTTGCTGAATTTCAATTGAAAATGTTACAGTCCCATTCGTAAATAACGTGTAGCTTTCCTTTCTCTTGCCACTGCTGCTGATAATTCATCACATACTATTTATTACATGGTAACATTATACACACAATAGGACAAAAAGTCATGTTTTCCCTTAGAAAACTAGCCTGAAGCACAGACAATGTCATATTCAGACATATTCATACCTGTGAGATGAATGCTAGTGCATTTATAATGCTTTATTAATCCAGAAAGAACTTTATAATCTTTTAATACAACAGTTATATTCTATTCAACTGTCCTATAAAACAATCAAAGTTGGGAATGGTAAATAATAATCTAATCCATCAAGACTCTGAATATAATGAGTATTGACTTTTTTTTTTTTTGAATGCTTCAAAGCAATTCCCAACTCTTTCTCCTCCTACCCCATGACATCAAATATAGAGTTAATAATGGAAAAATGCCTTCAATTAACCTACTAACATGTTAAAAGCAACCCAAAAAGCCTAAAATACAAAGGAAAGGTTAGAAAGGACGGGAATTATTTTAGAGTGATGCCATTAAAAAAATGTTACTGCTTCATATTAGAAAAAACAAAGCGGCATGAATTATATACTTAAGTAAATAAAGCTAATAGGCGATAACATTAATTAGTGGCATAAAACTTCTGCTCATCATTCTGCAGATAGCAGGTATTAGTTTGTGAGGATTAATTTATATTTTAATTAGAAATTTACATATTTAGCAGTCTTGCCATGAACAATTAGCAACCCCAGTGCATTTAAGGATTTTCAATTTAGACTAAGCATGCTGACTTTCAAAGGGTTATTCTGGAGCAATCTGTCTCATTTCACAGTAATGGGGAGCTACACATTTCCTTCATAGCTATGTGTTACCTTTGGATAAAAACTTCTAGAAAGTAGTTTACAATGCTTAAAACATTATTTGCCATTCTTCTCCTATTTAGTTCTCACAAAACATTTATCTAAAGTATTAATTGGTAGGGAAGGTCTCTGTGGAGGTTGAGGAACATAAAATTATTTGCAACATAATGAGTTTGGAGTGACAATGAGTCAGCTTTATGTGTTGGGTGAGTGGGAAAGTGACAGGAGTGGTTGGTTCCATGTATAATTAAGTTTTAGGTAAGATTAGTGAATCAGAGGTTAAATAAATTTCAAATAATTCTATAATATGCTGGCAGTATATATAGCATGAGGGTTTGATCTATATAGAAGCAATGAGAAGAGAAATCTGGGTTGGATGGCTTGCATGATTTATTACAGGTGAACAGATGGATAATGAGGGCTCTACTCTCCATAACATCAATGTGAAGGCATAAGAACTGCACTACAGGCACAGCGTAAGATGCCTCTTAACCCACTAGATGGTTTCACATGATCACATCCATTAGAACTTGTCCCAAACAACTGTGCTATCTTAGATGGTGGGAGGATTTCAGTTCAGAGGTATTCCCCTGTAAAAAGTAGAATAATTTTTCATTTCTGAGCAACCATATTAAACTCAGTTCAGAACAGTGGTGGCCTGGGTACATTCCCAGCTGGCTTGTGTTCATTCCTTGTCCTGCAACAAAAGCTTTTGCTTGAGGATAATACCTGGGACACCCAGAGCAGAACACCAGCAAAAGGTCTGTGCTGCACCTGAAATTTCATCCAAAGCTGGTGAGGTGAGGAAACCAAGTCCTTTAACTACATCCTTCAATCTCTATCATGCAACTAACATTGCAAACAAGATAAGGAAGTGGGCTGACTGATATCCTATGATGACTGGACACCAAGTTTGGCTAGGATTATTGTTTCTGATGAAGTATTTTTTGAAACAAGTAAAAAATTCCAAGAGGGATGTGGTCCCTGAGTTCCCCTCTTAGACTGCTGGCGTAGGAACTATCATGTGCCAGGAGGAGGGAACAGTGGTTCAGTCCCACCAGCATCCCAGCTTCTGCATGGGGACATGCAGCCTGATACAAGGACATGTTCTTCACCCCAACTCACACAGTGTCTCATGTGATCCAAGGCAGGGTAAGCCTGGATCATTGGAACTCTCTTTGATTCAGCTTCTCTAACTGGTTAAGCAAATTGAAATCTCATTAAAATTACTGAAATCTATTCATTTGAAAATTATTAGTGTAAATTAATACTAATTTACCCTACAAGACTTCCCTGAGGCATAAGTAATATATAACCAGAAGCGTGCTTAGATGGGAGGCTATCTAGTCCTGCCATTAGCTATAATGCTAGGGTTTTTGGTTTTTTTCTCACCCCCAGTTCTGCTTATTTGCTCAGTACAGTCATGCCATACTAAGCAGGGCTTTGCAGATCTGTGTGCAAAACTCTCTGATACAGCTTAAAGAAATTAAGGATAGAGGGGAACTCCAGAAGTATTCTACTCGACGAACTGCTGATACCTTCCCATCCCTCAATGTTTTCTTTCCCACATCAACAGCATCTTTGCATCTTAAAGTGAGGGCTGAGACATGTCTGTAACTAAAAGCTATAGCTGAAAACATCCCTTCTTTGAGAAAGTGAGGTTTCACCAGCAATTAGGTAGCCAGCACTTTGCTGGCTCACTGCCTTGCTGTGAAAGATGGAACAGCTTCCACCTAATATTACCTTTCTCAACATTTCACAAATACCTCTGAATCTTTGCAATACCTCCTATGCCCTTCTCTGCTAATTTAAGGAGCACTGGCCATCCTCTTGCACTTAAGCGGGTTTGTCTAAGAGATCAGTATTTCACTGGCCAGCAGGAAGGTATTAAAATAGAAGCTGTTAACTCTTGGCAGTTGGTGCACAGCCCTAATCCACTCTCAAGCCACTACCAACACCTGTACCATTTCTCAAGTATTTGATAACCTGTGACTAAAAATGGGAAATGATGGATAGTTGAAGTGTCGCGTCCACAGGTACTCAATTTTTTTGCTCTTCTTCCCAATAGATGTGGGTTTTTTTCCTGAAGACTGAATGAAATGTTTTTGTTCTAGTCAGAGCATAGAGCACTCTCTGTTTTCTTCAGTCCTCTTTTTCATAATTGAACCAGTCCCATTATTCCAACCAGTTCTCCTCAGTCATGATTTTCTTTATCTCCATTCATTTGGCTGTTTAGCCAGACATTTGTCTCTTTCCCTCTTTTTCTGTGCTACAGTAACAGCTTGAGGCCCCAGCCAAGACCTGGGATGTATTGTGCTGGATGCTCTGTGTTTGCAATTACATACATACAAGCACATGTAATGTGGGAAAAGCCCCTTCCCCCAAGACTTGCATTTAATGCAGGAGGGATAAAAGGCCAGTGAATGCTCAGGGGGAGATTAATATCACCCAGAATCTGTGTCATAGATGGGAGTATGAATTCAGTTTTTAGGTAGCATGGAAGCCACACAGAGCTATGTTTCCATTCCCAGTCATTAAGGGATTTAAATAAAAGTGTCTGGTAGTCAGTGACAAACAACTGAAGCAGAAAGGCAGCAAAGGGGAGAGCCCCTTTGCATGCATTCATCATGCAGATTAATTTTGCTTATATCAAATACTTGATTTTCAAAAAAGTTAGAGGAAAAGATGCCATTAATATCCTTTGACTCCGTGCAGGTTCTTCGCAATAGCTGTCCTAGCTAGGACTGACTTGAAGCCTTGCAATTATTGATCACAATTGTGTCATATTTTTGCCTTGGAAGGTACCAAACTTAGGTCCATACAAATGATGCTTTGCATTTTTTCCCACAGTTATAATACAATCATTTCCCTGCCCTGAAAAGTACCATTACCAGCCTAGCTGCATTTCTCATTCAAGCAAACTGAAAATGTCCCAGACTGCCCCCTGTGCCACTGGCTCTTTTCAAAAGATGATGGTTTCCAGAAGGAAATAAAGATAAAAATTCCCAGAAGGAAAGCATTGCTATTAGGAAAAACAAAAACAAAAACAAAAACAAAGAGAGACACAGACCCAAAAGGTACCTTTTGGCCTGCATTTATTAACTATCTTTTTTCATATTGGGTATGTTAATAGAGTATTTTCATACTTTTCAGCCAAAGCAGCAAAACGTGCTTCATTTAAACCATCTTTCTATGAAAGGAAATGATTACTCCATTCATTTGGTACATCTGTCAGGTATGGTAATTCTCTGGTAAGTATTGCATGGGGTGGGGAGTTCTGGATGCTTAAGCAACAAGCTGCACTTTGGTATGTGATTAACTCTCACACCTATCATGGTAATTCTTCATCAATGTCAGTAATGGCATCAGACTGGATTAGCACCGCATGCCAATGACAGTGAGATACCAACCGCCTGTGAGTGTTTGGGTTTCAATATCTGCCTCTCGTTTGCTGAAATGCTGTGATCTCAAGCAAAGGATTGCAATGAGGACATGTTGTCAGCCCAGGAGAAGCATCTGTAGACTTATTTGTTCTGGGGTGCTTCCCTGATTATAGGCAGCAGATTCTGATGGGACAGGGTGGTATTCACTTCCTTAGCTTCACTGTAAGTCAGTCTTACAGCTTCCTGTAAGTCAGGAAAAGCAGAGGTTTTGGTCATCAAATCTTTTAGAATAAAAACTACCCTATAAGCTAGGAGGGAGTCAAGTCACTACTGTCCTAGGGTGAAAGATAATGTCTGGAGTGGTTCCTGCTTCCAGTAAGGTGTTGAAAGAATTCTCATTCATTTCAGTGGCTGAGGCATCAGCTGTCCAAAACCAAAATGAAACAGAAGTGAGCCAAGCCACAGACAACCACCCATCATCACTGACCAACGCTTGGCAGCAGAAAACTCTTCAAGAAAGATGGGCACTGAGTCCCAATAGCAGTCAGTCCTGAATTCTTCTACCTCACAGGAGATGGTCTGAGCAACCCAGTTCAACCCTGGCCCTACTTTCTGCAGGGACGGGAAAGAAGCAAACTGGGAATGTCAGGACAGGGAAGTTGTAGACTTGTGTTTTGCTGCTGTAATCACCATTAAGGCGTATAAGAAAACTGGCATCTATGCTCAGAATTACATTGTGGACATATCTTAAACTAGGCAGATTAAGATACAATTTCTTTAGGCACTGTAGACAAATACAAATTAAGTGTCCTTATTCTATATGGCTAGAACGTACAAAATACTAAAAAGGTAGGAGTGAAAATCTGCACTTTATTGAACAGAGAAATGTGTGTATGCTGAAGGAAGGAACCTGTCAAGAATTAACATTAAAACAGAAATCCACACAGCAAATCAAAGAGTCTTGAAGTTATGTTTTCACTGACAACCTTTAACAAAATTAAAATAGAAAACGTCTGTTCTTCATCCCTTCCTTCTAATCTCTTTTTTATAAAATAAAAGGAACAAAAAAACATTCTTTATGAAAGGTTAGCTTCTTTTCAGCAGTTCTACAGAATCAGATTCTTCATCAGAAATGCTGTGTTTGCTTTTCTTTTCTTAATTCAACCAGAACATTACATGTTTGTTATAGTTTTACTGAAAAAGATTTCTTTCTGTGTATCACGTACGACAGAAAAGCTTTTGTTTTTTCATTATTTTGTAGGTCCTTGAACAACAAAGAAATAAAAACATTCTACATATTAGTTATTCTTGTCAGGAATTTATTCAGAAATATAATCATCTGTGAAGCATCATGCATCCCTGGTTGTAAATATACATAACTGACCAGTCAAACAAACAAAACAATGACATTGGAGGTTTTTCAACTGCTATTCAGAACAGCCTGAATTGCAATATGTTTGCTTCCAAAATGCTAGAGTGATCTTCTGCTGCAGGGAGAAATTAACAGAGCAAATTACTGAGATACGGAGCATAATGCTGTCTGCACTGATGTCATTCAAACTGATTTGAAAGGTCCTGATTTGAAGTTGGTTTGAAATCACCCCTAGAGTCAAAGCAGGTTTTATATCTTCAGTATTCAGAAGTATTTTCAGGCCAGAAATTACTCCTGTGACCTTCTTGCCTTGGTAGGTGGGGGACACATCACATAAATTTTTCCAACCAGACTTAAGATGTCTAGTCCTAAATAATCAGAATGACTCCTGCTACAGTGAGGAGCACATTAGAGCATAATAACTTTAACCTTTCTTGGGATGGGATAAATCACTCTTTTTATTTTCTCATAGCTTGGACTCTGAGCTTGGAAAAGAAACGTGGCATTTAGATTATCGTGGTTAGGTGGCATGAATCCCTACTCAGGTCTATTCTGCTGCCTAAGGCAACGTAGGGGCTTTCGTTTCCACCCTTATCCTATAGCCTATGCTCTATCTGAAGTGGGGCTTTCAGAAAGCTCTCTCTTCTGGGCTTCGTTTCACTAACTGCAAGTGTCTGCAGAGTGTCAGTCCCAAGCGCACCAACAGGCTCTGCAACCTACTCTCCTCCACGCAAAGTTTCGCTGCCCGCGTTCAAGGGCAGCCCTGACAGGCATCACTCTGTATCCTTGGATCACAATGCTCTGAGGAAGGACTGAGAGATACTTCCACAGGAGCAGCACCACTTTGTTTGGGAGATGCATTGAAGCTCAGTTGCTTGTTCTTGGTCCTTGCCTGAGCTGTGCCATAAGCCTGCCCTGCCTGGCTATGTACCATGGTAAACCTGACCCAGCTCACTGGCTTGAATTTTTGGCTTGACCTTGGACCTGCCTTAATTCTATGGACTTGTCTGGAGGTCACACCACACTTGACTGACCCTGGTTACTCTTACCAAGCCTGCTCTTGCTCCCATGCTGTGGGACTGAGTCCTTGTTGGTGAAGGACTGTCCCAGCTCACCTTGCTGCCAGCCTTGCTCCCAGCTTGTCCACTCTTGCTCCTCCACAGCAGCCCTCTGTATCTAAGCTAGCTGTGATGTCTCCAACTGCAGTCCTTGGAGAGCTACATCCAAGACCTTCACTACATTTAAACAAATTCAGGCTAAATAAAGATCTCGAGCAATGGAGAGTTTTCAACCTGGTGTTAGAATCTGGGGTTTTGTTTCCAGATTACTATGTGACATTTTTCATTATAGTGATCTTTATTATTTCTATACACATGAAACATACTGTACTGTGGGGAACTATCATATATTTATTAATAATAAATATTAACAATGCTTTGAAGTTCCTTTGGGAAACTTCATATTTAGCTCACAAAACATGACATAAAAGTAAATTAATTAAATTGCACAAATTATATATCCAAATCAGAAGAGCAATGTGCGTTGAATTTAAAGCTTGATACAGGGTTCAGCTTTGAGTTTGGTGGTGCAGACACTCTACGAGTTGTTATTGATGGATTTTGGATTCAGTTAGATAGATGGTTCTTTACATGAAGCTTTTGCTAATACTAGTTACTTCAAATGTTATACATCTCCATTTAAGCAACCTTCTTCATCTAAATGATAAATGATGTCAAGACTCTCTGTGGGAATTTCCAAATGGAGCAATTGAACAAAGATCTGACAAACAGGATAGAGGAGTAGAAACTAGAAGAGATACCAAGGAAAAATTTTTGTTCCACTGAAGCCTGGAAAACTACAAACTTTTTTTCATTGGGACAGCACTTTCACTTCTAGACACTCTCAGTTCAGCTACTGACTCACTGTGTGACTTTGGACTAACCCGAGCCTCTCTGACTTTCACATCCTGTGTTTTTAAAAGGCAATAACCCTTTCAGTTCAGCATTTATATTGGATTTTATAAGATTTAGATTAACACAAAGCACCATTCTGCAGTTGTTTCTCTCGTGTTCTCCTATTTTTTGACATATATTTCCATCCAACTTTCCACAAAACTGTTGCCTTTTCCCTGCATTTTGTATGCAGCTGTGTGGTGACTCACAGTGTTCACCTAACACAATTAAATACTTTGTGTTTACTTCCAGATGTTATCTCCACTGTCCATTCACTTTACTGCATATCCTATAATTTGTAGTATTATCCAATTCACAACATTTCCCTCCACAGTGCGTGGCTGGGAGGTTTACTTAAATTGGACAATAAAGAAAATCAATCAGTAAGGAAGCCAGGTTGCAAGACAGTAGCGTGTGAACAGCATCTGGAGGAGACCCTTGAATTTGTGTACTGCTGAGATGAAATTGTTGGGGTTGACAGTGGAAAAAGAACTTCACAGTGAAAAAAGCATTCAGCTATCCCATTCTCAACAGAACTTGGTTTTGTCATTATGAGTAACTGGTTTTGTCATTGTCGTGGTTTAACCCCAGCCAGCAACTAATCCAGCCATTTGTTTACTCTCCCCTGTTGGGATAGGGGAGAGAATCGGAAGGGTACAAGTGAGAAGACTCATGGGCTGAGATAAAGACCGTTTAATAGGTGAAGCAAAAGCCACAAGCAAAGGAAAATAAGGAATCTTTTCACCACTTCCCCTTGGCAGGCAGGGGTTCAGCCATCCCTAGGAAAGCAGGGCTTCATCACGCATAACGGTCACTTAGGAAGACAAACACCATCACTCTGAATGTCCTCCCACCCACTTTCTTCTTCCTCCAACTGTATATGTTGAGCACACTGGTGTATGGTCTGGAATACCCCTGGGGTCAGCTGGGGTCACCTGTCCCAGCTGTGTCCCCTCCCAACTCCTTGTGCATCCCCAGCCTACTTGCTGGTGGGGTGGGGTGAGGAGCAGAAAAGGCCTTGGCTCTGGGTCAGCACTGCTCAGCAATAATGAAAACATCTCTGTATTACCAACACTGTTTTCAGTACAAATCCAAAAGATAGTCCCATACTAGCTACTATGAAGAAAATTAAATTTATCATAGTCAGAGCCAGCAGAGTCATCTACAATTAGTGCTTTGAAAGGAACAGTTTGGGCAAGATCACAGACCACTTCTGGCATCTAACTTTGCTGGATGCCAGGGTGCACTTAATTCATTTACTTCCACTTTTGGAGAAGGTCTTCCTTTCTTTTGTGCTGTACTGCCTGGCAACAGAGTGTGCTTACTGTCATCATGGTAAGACATACACATTCATATAAACATTTCCAGCTCACTAAGGTGAGGTGATTTGTGATTGTAAGAAGTGTAGAAGGACCATGCTCCTACAATTCTTCTAGAATGCTACTGCAAACTGGAAAACCAATCAAGGGTACCACTTCCTAACCCTTAGTCCAAAGTAAACTCAAGTTAAGAGCAAAATCTGTTTTCCAATGAGGTCATATTCTGAGTGTCAACATTTTGTATGGGATTCCAGCTGAGACTAAGATATGTAAAGGTGCATAACTCCATGTGGAACTTGGCGCCTAGCCCCCCACTGGTGTCAGTGGCACTGCTCAGCTACCCTTTAGCTAGTTGCCAACAGCTTGGTTTGGTTGCCCATGTGTATATAAGTAGTGATGTTTGCAATGCTCTAGAAGACATCCACTTGGCCTCCAGCTGATTCTCCAGAAGGGTATCGAAAACGGATCCCAAGTCATACCTTCCAAACCAGCTTGAATGCCTTGAAATACCCTAGATAATTCAAACCACACCATTTGCCTAAGCATGGGCATTTCAGTCAAGCCCTTCCTGCCTCATCAGTTGAATTGTTCCATAAGTTTCTATAAAAAGTCCACTGACTAGAATGAAATCTTAGATATCCAGTGCACGGGTAGGCATATATGCATAGGCGTCTGGATTTTATTTCCTTAATCTCAGACTGAAAACCACTTTTCCACATGCTTCTTTTCTGCCAGGCAGATACCAGTTATTTCTGGTGTCAAAGCACAGTCAGATAGTGCAGAAATATTAAGCAATAGGTTTAACAAGCCTCCTCTCTTGCTCAGTTTACTCCTTGCCACCCTAGAACATCTCAGCAGGAGGGAGAAGCACATGTAGATATGATACCAAGTGCTGTTTTATCTTCCTGATGTCTACCTCTGCCACTTTCAGCAGTGTAAAGAGATGACATAAAACAAACACAGGAAATGATACTTTAGTTTCCTTTCTCTGAACAGCCAAAAAATCTGCAATATATTTGAGAATGAAGGAAGTAGGAAAGGAAGAAGTTGTCTGTAGTTTGAAGGCAAAGGTTTTTTTTTATTGGACCTATCTTTACAGGCAGCATGGCTACTTCTATAGTGATAAATTAAACATACAACAGAACATTCTCTGTCACCATGTCAATAAAAAAACCTGTTCTAATCTCTGAAACAGTGGGCCCATATCCACCTGCCTGTTACAGATGATCATTGGTCATGCTAACACCTAAACTGTCCCAGAAACTCTTTGAGAAGTGACTCTATAGCTCAGGCCAAAGCAGGTGCCAATGTCTGAGAATATTTACTTGCACTGGTTCATTTACTGGTATGGAAGATGTTTATATACTGCAGTGTCTTTTATAATATATAAACTATTTTGTTATACAGCTTGCTCGCACACTGCAAATAGACATCTGCACACACATAAGCCATTAGTCCTCTCACAACCAAAATCATTGGGCCTGTGAATATGTTTATGCTTATTTTGTGCTATTACAGAACAGGATCACTCTTCAAATTATGTCCCATGACTAAAGCTGGAACTTGAGTGAGGGAAATGTCTGAGCATTTTATCCCTTGTTTTTCTTTCCTTGGCCCATTACCATTCTTAGGGTTGGCTTGGATACAGCCAGATGCCTCCTCTTACCCATTTTTATGCAATCCCACTAAACTCCTCAGTCATCAAGGTGGTATACATGAAGTTAGAGATGTCTGTGTGTGAGCTTGTTGTCTGGGCTGCTTTGTAGTCAATGCAGAGTAACAGCTCTCTCTAGAGTGCCAGCCATCTCATCCTGAAGTTGATATCTGACCTAATCCAGGTGAATTTCCATCTAGACACACTTGTTTGACCTCACAAAGTCAAAAGAGATGAGCTGGTTGAAGTGTACATTGTAAACATCTGAAAACAGGCAGGAGTCACACCTAAACCTACATCACTTACTATGATGTAGTAATACCTGTATCATCTACAAACTTGCTGTGGGTCCACTCTGTCCCACCATCTATGTTATTAATGAAGATGTTAAAGTGTATTTTCCCCAATACTGATCCCTGGCATACAATGCTGTTGATTGGGTGCCAGCTGGATTTCATGCCACTGACCACAACCCTTTGTACCCAACAGTTCAGTTGGTTTTCAGTCCACTTCAGTGTCCACTTATCTAGTCCATACTTCATAACTTTGTCTATGAGGATTC
Source organism: Falco rusticolus (assembly GCF_015220075.1). NCBI lineage: Eukaryota > Metazoa > Chordata > Aves > Falconiformes > Falconidae > Falco > Falco rusticolus. The sequence goes on from NC_051189.1 coordinate 86,566,335, forward strand.
TTATGGGAGACTGTAAAAAGCCTTGATAGTCTATTTACATTGAGTAACTTTTCCTGTCCTATCATCCCTTGGAGGGCATCCAAGGTTATACAGCAAGAAGACAAAACCTGTGCTAGCAGAGGTACTATTCTTTTGCTGGAAGTGAACACCATGTAGGGTGGCCTATCAGAAAATGGCACATGTTCCCATCTCACCCACCAGGGTTCCTGGTCCAACATCACAGCAATGCAGATGGACTGGCAATGACATTCCTGGCAGAGACCAAGGAAGGTGTGGACACATTTTTGATGAAGCTTGCCCTAGGCAGCTACAGAGCCTGTCTTGCTGTTCATGTCAGACCTACACAGTTTCTTTGTGCAAGCCCAATGGGCAGCAATGAGACCACGCTCTTTTCTGTCTTATTTTTTCATTGTTCTTTTGCACAGTGTTGCCCAGACATTTTTTTTTCAGAGCAGGTCTACTTCCATGTATGATAACTGTCTCAACCGCAGTCTTTCACACCAGTTATGCAGCTTCATCATGTGAATGTTTTCTTCCATCCTCCATTTGTCCTACTCAATGACAATCTTTCAAAGTAGGTCCAAGGGCTGAATTCCAGTGTTTGAGTTTTGGAAAGGTGTCTATTGCAGATGCTGCTTATTAAGTAGTTTACCAAGTCATTACCCCTTAGGATGCATCTTCTTGCTTACACTGGAACAGCTAGGGAGTAGGAGGGATCTCTGGGAATTTGGTTAATTAATCCAACTGCAAACAGTAATTAGACTTTATCATAATCAACTAATTAATTCTTCCAACTCAGTAGCTAATGTAATAAGCAAAAAGAAACACAACCAGCTCTTGCAAGACATGAACTTCAGCTTAAAAAATAAAGGAGCAAAAAGCCATTTAAACCAATTAAGGAAGAGTATATAGACAGAGTTACTTACAGGGGAGGTGGTTGTGGCATATATGACACAGTTAAGCTGGTATTTTTCCTCTGCAGAATCTTTTTGGAACTTATTTCTGTTCAACCTCAAATGCCTTCCACGTTTTCCCAATATGTGCTAAGCCTGTCTTGTCCCCTCTTCCTCAGCTTCTCTTGAATAACTATCTTGGAAACTGTATTTGTTTTATTCTCAAAATAGTTTTATTAAGCCAGCCCTGAGGAGGAGGAAGATGTTATACTGTGAATATATCAGTGCCTTCCCCTTGCATAAGGGCTTTACTGGAATGTCAACAGGAGCACAGTGTTTTGCTGATGCATTTACCAACATGCTGTCATGCTGGCCAACTCCAGTGCTGGTGGAAGCAGAAAAGTAAATCAGCATCATGCTCCATCAGGGTTCACTGAGATCAGGCTGGGTAGTGCCATGCAAAGACTTATTCAAGAACTTAAACTTGCTTCTTTAGGGCTAATTCAGGCATTTTCCAGCATGAACATGTCTAAAAAGAGTGGACACATTTAATCATATCAACACAGAAGATCATTTATTCTAAGCAAAAGTACCATGGCAGTGTGTGTATTAGCATTTGTAGATGGATACAACCAGTCCCATGACTCCCAGTGGTTGTGGCATCTACCTAAATGTGATTATACTGGCACTGTGTAAGCAAGGGAAGTTCCTCCTCTCTGCAGATGCAACATTTGGGAACTATCAGAGTCTTTCTTTTCTTTTTTTTTTTCCCCAGTGTATGATAGGACAGGAAAAGTTACTCAATGTAAATAGACTAGCAAAGCTTTTTACAGTCTCCCATAAGAATCCTCATAGACAAAGTTATGAAGTATGGACTAGATAAGTGGACACTGAAGTGGACTGAGAACCAACTGAACTGTTGGGTACAAAGGGTTGTGGTCAGTGGCATGAAATCCAGCTGGCACCCAATCAACAACATTGTATGCCAGGGATCGGTATTGGGGAAAATACACTTTAACATCTTCATTAATAACATAGATGGTGGGACAGAGTGGACCCACAGCAAGTTTGCAGATGATACAGAACTGAGAGGACTGGTTGTTATACCGGATGGGTGTACTACCGTTCTAAGGGACCTCAGCAGTCTGGAGGAATTGATGAACAGAAGCCCAAGGAATTTTTTGCACCTGAGGAAGAATAGCCCTATGCATCAGTACAGGCTAACGATCAACCTCTGGAAAGCAGATCTGCAGAGAAGGACCTGGGATCCTGGTAAACAAGATGACCACGATCATGACAGCTATGTGCCCTTGCAGCAAAGGTCAACAGCAACCTGCGCTACATTAAGAAGAACACTGACAGCAGTTGAAGGGAAGGATCCTGCCCCTCTACAGATCCTTCAACCTAAGCAGAGAGGAAGAAGTTAATAGGACTACAAAACTTACCCTCCCCATTTCCATTATCCAGTTATCCCATTATCCAGTGTGCCATATATCCTCCAGTTCATGTCATATGCTTTGTAACTGCCACAGTCCTGGTCAAGATTGCAGGATCCAGTGAACATTGCTGATGCAGCTGCCATGAGAACTATTTAAGAGTAAGTCAATCCCAAAGCTTTCTTAATAAAAGTGATAGTCTAGGCCTATACCATCAAATGAAAAGATACTTCTGTCCAACTCTGTAAGTTCCAAGGGAAACATCTGGTAACTGACTCAAAACTTCATTCAGCACTCGCAGCAGGTGAGGCTCATGCATTCAGTTATTAACACTGTTCAGCTAACGAGAAATAACTTGTTAAGCTCAGGGAACTCAATTCCTTACACATGTCCACACTTTGCCCAGCTACCTCCATGCTAATAAGGTTTTACCTTGGGTAGTGACACAACTGTTATTAAAAAGCATTATATCTTTGTCAGACAGAAAACCTATTAAAGTGTTTCTACACAGCACTCATTTACCCACCGTGTATGCATGCCCTTTAATTAACTCAGTGAATTTCTGAGTAACATCAAACCCTACCCACTCAACTCTCTCCTTTAGCAAGTTCTTGTCCTCCCTGAGATCCGTCCCAGCCTCCTGGTCACCTCTTGGCATCCCTGAGGTCTGCGTGTCCGTAGTTATTCAACTCTATGCTGAAATTTCTTAACCTGTTGCACCATGTGTTCAACTGCTTTTTGCCAAGAGTGGGTTCTGTAGCAGTCCAAAGGAAAGAGCAAGCTGCTCTTGCTCCAGACGGCCCACCTGACAGCCTCTTTTCAAGAACATAACAAACTCAGACATATAAAACTGACATTTTCCATCACAATACACTAAAAAAAGTCCTTCCTGCTATCTCTGTCTCCCCAAACAATTATCTCAAATCTCCCTGTCTCCAAGATCTCTGATATATTTTTGCTGAAGTCATTTATGGCGTTACTACCTTCAAGGTCATCATCATGTGAAAAACTCAAAGGGTCATTAGCTGTTGGTGAAGCCAGCAGCCTGACCTTGTCAGGCTACAGGCATAGATGACACCCACATATACTCCCTCAATACCAGAAGCTACTGCTTCCCAGCTGAGCAGCACCATCAGGCCACAGATACATCATCCAAGCCAGGTTTATTGTGCCACCTTTGTGGGCACTTCAGTCAAATAAGTCAGGCTGTGAGCTTAGTGACCAAAGTCGAGATATCTGCATCCCTCTGTTTCCTCCTGTCCTGAAAGTGTGATAGTCCCTGGCAGCATGTAGCTGCATCTCACATCACTTCAACAAAATTTATCTCATCTGTCACAGACTTACATCATCTGGCAGCTGTGTAGGTGGCTAAAGGGACAGAAGCACAAAAACAATAAACAGCTTCTTATATTACTTAACTATTTTACATTTGAGAATGAGATGAGAGAATTGCTTAATTTTGCTTTCCCTCTGCGAAAGGGCTGCAAGTCCGCTAGTGATGCTGTGCAGGAGAAAATAAAAGTGTTACCTCAAACAGCAACACTGCTGTGAACATGCAGTCACTAATGGCACTATTCAGTAGGCACTGTGTGAGTCTGTGCAGGGCGGGGAGCAGACGGAGGAGGTTATAAGGGAAATGTAATCATGCATGATGTTTCTAGATGAGGGACACAGATACAGTGGTGATGGATGAATTATAAAGGAAGAGAGAGAGGGAGAAAGAGTAACATGCCTTAGAGAACAGCAAATAGAAGAACTTAAAATTATGAAAGTTTGGTGCCAGGAAATCATAAGAGAGTAGAAAGAGAGGCAGGAAGAAAAAGGTCACTTGTAGCCTTCTCTATCTGTCTGTCTAGGCATGGGTAGTGATAATTTAGCACTGAATTATGAAAATATAGGGCTGAAAGGACATCAAGAAGTCATGTAGTAGCCTAATTCCCTGTCCCTAGGTCATTCTTTCCAGATGTTTACCTATCCTTTTTACAAAGCTTTCTGGGACAGAGTCCACATTTAACTCAGGTAGTTCATTCCAAAATTTCTCTACACTTACTGTCAGAATTTTCTTTCCTAGTGTCTAATGCAAAACTCCCTTGTTTCAGTAACAATTTTTATTTCATGAGCTGCTTATGAGGAACAGGGAGACAGATTATTCCTTCCCTTCTTTCAATTTTTGCACTGTAGTACTGTTATCATGCATTTTCTATGCTAGACAATATCTCTTTTCTCATTTTTTCATCCTAAACCATGGCAATGAATCCTCTTGCTTCCCATAGCTTTTCTTTTAATATTGCCATTCTCTCCTTCATGAGGACTATACTAACTGCCACCATGGCAAAAAAGTCTTTGCCATTTTTACTAGCTGGGTGTCGTACTGAATTTTAGACCTTCCTGTGCATCAGTTTCTATCTGCAGAACACAGGCAATGATTATTCATTTTCCACAGAGCATCCTTTACCCATGCAACATGTTTTCCTTATACCAAATCAGAGTCAAGACTATAACAGAGCAAAATCACAGTAGACCCATAAGGTCTGGTCTGACTGCCCACACACAAGCACCTAGTGCTTTTTGAGATGACGCTAACATAACCCTCCTAGCTGCAAGCTCCTGCGCCGAAAGACCATGATGCTCCTGTGCATTGTGTGTTGTATCTGTTGACCCTGAGCAAAAGTCTCAGATAAACTGCGGTTTCTAAAAAGCCACTCAATTCCTCTAAGTAACTGGATTGCACCCACAATTTGAGATTATAACACCTAAGGTGTTACAGGTGTTGATATATTGGCGTTGCAACTCGCACTAGGCACCATCACACCCCTTATACCTCCTGAAGGTCATGTCAATACTCTCAGCAGAGACTGGAGATGGATTCAGCTGCCTACATGGAGGCCTTGAGATGTCCTGGGATATCTTGTTCAGCCTCTAGCTGCCACTCAGAAGGTACAAATCTTCATCAATCCAGTGTAATTTCTACCAGTCCCATACAGCACTGTGGAATAACTTAGGGCACCACAAATGGTGCTAGATATCCACATGTAGACACACAAATACAGCTAAAATAAAATACACGCTGACCTTTATAATACAGACATGAGTGAAACCATGAATTTTCTACCCAAGAATGTTATCCTTAGTCATCTGCTACACATCTTTATGTTCTCCCTTTGAAACACATGAGCTGTATGCCACAGTTTGCAAGCAGGGAAATGACATGACTTTTCTAAGGCCAGGCAAGAAATTGCTACAGATCAGAGAATTGAATGGGGCTCCTTGTTGGACAACCCATAAGCATTAGGCCAGCTTCCTCCACAGCTCTCTGTACATAGAAAATGCTTTCTCCCTGTAATGCTCACATTGCATAATTCTTTTGCACTGGGATGTCATGGGGCAATGGTTTATCCTTTACCATATGTGTGAGGCACCTGACATAATGCAGTTAAATTTAGTAGATGCCACATCCAGAGAGCAAATGGCTGTTAGAAAAAAATCTTACTTCTACATAAGCCCATTTGTTGCTCTGCATTGAAACATATTCTTCAGTTCGTGTTTTGACTCCTAATTCCCCTTCCTCTTGAATTTCTCCTTCATTTTAGTATTTTATTCTTTCCTTGATAAATCAGAAAACTTTCCCATTGCACTGCACTGAGCACTTATCAAGGGGCTATATAAATAATAATAATGACCATGCACAAGATGCAATTCAGTTAACAGTATAATGACTACAGGGATTAGAACTGCTGTATATTTTATATGGGCATAATATGTCGTTTTCATTCTGTTGCCGTAATGAAAATAACAAATTAACAGAAGCATTATGCAAATTATATATTAAAAATGTCATGTTTATTAGTCTATCTTGGCAAAAGAGAAGCTACAGCAACAGCACTGTTAACTGCTTAATAACCATGTTTTTAGAACAGAAGAAACTCAGTTCAGCATGGTTTGACTTAGCTTTAGGGTCATTTTCAGCAACTTCAGTGGCAATGTTTGCATTCTCAGAGCAAAATGTATGCTTAAATACATTTCTGGAGAACAAGATGTTAGAATCAGTTTCAGTTCAAGGATATTTCTTTATCTCAATAGCCTATCTCTGGAACAAATTCCTCACAAAACATCCTACTCTTTGCTCCTGCAAACTAGTTGTGTACAGCTTTTACCAGGAGTTCCTTTAAGTCTCACTGCTAATGCAGAAAGAGCTACAAATATTTAGCTGAGCATCCCCTTTATTGCGTTTTCTGCAAAAGACAGTTCTTCCCTGCTTTTTTTGATATTAAGGGACATGGGGAATTTCTTTTCTAGCATACTCTGAACTTAATTTTGCTCCTAACCAGGAGGCAGTTTATTGAAAATCCAGCAGTGATTGTTTTCTAACAGCCTTCAGTGATTAATAGTCATAAGAATTTCTTTGTTCTTGTATGAATAACTCGTTATTCACAGGAGAAGAAAAGGATTAACAATAATCAGGAGATTCACACTTTGCTTTTGTTTATTAAATGCCAACTCAGTAGTATGACATAGTCACAAGATTTCCATACTATACTGTATTATTGAAATTCATCAACCTTAATCTAAAGGCAAAAGGAAATTAATTTTCTGTATCAGATTCAGATTAAAAAAAATGATCGTGCTAGGAGCTCTGTATTTTTTGCCAAAGAAACGGTCTCTTCATTTTGGATTTACAATCAAAGAGCTGCGAGATGCTAGGAAACCACATGCCTAGAGTGATTCAAGGGACAGTGTCTTGTCTGTGTCTTGTCCCAAATGGGTCAGATGGACAAGTCAGGATGAGTACCCACATTTCAAGGCTTTCACACCCCTACCTCACTGCCTGATTCACATCACCTTTCTATGCGCTTGGCTGTATAAATGCCCTATCTGCTTGAGTCTCCATTTGGTGTCAGTGTGGACCTACAAGATGTCTGTACGTACCAAAGGAGAGCAGATGCTCTGAGCTCAAAGACTAATTTAAAAAACAATAATAAATATAATTAAAAGAAAGGGGGGAAAGGGAAACAGCCATCAGACAAGTTCAAACACAAGCCAAACTAATCACAAGTTGAAAGAAATATGTTTATTTCACAGTTACTGTATTAAAATAAATATGTGAAGTCATTTTCACAGGAGTTTAAAACCCAATAACAATAAATGTGAAGCTCATAGAAACTTGAGATTTCCATTCTGTGGAAATTATGACATCTTCAGAATAGATTTGTTATACTGAAATGAAACAAAGCCAATTTTTGACAATTCTCACAAAATTTAATTGCCTGAAACATTCCTTAATTGTTCCAGCTCAATCAAGGCATTCCATTTTGCTTTGATGCATTGGAATATTTCTAGCTCATTTCATTACTGAAATTCAACATATATATATAGAAAAACACTCTTTTTAAAATTAGGATTTGGTTATGCTTCTTAAATTAAAATGTAAAATCAAATGAACATACATTGGTATTCTGAATAGGCAATTGGCATTCTAACTGTACTGTTAATTAGAAGTTAGGCTGGTTATCGCTGGCAATCTGAACATTAAGTGACCATTCGTCCCCAGCTTCCTAACTGGTCATTGTAGAACTGAGCAGCATCTATTTATCAGAAATCTATGCAGCCATTCTATCTTGATAATTAATTCCAGTTCATCTAGCACAGTCAGAAGACCACATTCAGGTCAGGAACCCAAGCCCCATGTAAGGCTCAGGCTGCTCAGAAAACAGTTGCGTGTAACAGAACTCCATTAAAGCCACCAGGTAACAAGAGGAGTCATACAGGACTGGTTAAGACAATTAAAGTCAAGAATAGTAATGTCCAAGGTTTTCTGAAATAAGAATAAGAATCAGAGCTGTTGTATTATTTCTAGGATGTTTGTTTTTTCATGCTTTAATAACATTTTTTCAAAATCATCAGTTTTCAAAAAACTTTGACATTTTACAGCAAAAGATGCATCTAGAAGAACATTCTATAAGTGAATTTTAAAGACTTTTGCTGTCCAAAGGTGGTATTCAGCTCCACAATTCAGCACCTAAATGATACTATCTACACAGTGGTGCCTACTACATATGCACCAGCAGCAAACATCAAAGGAGCCATGTAAGCAATTCAGTTCTTTCTGAAATGGATGTATATGATGAGAGTCAACAACCTAAACATAAGTGCTTATTGCCATCCAAGACACCCCAAGCAGCCAAAGTATCCTCTTTCTCACTGGGAAGCCTCTCCAGATTTGGTCTTTTGGCCGCCCTACCTCTGCTGCCTTCACATCAGTGCTAACGACACAGGATTGAACATTGCAAACCCTTGTCTTCTCCATCAGGAACTGAGGTGGAAAGGATGGGGTACACTACACTCAATATACTTGGCAGGCAACTAGGGCTCACCCTGTCTTCAGTACCTTTCAAAATATACAAACAGAAGAAGTATACATTGAGTTCCCAGTCAAAGCCCCCCAGTCCCTTTTGGACATTAGCTTTGAAACTCCCACCTCGGACACATCTCCAAAGACAATCCTCCTAATGAGTGTTTCTGTAAGCTAGGACCAAGAAATGGGGTAGAAGCTTTACCAAACTCTCTTACCACTTATTGTTAGTCATAAGCTCAAGACAATTTAACAGCATCAGACTACTGGGGAAAAAAAAAAAGAGACAGGGAAGAGAAAAAAAGACATATTTCTGCTCTACCGATACTGACCAGTACTTGGGGAAAATTTTGGGGGAAGGAGTGTGTGCGGAACGGTGGGTGGGATCAGGAACTGACTTTCTTTGCCAGAGAAGAAGAGACAAAGAAGAGAGAGAATATATCACTCTGCACTCTGACTGAGGTGAAAAACATGGTTGGGAATAGAAACAGGGAAATATAGACTTGGCACTGGCAAAAAAATAAACAAACCCAAACCAAACAAAAACCCACACCTCCCAAAAAGCCACCTTTCTAATAGGAGCATAAAGGAAGTCTGGGATAGATAGCACAGGGATGGAACATTCTCCATGCATGTCCAAAAACTGTGCATGCTCTCAAAAAGAGTCCAAACATCCATCATGGAATAATACAGCATACTTGATCCTGCGCATTTTCTGTCTTTTCCAGCTCTGTTTTCTCTGGTTGTCTGGAAGACATAGGAAGGGAAAGGCATGAATAAGTATTCAGAACATGCTAATTTTACAGTGGCTAGTTTTGATTAAGAAGCAAACAGGTAAAGGTCTTCCTTAGAAGGGTTCCCATCCAGGGAACCATGTTTTCCTGGATACCCCAGTTCCCTGAGTGGCTTATTATGTCCCTGGGATTTTTTACAGTGCATACTGGGGGTGATGTGTGAAGAACAAATAATTTCTGCCCACCATTTCTGCTATCAATATCTCCCACAAAGCTTCGTTTGATGCTTCTGATCTCCAGGAAGGGGAGAAGAAAGAAATCCAATCTGATAAGTCTCAGCTTGCCAACTTCATTGTCTGAACCAATGCATTATTCATGCGTTTGTGACAGAGAGCCGTGAGCTTAATGTGCAGAAATGAGCTTGGAGAACTGTCAGGTTATTGCTAGGGACTGGGACACGTTATGCTGTGTCTGTGCTGCTCTTTGTGCTGGTTGCTGCTGCTGTGCTAATACTCCTCTGCAAAATGCAATCCCACCTTGTAAAGACTATTAGTGCTTTTGTTTGCATTGCTTTTTGGTTTGCAGGTCCTGTCATCACGTTTGTGGTATTTACCAGTTGCTATAGGAAAATCTTAATGAACCAAAAAAATGTTAGCCAGTCTCACTCCAAAAACACCTGGTAAAGCAAATATTTCACATTGCCCCTTAAGTTGTTAGAATCAGGAAGACTCAATCGTATTTTATTTTAACTGGCAGTGAAAATAAAGAGATGTATTTGGTACCATGTATAAGACTACCAAGGAATTGTGGATACCACAAGAACAAATCACAGAATCATCATACCATAGACACTGAACAGACTGAAAGACTCATCTCACCTTGGTATTGCCAATGTACAGGAAAAAGAAAGAATGCTTTTAGCAAAACATATTAAAAAAATAACAAAACCCTGCCATTAGGCACCAGAAACATGTAGCAGGATGCACCCTCTTCAAATTGTTGGGGAAGGTTATCATGAGGAGGTCATTCTGCAGCTTTAACCAGCCAAGGCTGGGCAGGGTGTTAGCCATTTAGTCTTTCACCTTTAAGAAAAAAAAAATGCCATTAAAAAGCCAAAATAAGCAGAACAAGGGTTTGGTTTTTTGGTTTTTTTTAATGAAAAAAAAAACCAAAACCAACCAAAACAACCAAAACTTGGCTTCTCCTGAAATTGAACTTTTTAAAAATATTGATGCTTATCAGTGTAATTAAAAAAACCCCAAAGTTTCACACTCTTTTGTTTACCTAAAGCATTTATCCTAAATAGCAGCTATTTGGGGGAATTTACTATTTGACTCAAAGTGAGTTATCAAAACCTCATTTACACCCTCCTGTGCTGTTGCAAAGTATCTGGGAGACATGCTGCTATGCTGAGTGAAGATGATATTCTAGAATGAATTTTCCTTCTGCACTTAGATTCACAGATACATATACTCCTATACAGACACACATCAACAAAACTGGGCAAATTGAGCATTTTAACAGAGCCAGTCATGGTATTTGCATTATAACAATGAGCAAAGAACTCTCCTGTCCTGCATGAAGTTGACTGAGGCTGTTCATTTCAGCTAGGTAGCTATCAAATCAGCAAGTGGTGCAACATTGGCATCACCAAAAGTCTATACAGGCAAAAAATGAAGATGGGGTAAGCAGTGAAAATGAGCTGGCCAGATGGTCTTCATCTCATCCTTAGCATCAGGATGCATGCCATTACCCAGTACCCTGCTTTGTGTGTAGTGCCCAGACAATCTTCAAGCATCTACTACTCTTCCCTCTATCACTGAAACATCAGGTATTTCCAGTCTCTGAATGACCTCTTTTTCCTCTTCAAGAAGTCAGCTGGACACTTAGGAAGGACTTTGTATGAGATGTCCTCCCCATCTCGCAGTCTCCAGGCATACAAGGGTTGAAGTGGGCCCCTCAAGGAAAGCCTGAGGTTTGTTCACAGGAGCATATATCTGAAATCACTCTGACCTTGTGATGACCTTATAGACTAGGAAACTGGTTTGAATGGTTTGTGTTTACCAACATCAATTAGCTGGTTGTTCATACGTACTAAATTGAGACTTGGGGAATTTATGAAGACATTATCAAGTATAGCCAGCCTGTGCTTTTCCAATAATGACATAATGTATCAGACCAAACCCACTTGCTTCCCAAAGGCACATGCACAGTATTAATGCTCCAGTCTAGTAAAAAGAATTGCGGGTTTTCCAGTAAATGTACCATAGCAGACTGGAGCATGTAAAACAATTCTGCACTGGTACAACTTGGAGCTTTATGAGCAAGGAGTCAGAAATAAACCTTACTGCTATCTATGCCAGTTGTCTGGCAGTTTTGGAAAAGAGTCATCTGCAATATGAAAGTAATTATAGCAGCAACCTCATGAGCCCACCCATGATTTCACTGCAGTCTGTGTTGACTGAGAAGCTTTAATATTTTCGAGACAGATCTCATGTCCTAAATGAGATTGAAATTTATTAAAGGGCCTCCAAAAGCTACCCTGAGCTCTGTCCAAGCACCATAAATCTGTAACAAAGAATTAACTATGTGGTGAAAATTCATGTTAAAAGCATCTCTTTCCATTGCAGTTTCCGTACTGTCTTTCATCATACCTGCTGTGGTACAAAACAAAAATGATCAGAAGCATATTTATACTACCTTTGCCTATAAAAACATACAACAAAGGTAATATTTCTTCAGCCAGCATAATTCTGACCTACTGCATTGACTTCCACTAAGACAGTTTGAAGACCTTCCCCATAATTTGTAAATCCTGATCCAGAAGATGCTGCCATTGTTTTACAGGATGTTTTCTTCTGCTACATACAGTGCTACTGAAGTCATTAATTCCCTGTGTAGCAAAGCGATGTTTCTAACCTGCAATACTCTGCAATATATTTCTCCATGTTGTAGCTGTAAAGGTTAATAAGTTTGATTGTGCAAATCAGAATATGTTAGGATGATATGTTAAGATTATTTTCCCTTTGTTTAGTTCCAGTGTCCCTAGCACGAGGAGCCATGCAGATCATGCAAAGTTCACAATATGATATAATGATACAAAATGAACCATTTCATGAAAAACAGAAAGAGCTTGATCTCTTTAGTTCAACAAAAAGAAAGTTAAAGAATTTATGATGAGACTGTATAATTTCTGTGAAGGGAAAAGATATTGTACAACAGGGTCTTTCAGTTTAGCAGAACATTGACTGAGAATTTAAAAATGGTTGTACGAGACAGCCAAAGAATCATTTGGTTTCCTGTCTCTTTCTAGTAGTTGCACTAGTGGGTGGGTAGGGAAGAATATCTTCCAAATAGCTAGGAGGTCAATGTTGGCAAGTCTATAGGGCAAGATGGGATCCATCCAAGGGTACTGACTGCTCTGGCAGAGGAGCTCTCCAAGCAACTCTCCATCATTTATCAACAGTCCTGGCTAGTGGGGAGGTCACAGAAGACTGGAGGTTAGACAATGCAACAATCATCTACAAAAATGGCAGGAAGGACGATCTGGGAAACTACAGGCCTGTCAGCCTGAACTTGGTGCCGGAGAAGGTTGTGGAGCAGCTCATCCTGGGTGCCATCACACAACACGCTCAGGACCACTGGGTGATCAGGCCCAGCCAGCATGGGTTTATGAAAGGCAGGTCCTGCTTTCCTAACCTGATCTCCTTCTATGACAAGATGACCTGCCTAGTGGATGATGGTAAGGTTGTGGATGTTGTCTACCTGGACTTTAGTAAAACCTTTGACACCATTTCCTACAGCATTCTCATGGAGGAACTGACTGCTAGCTTGACCAGGTGTGCTCTGTGCTGGGTAAAAGCTGGCTGGATGGCTGAGCCCAACAAGTGGTGGTGAATGAAATTACATCCAGCTAGTGGCCAGTGACAAGTGGTGTTCCCTAGGGTTCAGTATTGGGGCCAATCCTATTTACTATCTTTATCAATTATCTGGATGAGGGGGTTGAGTGCACCCTCAGCAATTTTGCAGATGACACCAAGATGGGTGGGAGTGTTGATCTGCTTGAGGACAGGAAGGCTCTGCAGAGGGATCTGGATGGGATGGATCAATGAGCTGAGTCCAATTGTATGAGGTTCAACAAAGAGAAGTGTCACGTCCTGCCTGTGGGTCACAGCAACCCCACACAATGCTACAGGCTTGGAGAAGAGAGGCTGGAAAGCTGCTTGGTGGGAAAAGACCTGGGGCTGTCGGTTGACAGCAAGCTGAATATGATCCAGCAGTGTGCCCAGGTGGCCAAGAAGGCCAATGGCATCCTGGCTTGTATCCGAAATAGCGTGGCCGGCAGGACCAGGGCAGAGATTGTCCCCGTGTACTTCGCACTGGTGAGGCCGCACCTTGAATCTTGTGTTCAGTTTTGGACCCCTGGCTACAAGAAAGACATTTTGGTGCTGGAGTGTGTCCAGAGACGGGCAATGAGGCTGGTGAAGGGTCTGGAGCACAAATCTTGTGAGGAGTGACTGAGGGATCTGGGGCTGTTTAGCCTGGAGAAGAGGAGGCTCGGGGGGACCTCATTGCTCTCTACAACTACCTGAAAGGAGGTTGTAGTGAGGTGCATGTTGGTCTCTTCTCCTAGGTAAGAAGCAATAGGACAAGAGAAAATGGACTCAAGTTGCACCAGGGGAGGTTTAGATTGGGTATTAGGAAAAAGGGTGGTGAAGCATGGGAACAGGCTGCCCAGGGAAGTGGTGGAATCACCATCCCTGAGGTGTTTAAAAAACACATAGATATGGTGCTTGGAGGCATGTTTAGTGGTGGACTTGGCAGCGCTGGGTTAACAGTTGGACTGAATGATCTTAAAGATCTTTTCCAACCTAAATTATTCCATTATTTTATTCCAAATTGAGAAGGAAATGAAGTTAAGATTTTTAATTGCAAGGATAGTGAAGCACCAAAACTTACTAAAGTTGCAGTGGGTTCTACTTTACTGGGGCAGGGAGAAAGTGGTTTCCTTAAATTCTAAGGTATTGTTCAAACAATAATGAATTCCAAGAAAACCCCTGGTTTCTCTTCTATGGGAAATCAAATTAAGTAATATCAATTATTTCTTCTGGCTGCATGCTGTGTGAATTCATCACTGATACAGATTCCAGACCGGTCGGGATCTGTTATCCTTTCCATTGCTGTGTCTTCCATCCAACTTACAAGAAGGGTGGGAGGAACAATGCCATGAGATGGACATAGCTGAAAAAAGACAGTTTGTTCTTTCTCCAAAGACGAGCAAATAAAAACAAACTAACAAAACCAGATGGCACGTTACAGCATTATGTCTAGGACTGCAAAATCTGAGAAAACAAATGCAAGTAAGCAAAGAACTCCATGTTCTCAAAACAGGGAGAACCATCTACTCCATCTCCTACCCATACAAGATCACTCTCAATAGCATAGCAGTTAACTTATTCAGAACTGGTATATTTATCTTTTATCATGTGCAGAGATTTCATTCAGCCCAAAAATGAAGATGATTATTTAAAACCACAGCAGTGTGATGCCCATTAATCTGTTCAGTATTTGTCGTAATAACATTAATCCCGATGAGCTAATGTATAGCATTAAGGTGATCACCATCTTTATGTTATTCCTGTTGCAGTTCAGTAAACTCAACCTTTGCTATCAAAGCACATTTGTAAATAAATAATTTCGTGCTTATAAGGCTCCCTGAATGCCATATCACGCATTAAATGGGGTTGTTATTAAGGTGGGTTCCAACAATTCTGGTGATGAAGCTGAGAATCTCCAGACTGCCGCAAGCTGAAAGCAGAAAGAATTTCATGTCACTGTGCATTAGCTAACAGTGGTACATATCAGGTGGCTTTGACAGAGCAAGTCCAGCTTTATTATACCCATGAAACTGAAAGCAAAAACAAGCCCAGTGAGAATTACTGATGTGCTTAGAAGTACAGGAAAGTCATGTTCATATTTAGCATCCCTACATACATCCAGCCTTCAGAGAGCCCTCTTACTTCCCCATCGTCACATCCCCCTAGGAGATAGGGGATTGGCATCCTCATTAGAAACATGAAAGAAGAAGCAGACATGGGAAGATAAATGACTTTATAGTATGACAGAGTTGCTGAGGTTGGCATGGTCTTCTGAAGATTGTCTAGTCAAACCACTTGGTCAAAGCAGGGCCAACTAGAGGAGGGTGCTCAGGACCACATCCTGACATTGCATTTGAATGTTGTAAGCATGAAGACTCCAAAACCTCTCTGGCTAACAAGCTCCAGCGTTTGACCACTCACCCCGTGAGCAGGGTCTTTCCTTATATTTATAGCAAATTTCCTATATTTCACTTTGTGCCGATTGCCTCTTGTCCTGGTCACTGGACATAACATCTTCTTTACTCCCTCACATTGGTTATTTATACACATTGATAAGGCATTGGCCTTCTTTGTGACAGACACATTGCTGGCTAACCTGTTGTCCACCAAGACCCCCAAGTCTTTCTCTGCAAAGCTGCTTTCCAGCCAGTCAGCCCCCAGCTTATACTGGTGTATGGGGTTATTCCTCCTCCCCACTGGCAGCCCTCCTGCTACCTTTGCTTGCCTTCCTTCACATGGGGATGGACAATTCTTGACCCTGGAGGAGGTGATCCTGGAAAGTCATTCAGCCTGGTACACCCGACATTTACAATCAGTAGGTATGACCACAACAGAAAGGGCAAACAGGCCACTATGCCTGCATGGGTGGGTGACCAGAAGGAAGGCTGAACATGTCCTAAAGCTGTCCATTTGCATCAGCACCACAATACATCTGATGGGATATGTCAACACTTTTATAAACACAGACTGTTTATGTCTGGCCAGCTCAGAGCTCAGCAGAATAAGATAAGCTGTCTTGACGTGTGTCGTGTAGTTTTATGTCAGTCAAAATCACCATCTAAATGCTTTCTCCCATGTTCATACTATGTCAGACTTTGCAAGGTGATGTACCTTCTCTGTTACTCGGAAGACTAAAGGTGGTAGCTAGGATAAGAGTCCACCTCCTTGCTCCTCAGTGTCTGAGCTGCTACATTTATTCCATCTCTAGAACAGCTGGTGAGTCTGGAGAAATATTCTCCAAACCAAGAAAAGCCAGAACAAGTTCATCAGACACTGCTGTTTAACACAGATTTTACTGTCCTTCCAGCTTGAAAATTAGATCAGTAATTTTTATCCAGGACATGTCACCTACCTTTGCTCAAGTCCTAGCATTAAGACTTAAGTTGTATCCCACCAAAAAGTCTGCAGTTCCAGTCTTAGGTCCTAAAATGCAAAATAAGGGGCAGTCTTCCAAATCTCACTGCCACACTGGTCCAGGCATTGGCAGCAAACCCTCCTTTCACTGGCTCAGCACAAAGAACCTACATTGCAAATCCTATAAAGGCAGTTATCCCAAAACCTCACAGATGAGTCTGGTTAAGATGTTCCTTTTGTTGAGTGATAAAGTGAGAATGAAAACCATGGGTTTTTTCTTCATGCTCTCAGGACCTAACATTAACTAAGTTCTGTTCTTAAACCAACTGCTTCCTGCTTGACATTTATCTGTAGCTTTGGCTCTAAAAGTCTATTTACATCGTCTGTTCTGTTCTTCTGAAGGGAATTCACCATCTGTATTTGCCGTTGTTTGATGATTAGCTACTAGTATCACACACAGCTTTTTCAGGTGTTTGCTCTGGATAAAGGTTCACCTGTTTTAGTTGTCTGATTTATTATAGAGCTTCTAATCAATCCAGAGCTTTCTGTTCTAAAGATCCTGGTTTTGCCCAGTGGCATTGGTTTCCAGCCATGATGCTCTTCAGCCATAGGGTGCCACTATTGGGAATGATTGTGCAAAGCACGTTGAGGTCTACTGCACTGGCAAAAGCCAAGGCCCAGATCACAACTCCCTGTTTGCAAAAGATACAGTTCATTATTCTTGCCTTATATTTGTTAACTGCTCTTGGCACTACAAAACCAGCAAAAAATACATATGGAAAAAAAACACCAAAACCCCAAACATGGGAGATTTCCATGCTGGGGAAGCAATATACCAAAACCATATTTTACTGTTACACTCATGTGACTGGTTTTAGTATCTCTGCAGAAGAAGAGGGAAACAAGACATTCTTGATGAAAGAGTAAGGCTCTGCTCAAGAGCTATGCCTTGGAAAATTAAAAAAAAAGCACACCAAAGTAATACTGACCTTGATTTTTTTTTCCTTTTCTGGCACAATACTCCTGTTTTTAAAGATATTCCCTCTGGGTGAGGCTATTAATATCTGATCTTTTTCCACAGAAGGTACAGAAAATTATGGCCAAGTTCTCCCTTCAAATAGCGAGCAATCTGTATTGGTGGCATCGGAAAAGATTTCAGAGAAGTAAAAAAAACCACCTTCATTCAATGTACAAAAAACAGTTCAGTAAGGTCATAACAAGAGCTTCAATGCTTGTTAACACATTTTGCAAGTTCTGCCCATACTGCTCACGGCCCAAAGATCAGGGGTACCTTGTCAGCTAAGCGCATGTGCAGCAAGCCTCTCAAACCCCAACTCTCAAAACCAAGTGCAGACTTAGACTGGGCTCCAGAGGTTTTTTGCAGAGGAATCCCCAGGGCATTCAATATAACTGCATGGTTATAGATTCCTTTACACACAGCAAGCCAGACAACATGGATACTTTCATCCAACACAGAGAAAAAAACACCTTGGCCATGGAAATTGGTATGTGGGTATATCAACCTTCATCACCCATCTCTATGTATAAGCCTGGCAGTGTTAGCTGTGCAACAGTACTACAAATTGCACTTCTTACTAAGGGCAGAAATAAGGGCAGAGGTGAGTCACGTAAGGTATGTGTGCTTTGTTAGGCATGTTGCAATGGACTTAGTGACAAGAGCTATCTTCACCCAGCTGGGGTGGTAGAGTAGGCTGAGTTCTCCTCCACATCAGTGGCCTGGACTATCGGGATTTTTTCCCTATGCAGTTACTGCTGCTTCTCTCCTCCTATTAATTGCTTCTCCTCCTTTCCAGGGTCATAAAACTAGCTCAGTAATAGACTTGCCATTTGTGTACTTATTACTTAGGTGACTAGAAAGACAGTGTATTGCTGCTTAGACAGCAACAGACACTTGTGTGTCAACACCCAGCAATCCAAAGACCACAGCTCCCTTTAAACATAACTACCACCTTTATGAATCATTATTTTGCATTTGCTAGTTGATTCCTCTCTTGTCGATGTGCTACATTCACCATGCAGATATCACGTGTTTATCTGTTATACCTGGAGCTGTAGCAGTCTGCAAACTGCCTCTGCACTAAGTTAGTAAAGTAGAAGCATCCTGGATGTGCTAGGTATGACCTCAGGGAAACACCGCCTGTGTCCTCACTCTCACCATTGCACTCCAGCACAAGCCCTTTATGATTAACTTGCACAACTTTGCTTTTCTTATTTGCAGTTTTGCCATGGGGTGCAATCCGATTGCCTAAACATAAGCAGCTAGTGCCATGTGAGATGCTTTGGTGTGCAAGACATTTCCACAGGACTGACAGAAAACTTGCTTGCTGATGACGCAAACCCTTCTGCAGAAGCACTGGAGGTTAAGAGACATACTCAAAAGCATCTCAAATGGCATGAGACAGCTGTGTATGGAGCCTGTAATAATAATTTATTGTTAACCAGGCACGGTCTTAACAGAGAAATGGGACCCTACCAACCATATGTATGCATTAATAGAGAAAATACTGCTTTTGATTTTTCCTTGGTTTTGTTCCCACATACACTTCACCAGGTTTGCATGCTTCCTTACAAACTGAAAGGACATGACTCAAAATAATCAGAGGCATCAGGAACTCCCACCTTGACATCAAAAGACCTACAGCGTGTTTGAACACAGCTTGTCAAAACTGTCACTGTTATAATGCTTCTCTTCGCAGCAGAAAATCATAGCACAGCAAAACTGAATTAAAATAATAAAATAAAAATATAAGTAAGCACATAAATGAAATTAAAAAAATAAGGAAATTGCATGAGTTTTACATCACCCAATATATTCTTTTTAGTATCCATATCTTGTCTGCCTAGGAAAGAACATAAGTCACCCTCATGGTTTATAATTCTCTAAAAGAAGTTATTAATCTGTTTAAACTGCTCCAGACTATAATTATTACCCTTTACTGTGAAACTAAAGCCTGAGAATTTTTGATCTTTGGTATTATTTACTGAAGCTGTCCCTGACTCAATAGTAATCTCATAAGAAAAACTGTAATCAATATCTTATTATGGATTTTTTTTGAGGCAAATTGGCTTTTATTCCACAGAAACCTATATATTTTCTTGTTTTAGTGAGCCTTTTCTCTCTGGCTATCTACTCCCTGTTCATTTAATTTCAAATCAAAAACCAGATCCAATGATTTATTTTTAAAGGAAGCAAAATAAATAGAATTTTTAGATTAAAAGGAGCATCTATACAGTGGAAGCAACGGGGACCCAAGAGACCTAAATGTCCCTCCTGACTGTGACCTGAGCAATCTGTGACTGAAGGTAGCTTTTGTTTCAAGCCGTAGTCACCTCTTCTTTTGCAGTGATGGTTATTCTGTGCCTTTTACTAAAATAAAATTGTTAAGTTTTGTTGCAGCTCAAATATCATTCAGAAAAGTGTCAGACACAAGAAATGAACTGTGGAGCAATACTGAACTTCTGTTCAGGTTGATTCCTGTAAACTACATTGCAGACAGGGACAGCTCTTAGTTCCTGTCCTTAAATCAGGCAAATCCAAATTTCAGAGCAGACCTCTTCCTATCAACCTGGCTTTCCTGAGGCATTATCTTCAATTATTTAAAAAAAAATTAAAAAAAAATTAAAAAATATCATTTTTTCTTCCATATTCAGTTTAAGCTGGACAAAAAGAACTGTAATGTGCAACTAAAATGAATGATCACCATTTAGGATTGAACCTGTAGCAAAGGAAAAGTCATTAAGGTGTTATTATTATAACTGAAGGGCAGTAAGATTACAGTAAGGATTAAGGATACTTAAGGATACTTTAAAACCCTTGAAGAAGTCTTTATCACAACCTTCATTAAATAAAAAAATATGTGCAGCTAGAAAGAGTCCACAAATTATGTTCAGACTATTACATAATGTGTTAAAATAATAGAAATTAAATTGGGAAACTTCCAGCAACAATACAAGGCTGAATTGAAGTGTGATGGATGGGTTCTGAGATATGAAACCTATTGGAATAAAAGAAGTAAAAGAAAGAAATGACAACAAGAAACTGTTTAGAGACACGAATATGCCTAATGGGAAAAGGAAATGGGAAAAACAGTAGACTGAAACTGCAGAGCAGGAGGCACCTTTACTGTCATGTTGATGTTCTCTCAGTTTGGTGCTCAAGTTCACATGGTCTGTAAGTCACTCTGTGCTCCAGGTCTTCTCTGAGGTACATGTGTTTGGCCAGGGAAATCAAAAGCAAAGAAGTCAATGTTTATTTTGTGTACCCCATATCTTTGTTTATGGACAAGACTGAGCTACACCTGGCTTCCACACTGGCTTGCACCAGACACCTGTTTCTAACTCACAGCGCTCTTGAGCACTAATGAAGATAAATTCACCATGGCATAGCCCTCACAAGTCTTAAGGCACAAGCCTATTTTGATCTTGCATCAAAATTACCTTCCTCTGCAGATGTTTTTCCAAGATTTCCCATGCCACTAACTGGGCAGACTGATAAATTCAACACCCCGCTTTCATTTCTTATTCTGCTGCCTAGGTGAAACAGTCAGAGGCAAAGCCCTTCCCTGCTATACCCTCCACAAACTCACTATTCAATCAGTTGTTGCTGTAAGGGGTTTACAAACTGCATGAGGCTTTTACAAATCTTTTCTTTTTCACAGGGGTAGATGATATTTATGGTGTGTTTAGCAGCTGTGGGGGAAAAAAGACTGAAAAATGATGATACCCTTCCCACCCTGCAGTGTCCGAGACATTTTCAGTGTCTGCAAATGCTCAGCACTTCAGAGGAAGGCACTCTAAAGGGATCTCAGTGCAGCAGCCAACATTTGCTTAACGTTCTGTTAATATTTAAACAACAAATCTGTCAACAGATTAATTGGCACTGTCACTTTCCAGCAGTTTTATGGGTACTTCAAACCACTAGCAGTCTATTCCTAAAAGGAAGCATGTAGGCTTTAAATATGTATGCATACAAGATAATAGGAATATTAAGCATCCTGAAGAAAAGCCATAATTGCTATCATGCTGTTCTTGTGCTGAATTCCCAATGTTTCCTGCTTTCTCTAGAGAGGTGTTGACAAAAAGAGGCCATAAAAATTATTTAGAAATTACTTGGGCATTTCTTCCCATAGCAGACATGCCATTGATACCAAGGACCAAGCATGAACTGAAATGAGCAAGACAGGAGAACAGACACTAGATAATGTAAGAAGCAATTTTTTACATCCTGCCCTCTTCTGCTGCTGAAACGCAGATGCTGAGTTGCATCAAATTATAAGCAACTAATTGTAGTACTCTACCCTACTCTACCTACCATCACTTGAAGAGGGGTTCATTTCAACTTTCAACTTACCATCCCATAGTTAGGCATGCATTACAATCAGTTGATCAGGCTCATTCAGGAGCCAGTGGTGACACAAAAGCAATTCTTGGATCCCTGTTTTAGGATGCAGTGGATCGTCCTCTGAAGACTCTCCTGCCTTTTTCCTCTCACTATTGAGGGAACCTAGACAGTTAGATTTGAACTGATGATTAAAAGCTGAAGTCAGGTGGGAGGAATCTTATCTCTGGTATATGGCACCACACAAACTCCACTTAAATACTCAGTGGCTTTCCCACCTCCACTTTAACAGGCCCATCACAGTTAATTATGGAAAGAATCCAGTGCAGTGGGCATGTGTGGTCTTGCTCAGACATGTAATCAGTGCCAATAGATCTGGGAAAATTTTGTGAGAGTGATAGAGAGTACCAGTGTGTAATCCCCTTGCTCCGCTCCATTAGCCAAGCATGTGCCTTGGTCAAGAGCAGCGATGCAGCCTTATTTGCTGTGCAGAGAGATAAGATCCACAAACAAGTGGGAAAGAGAGGGAAATGGATAAAGAAAAAGAAACTGCAGCCCCTAATGGACCTTCACAAACTATTTACTTTGTTCTCATTCCCTGGTGAATTCATTAGCTTGCACATTAGCACCATTCTTTGGTCAAATGCTCCACAGTGAAACAAACTGCAGCAATTTACTCTAGAACTCAAAATACTGGGGGGTTTGCACCTTTTGACTATACAATACATGAAGGAAGTTGCACTTCCAAAGAGACATAGTTGCCTTCCCTGCCTCTGGATTTTTTTAAGAAGCAACTCCTACAAATCTATGCATGTGTGTGTGCATCTGAAGGTGCATGGCAAGAGACATAACAATTACATGGTGTCACCACTAGAAAGAGCTTAGGGACAAAATAAAACTAAGACCCTCAAAATTTTCTACCAACCTTCCAAGCTTTTCTGCTGGAGCCTTTCTTATTGGCACTGCAAATTAGACGGGGTTAATCAAGCCCTCTTGTGCTTCATCACATTTCCTTCCTCAGCCAGAGGGCGAGTAAATGAGGCATAGTTACATTTTATGTATATAAAGATTCATAGCTCTTCATTTTACTTTTAATTTTAAGCAATCAAGTAATATTTGTGTTAATTCAGCAGCTGTTCAGTGTCTCTTTGGTGAGGCAGGTATCTACCCATTTGGGAGCCAAGACCATATTTCTGCAACATATAAACAAAAAGGAATTTGATACTTACCATTGAGAAAACTTTTTAAAGTTTACCTAGTTACCCTACCAAGCCATCGCTCCCTATTTAATGAGTGTTTTCTGGCTGCATCTTATGTCTATCCTTCACTGAGGATTTCTGTAATTAACATTTAATTTAAAACTCAACACGATTATTTGGCTTTACACCTGGTGCCTTAACAGAAAACAGAATTTTAAAAAGCCAGATTTTGAGTTATTTGCTGCTTCCTTTTTATTTCCCTTGTTGGGCTGTTACTGAACACACTCCTTTCTCCTGTAGTACAATGTTCCAAATGCTAGTAGCTTTCATCAAGTGTTTGAACTTCAGAAATGGGCAATATCTGAACTTCCAAAAGTCTTTGATCTTCTAGGAGCTCATTAAAGTTCCTCCTGAATACAGCACTCTCTGCAATCACTTTGTCAATTAATCCATGCTAATGTCACTTTTTAGTAAATGTGTGTACTGTCATGACCACTAGAGTTGGTTGTTTAGAATAAGAGGCTATTACTGGTTTAACAAAGGAGCTACTTAGAGCTTTGGGAGGTAACTGCTATATGGCTGCAAATAGACTGGCTCTGCATCATGTGTAAATTATTTAGGGACAAAAGAGACAAATTACCTGCTAGACTTCCACTTGGCTAGAAAGCTGGCATCATTCTCCCTTTGCCAAAGAGTCTTTCCAATGGAAAAGAGGACTATTACTTCAGGATGATTTTTTTTTTTTTTTTTTTTTTTTTGGGGGGGGGGGTGACCATCCAAAATATGTTTTCATTACAATTTTTCTTCTCCCTGCATAAGGAATGAGAACATCATTGATTTGAGGATTTGTGTCTTCAACGGAAAGATAGCAGTATTGTTGAAGAGATATAAATGCCAAGGATAAACCAGGCATGGTTATAATTAAGATCTCCTGTATGTCCATTCTCATTTCTTTCTGATCAGTGTTACAGTTTCAAGTATCAGCAGAACTTAGCCTCAAATTTACAGCTTCAAGGCTCAAATAGACGCAGCTTCTCCTAAATTGTATCAGAGCTTAAAATACAATTATAAATCATGTATTTAATTATATTGCAATTTCTTTGTATACACAGAATATTTGTTTGCATAATCAATAGGAAAGATAAAGTATCAGTGTGAACTTCAAAATCTCAGACATAACAGTTAATTTGCTCAATACCAGCAGCAAAGCCAAAACAGCATTCCTCAAATGTCAGCTACAGCAATGAACTTCTGGACAACCGTTTTACCCTCAGAATACATTTCACCCACATTTGGCAAGTTTCAGTCAAGAAGAAATGCACTGCTTGCAGAATTTATGAAGAAGAATGGGGTGAAACCATGCCCTTAGCTCTAAACACAGAGTGAGACCCTGTTGTTTGCTGTGCTCTGCAAGCACAGGACACAAAGACAATCTTTTCCCTGGTGATCATACAGCTTTCCCTGAGAGGCTGTGGAGTCTCCATCCATGGAGATACTTCAAACCCAACTGAGCACAGTCCTTTTCAATCTGCTCTTCCTGGACCTGCTTGAGTAGGAGGTTGTACCAGATTATCTCCAGAGGTTCATTCCTACCTCATCCATTCTGTGATTCTGTGATGTTAGGAATAGCTACCCCAATCCAACACTGAAAACAACTCTCGGTTTAAAATAATTTAATGGGTTATATTTGTAAAACCAAATTGCTGATTATTTCACCATAGCAGATCTGATAGGCATGCTTCACCCACTTTGTTGAAGGACTAGATGTGTTCCGTTAAACCACACTCTTGGAGTTGATGTGTTCATGAGTAGTTGTACAGCTATTGTACAATAAAAGCATAGCCATATGCCTGGTATTTACAGTTTCGGTGACAAACAGCAATTGATTAAAATTTAGCCAATTAGATATCTTCAGTGCCCATATCCGAGGAGAACATCTATGAGAGAGTATGAAGTGTGTGTCTTGTGCTCTAAATGCACCCGTCTTGCACTGACATGCAAGTTAAAGAACAGGAATCAGTTCTAAGAAAGTAAGACCAAGAAAGCAATCTTAAATACCCTTAAGAAGATTTTTAGGGAAGATGAAATATATGCATGGAGAGGTTTTTTAGGTTTGGGCGTTAATTTTAAAGAGATCTTCAAAGGTAAATTTAGCAGAAATGGAAGGCAATTTGCAGAATATTGCTTTACCAGGACAAGCAGTTATTCTAGTACAAACAGGTAGGATGAAGAGAGACAAAGAAATAAAAGTTAAATAACAAAAGAA
This sequence comes from Falco rusticolus, assembly GCF_015220075.1. NCBI lineage: Eukaryota > Metazoa > Chordata > Aves > Falconiformes > Falconidae > Falco > Falco rusticolus. The sequence goes on from NC_051189.1 coordinate 86,591,803, forward strand.
TTAACCTTAATTTACCCTAATTAACCTAGAGATAAATTGGTCTCTGCCACTATATTCTGCCATCACATTGTGGGGGTTTTAAGTTATTTTTATTGGCCAATCCGTCTTCCCTTCGACTTTCTTTCTTAAGTCCTCATTACTATTCCACAGCTCAATAGCTTTTTTTTTTTTTGACTGGACACGTTAAATGGTGGAAAAATAAAATGGATCAATACAGTGACTCAATTAATTCCTCATCTTAAATTCTAATAAAATCAATTTGGAGAAGTGGTGCATCGTTAAGCTTACATCATAATGCAGTAATTAGAAACAGCTTTCATCTTGCCAATTCCTTTGAAGATTTTAATGGCAATCAATTAAACATGCCTTGCTTCTGTGTTAAAGACTTTCAAAATGGAAATTGGATGAGAAGTTAAAGATAAGGTGGCTGATTACACAATCTTTCCACCCATCCTCGTTTCAAATATTTCCAAAAAAATATTTAAATTCACCATTATAAAGTTAGCATGAGCTATGTCCCCTTCCCTTAGTAACCAACAGGAAGTTTTCAGTTAATACATAATATTTTAATAGACAGAGTGGTGCAGCACTTTGTGATATGCATATTTACAGAGTTGAAATTCTGGTGTAGCTCACTGTGATCAAATCTTTTTTTAGGTTTATATCTAGCCACTTTTAGGAGTTTAGCTACTTTTATATTAAAAGTATGCAATGTAAGATTCACTGTCTACAATTTAATATAAAATGTCTCTGTAAATCTTAGAGAAAAGTGGATATTTTGTTATATGCTGTTTCATTAATAGGAATAATTGCAGCTTAGTAATGATCCCCCTATACTAGGTGCTACACAAAAAAAATTGGAAAAAGCACCAGGTTCAAGTTATCTACACTCTAGGAAGAAACCACCAGGTACCTCCATTAATTCCTCTCCTGCTGGGAGTTTATGCCCAGAAGGAATTTGCATTCAAAAAGAAAACATGCCCCCCTAGTCAATGGCTGAACATCCAATTAACTACACCAGCCCTACCCTGCAACTCTTTGAAAGCAGAGAAATCCAACATCCTTGATTGAGTTTCACCTTATTAAACTGCAGCAGCATCTTTCTGACGCTGGGATGTCAGCACTGCACACACTGTTCCTGATGTCCCAGCAGGCCCACATGGACCCATGGACGGTGCATCTACACACCATCCTCCCTGAACCAGCACTTGTTTGGGTTTTTTTTTAAGGTTTGCTAAGTTGCTCATATCTTGTATATTAACACTTAAACAACAAATCATCATAAGCAGATCAGAGATACTGCCATTAAGGTAATCGTAGCATAATATATGTTCTAGATTAATTCCACAACCTGAATACCATTTATTCTCCAGGTCTCTGCATTGTCTCTTCTTGTTATTTCTATTCATTTTTTTTTAACTATATGTCCTTTCTACAGTCAAAGAAAAGAGTAACATTTAAGTAAAAAAAAACTCTTTCAAGAATTGAACAACTTGTTCTTTGGTCCATGTCATGGAAATTTTATAGATATAACTATTTCTGGATGTGTCAGTAAAAGTGACCTCATTGTGCCTACATTTGCAGTCAGTCTGAATATTGATGAAAATCTGAAATGTTATAATTAGAGTTCATTGTTATAATTAGAGTTCATAACTTTTTGTTTCATTAGAAGTTAGACTTTTGTTGAAAATGTAAAATCAGCTTTAAAAATTTTAAATTCTTTCTTGAACATCTTATGAAATACCAGTATGTGAAAACAATTATATGTTTAAGTTTTCATGAACTTTCTTACATTTTGAACAGAAATTGAAGAAAAAGTTATAAAACTGTTTTAAGAAAGAGGGATGTAATGCAGTGATAACAGGAGGGAAAAAAAAAAAGAAAAAAACAAAAAAAAAGAAAAAACAGAGGAACAAAAGCCAAAGAAAAAGAACAAAACCAAAAATGAAAACCAGGAAAATTTTAATTTTCAAAAAATAACACCTTCAGAGAAAGAAGGTTAAAAATTGTTGATTTACAGCATTTCCAAATCAAATTACCTTCTTCAGTCAAAAACTTGTGCGGTTTGGATTCATCTCATCAAAAGGACCAAATTGTCTATATCTGAATTAGCTATGAAGGTGTTTTTTAGAGTCAATGGAAAAAAAATAGTCCATCATGGGGTATAATCCAAATGTTATAAATCAGTTCAGATGGATACTGCCTGTTCCTCTGCAGTGCCTGTAAGGTGTGTTTGGTTCTTCTGACACTGATAGAAACAGAGGTATCATCTAAGGTAGGTGAAATTAATCCCGACTCTGGGTCTTCAACCCTATTAATGCTGCAGGAAAACTTGTTCAAAGTCAAGAGAAGTGCAGGGTCAAACACCCAAGAACCCACAGACTTCAGCAGAACTGAGGCAAGATATCCATAACAGGAGCAGGTGGAAGCCATGACTGAGGATGAGCTGGTGGATTTGAGGTGGGTTTGTGAAAACCAATGCAGAGGTTTTCATGGCTGCACTGTAGTACAGCTGGAACTACCCTCAGCTCATTTTTCAAAAACTGTTATTGGCATTAACTTAACCTGTATTTCATTTGCATTTTATCAATACCCCTAGTTTTCCTACCAAAAGATCAAAAGATGGAAAAATCTCCTGTTATATTGCTTAAGCAGTGGTCTGCACTCAGGAGAATATTGTCCTTTTACTGTACAAAATTACTCCGGACATCTGCAAGTTTAAAGGAAAGCATGTTGCACAAGGGTGATGCAGATATCTGCCTAATTCCACATGAGTGTCAATGCCTGGACTTGCCTTTGAACAAGTTTTTGTGTGACATCGATAAGGAGACATGGCACTCATCAGGAATGCAATGAAATGCAAATCAGAGGTGACTCTTCTGGAAACCAACTAGAAGAAGCCCAAGTAACCACTGATGGAAGACAGGGGAATACCCACTGATGGAAGAGATCAATGTCATCAGAATTGAGCCATTTGCAAAACAGAAAATGTGGGACATCCTACATGACTCCCAGACATTCACAGAAAGCCTTAGCAGCTGCATCCTCTAGGCCACTGTCTATACTACAGCTATGTTAAAATAAGATACAGTGATACCAGTATATATAGCCTATAGTCTATTACAATTATATATTATTTATATATATATATAAATATAAATTATAGTCTATTACAACAGAGGTGTAAGAGAAATCCTACATACCTCTAGAGAGAAACAACACTGCTTTAAAAATTATCACGATCACCCCCATGGCAAGTCCATTGCTGAGTTTGTATTTTAAAGACAGAGGATAGATGTTTGTTTACTCAGAAACTTGTGGGGAAAAAAATTAGACCAGGTTAGCAACAGAACTTGGTTCAATTAACCCTGGAACATGATCTGCACTCAGAGGGACAGCAATCACAGGGTGTATTTGTCAACCGTGAAGGCCTAGAGAAACTATTTGTTTACAGGAGTCAGATCAGAGTTCAGGTCTGGATGTACAGACCCCAACCTCACAAACAGCTCTCTGGTTGAGTAATAAATCCAATTTAAACTTGTTCAGAGCACTGAGCTGGGTGTAAATTCCCTCTTGAAACAACATTGTATGTCCTTTCTTAAGAGCCCTTTCCACAGCTCTGCTCTGCTCAAGCTTTTTTTGGCACAGCACAATACCTCAGCCATGTGGAAAGAGTTGAGATAGCCCAGCTTTCTCCCATCCTCCAGCATGATGAAGTTGTTTAAGAAATGACACCAACCGACTGTTTTCTCATTCCTGTGCACAGTGACTTCTCCCTGCTCAGCAGAAATATCCCTCTGAGATGCTGGGGATCAACACAGATCGGATTTGTAGTTGCTTTCCAGCACTGACATCAAGGCTTGGCATCAAGTGCAAAGCATATTAACATGCTAATGGATTATGTCTGTCAGTCCTGCTACATTTGCAATGATTTCAAAGAGGCTCAGGGAGACCAAAAGACATAGCAGAGAGGCAGCTTTTCTCATGCCAGCCACTTCACTTATGAGGTCCATTGCATTTTGTTGAATACTGTGGTTGCCCACATCCCTCTTCCAGAAGTAGCTCATGAATAGATTCACCAGATATACCCTGCAGTTGGGAGCAGAATGGGAGAGCTGGTAAACCCCATGGCTGGGGTGAAAACAAGAATAATGTGACAACAAACAAAGGGATTTGCTGGCCTCAAGGATTCACACTGAATATTGTGTTGGCAGTTTATCTGGACAGTATCTAACACTGGTGAGAAGGAAGGTCCAGGTGAAAAATACTGTTTATTTGCAAGGAAAAGTATTAGAGACATGATATATAGTGTTTCAAATGCATCCATTCAAGAAGTGCAATTTAAGTGACCTTAATGGTACCATGAGTCATTACAGATAATAGGAGAGAAGGCAAGATAAGGCTGATGCTAAACATTATGCCATAAGTATCTGAGCAATGCTTACCTTTTGAATACCTACCATGGGATATTCATCAGTCAGAATTTCATGCCAGCATCCCTTAAGAATTTTGTAACAGGGCTCCTGGGCTATTGGCTCTCCTTTTGTTGTGCTCTGGAGAGAAATCAAGCATGAAGGAAAGATTATTCAAAACTAAAAAGAAATACCAGTATTTCATTCTGTGTGCTTTAAATTCTCACCAAGTATCAAAGTACAATGCAAGCACTTTGCTAGTCTGTGGCGTTCCCAGATACAGATATCTGAGATTTCACTAGTAAAGAAATGCAACGTCTTCTACCATTCATTAGCAGCACAAGGCACCTCAAATTTTGAAATAGAAGTTTTACAGGCAATTAATTGTCTAATGCTTAAAAGTCCCACAGGTGTTGTTTTACACCATTAACCTAAATGCATATGACAGTCTTTGATTAGAAGATGTATTTTCATCTATACAATGACATGGCAAAAGTCTTTTTTTTTTTTAAAAAAAAAAAAAAAAAAAAGGTCTTTTAGTCTGATTCTATCTTTAGGTAAACATATAAGGGTCTTAAAGAAGATCACGTTCCATAATCATGTTGCACACTTGTAGCCACAGCTTAAATCTGGTCTAGAAGCAACAATACAGGCAAAACAGAGAAATTCAAGAAGACAAAAAAGGGAATGCATTGCTTGAGAGAGAAATGCAGAAGTGTTACAGCATTTAATTTTACAAAGCAACTAGAAAAGAAAGCAAAACCCTACAGAAATTATTTAAACATTAACAGGGAAGCTGCAAAATTTCCATCAGCAGAGATATTTAAGGAAAGGTTAGACTGGCATGTTATAAATCCAAATCAGTACCCTCTTGAAGAAATGGCTTGATGAGAAATCTTTTCTAGCCTAACATTGCTACAACATTCTCACCCTCTTCTTCAACTTCTCTACGTCAATTAAAAAAACTGAAGCTGCACAACAGGAATTTTGCATGCTTGATTTCCCAAAGAGCAAGGAGTTTCTCCATGTCCGAACTGCAGGAGACAGCAGAGAATATTTTCTGTGGCTCCAACTTAAACATTTGCTGTAGAGAGTATTGCCCAGATCCAACAAGCTGTTTGGAGCAGTGTGACTGCCAGCTCCACAGCTTGGACAGGTGGCCATAACTTAGCCCTCAGGTCATCCAAACTTTGTCTTCCATAACCACAAATTTGTGGGTAAGATGCCACACAGTCACTTTCATATCTGGAAAGGTGTTGCATGCAGGCTGTAAAATGAGATTTTTGCTCTGCTGTCCATGTAAGAGTCTAGATATAAACAGGTTTGGTTTGGTTTGCTTTTTTAAGCAGGACAAATAATGTTCTTTTCTGCACATGGAGGAATTCTTTTGTCATGAAATGGCTTAGATAACAGTCAGACAGAGTATCAAACTTTAAAAATATTCAATAGTATAAATAATTTTATGCCTCCCATACTGATCTTCTTCAAGCAGCATCCCTTCTGCTGTCTCTTCCCTGCCCCAGTAGCTATGCTGTAACCAAAAAGGGGCTTAATATGTCATTTGGTTGTCCCTTTGACCACATTTACTGCTAGATCCTGATCTGAGAGGCTTACACTCAAAACCAGGAGCGCAGTGAATTTCAAGTGGTTCATCAGGTCCTGAAATTAAAAGCCAATAGTGTGTTCAAACTTGTCTTTCTTAGCAGTGGTGTCCTGCACACATTCCACATCACCTTCAACATAGTCTATTTAGAAACAAAACCACCTTAAACAGCAGCTCATTAATATCAAACGAATTATCTTCATTTTTCTGAAGGTGTGTTTGTGTATGATTTATCTGCTTATGAAGCCTTGGTAGACTTGCACAAAGATTTGGCTGGGACTAAGCAGAACAAATGGCTTGAATTGTCTCTGGTAATCAGTTTTCCTCTTTTACCCTCACACCTCCTCTCTTACTGGTTTTAGAAGCTGTTGCACATTTCTTATCCCTGAGGCTGAGAACTCTGCCTGTATGAGAATTCATACAGATCCCCACCAAATGGAGCCCTGATCCTTTTGTGAGAATCTGTGGTGCTGCAGCAATGCAAATTCATCATTCAGGGCCCAAGAGCTCACTACTGCTGGGCAGGTTTGCTATTGGCCACTATGCCCTTAGCATTCATAACTTCCAGGAGTGATTTAGTACAGCAGTAAAACCTTGGGAATGAGAAGCATGCACAGAAAAAGCTCTGATGTGTGGAGGGGACAACTTGCTGCATAGCAGTGTTTGCAAGGAACATCTCAACTGGGAGCTCCGCTCACTCGCCATCAAACCTCAGGTTAGCCTGCTGAGCCTAGTGTCCTACAGAGCTTGATGCCTGATGGGCTGAAGACTGGCCCAGTCTCTGTGGTAGTGGCCATTTTCCTCAAGGGAAAAGAAATATAACGTAGAAAGAAAGTCCCAAGAGTGGAAATGGTCCACTTTCTTTTTAAAGCAAACATCTATGAAGTTTCTGCCCATGGGGTGGTAACATGCCTTAGACAATGGTGGCAATCAGGATTCCAGAGGAAATCTCTGTAGTTCTCCCAAAACTGCAAGGCCTCAAGGAGAGTAGGAATACAATAGGAATGGGCAAAAAATCTGCTCCTGTCCTGTCCTTCCTGCTGTCACCATGCTGGTGTGTGCTCTCCTATGGCTCGCACACAGAGCTTGGGGGCTGAGATGAGAAGGTGTTACTGACTTCTTTTGTAATTATCTATATACTGCTCAAAGCATAAAGATTAGCAAAAATATAGATTTTTGTCAGTGCCTGCTTCACAAACCAAAACAGCCACAGGAACTCCTCTGTTTCCAAAGATGACTGGAAAAATAAGAGACATCTCATTGTGTGTGCTGAGTCTGTTGCACCGTGCATTTCAGTTACCCTTGTCATTGACAAGATCTTACCATGTCTTTACTAAAGAATCAACGTCTCCCCTTGCCTGACCCCAAATTTTCCTCTTCTTTCCTTCAGCAGTATAGCTGGCAGAAATATTCTTGATTTTCTCCACAAATTTTGATACCAATTTGAATCAAGTGCCTGTATGCAAGGAGAAGCTGAATTCAGAGAATGAAAACAAGTACCAGACAGGGATTATGCCCCTTTTCTACCCCACATGGAAACAAAAGAGATTGAAACCATGAAGGAATCAGGAGAATGAAGTTTGTATTTTTCTATAGTGCAAAAACTAAAGCCCCATGCAGTTTCCAGAAGGCATTCAATCTCATCTTTCCAACCATCTTTGCCATAAAAAAGTTCTATTTAAATTAGAGAGATGCAATTATGCTAAATTGTGCAGAGGTAAATGAGACTCAGTCATGCATGAGGGTCTTAGAAGAAGAAAATGGGGCAGATTTTGTGGTTTCCATGGAATTAGTCTTTCTGTCAATCAAGTTAATCTGAAAAGCTGGGCTGAGCAGTCTTTCTGGATTTTATTATTATAGTATCAGGAAATTGCAGTGACGAGAGGTTATCCACAAGCCAAAAACAATTTTACAATTCTCAGACATTTTTGCAGCCTTTCAACAAAATTTAGGCTTTCAAAGTGCCTGCCTTTTGGTGTGCTGTACATTTTCTGAACTTTGTTGTAAACGCCACCAATTGATTGAGTTGCTTGTATTTATTTTTGTCTTCAAGAGCTGTTGAAAGTTCTGGCTTTTTACCACCATCACTACCTGCAGTTTCTTTGAGAGTTAATAGGTAGAAAAGTGAAGACATCTTATATGTGGCTAGCAGTTAGTGGTCCAGGAGGGGGGATGAAACACTAATGGATCCTTTGAGAAGCAAAGTATGAGAAATACTGCTGTACCACAGAAACCAGAAGAAAATCCCCTAAAGGGTAGGGAAGCTGTAAAATGACCAAATGAATGTATAACAGTAAAGAACTGTTGAAGGCAATGCTGGTAGGACACTAAAGATAGGGACTAGATGAGGAGGCAAAGAAGGATGGAATGGAAAGGTCATTTTTCTAAGCACTCACCTTCCTTGTCCATACTGGTTTTTTATTATTTTTTTAAATGAATTGGTATGTAAACAAAAAGATTCCTGAATGATTTATTTGGAGGAGGAGGGAGTTCTTATTTCTATGCATGCACACACACACATATGTGCATACATGGACTACATGTATGTACCTTGAATACAAGGACATGGACTAATTCTTTTATTCTAGGCTGTGTTGAGGGCATCAGAGGGAGGTAACTAAATGGGGAAACAGCATAAGGAGGTCCTGGCAGCAGAAGATCCCATAATCTTTATCTGGACAGAGCAATAACACAGGTAAGTCTGTGGGAAGTGTCTAGGAAAGTCAAGGGTGGGCCTGAGAAAAATCTCTGCCTCACAGACTTCCAGGGAGCTGGAAGTCAATTGAAATAACCTTTCAGTGTCAGTTTACTTGCTTCCAGGAATCAAAAATTTTGCTGAATTTGTGAGAGCTGGAACACCTGCAGGAGCCCAAAGAGATCTGAAATCTCAGCAAACACAAGCACAGGCCAACCCTCTGAACTCAGCTCTGGGACTTGCCTCTGGAGGACAGCCCAGGAGAGGCGGCAAGTCATTTATACTCTGTGATTTCCTCTGCTAACTGGGACTTCAGAGCCCAGGAAGGACTGCTGTTTTACAGACATGAAAGCACAACCCAGGCATTAGCACAAGGTTGTGTCTCAGAAAGAAAATAAGCCAGTGGCCTAGAGGTATGCCAGGCACCTCCCCATCCAATCCTCATCAAATCTCAAATGGTGATCAGGACAAATTTCCTCTACATGTCACCCCAAATTGTCCCTTTTGTTGTCTTCTTGTATACATGTGGCCAGGCTCAAACTGTTAATTTGGGCTCTCCCATGTCTATCCTCAATGCTTTATGCACGATAGGCTCTGTCTGGTCTTTGAAGTTGCTAAATATAAGCAGGAGCTGCTGTTTTGCAAGCTCTTTTGCATCTATTAGCTCTCTGTAGGCTCACAGTTTCCAGATTCTCTTGAACCCTTGTCACAGAAACAAATAAGAGTCCCTGTGACTTTCATCCATGGCATTCCGCAAAGGAAAGCAAATGTATTGCATAAAATCAGACTTTTTGTCCCTGGAAACCTGAAAAGGGGAAAAAATGTCTAATTAAGAGTGAGGTGAAGCTGTGTTCATTTATTTTTTAAGCTTAATGAAGTCCACGGGAAAGAGGAACGATAGAAATGCAAAGTGTTGTCATGACGGAATGCAATGCTACCAGGAAAAACCAAAGAAGAGAAGACTGAGAGGGGATCTTACCAACATCTACAAGTATCTTAAGGGGGCTTGTCAAGAGGACAGTCAGGCTCTTTTCAGTGGTGCCCAGCAACAGGACAAGGGGCAAAGAGCACAAACTGCAACATGGAAAGTTCCATCTGAATATGAGGAAAAACTTATTTACCTTGAGGGTGATGAAGCACTGGAACAGGCTGCCCAGAGAGGCTGTGGAGTCTCCTTCTCTGGAGATATTCAAAACCTGCCTGGATGTGACTCTGTGCAACCTGCTCTAGGAGAACCTGCTTGAGCAGGGGGCTGGACTGGATGATCTCTAGAGGTCCCTTCCAACCCTGACCATTCTATGATTCTGTGACTCTCTAAAATGAGACACAGATTTGAGTTACTGCAGCTCCAGAAGCTTTTTGTCATCACTCACTGACAAAAAATGAAGTTGAAGTTGACACAATTCTCTCTTGCAATAGGCTCAGAGAAGGTCCCATGATTGATAATTGCATAGCTAATGCAGGGTGACCTCAGTTTGCTGTGATAACTCCACTTCCTGATGGAACCTCCAGGGTGACCATTTTCACAAATTACTTAAAATACTAACACAATGAGAATTGGTCCCATTGAGATTTCCTTGAAGTCACAGAAGAAAAGGTAACAACATTGGGAAGGTAACACACTTTGTCTACTTTTTTGCTTCTCTTAAGGACTGAGCTAGTACCCAACAGAAAAATTTGATGAAAAAAGACCTGCCTAGATACTGCTAGTACTTAAGATCATATTCACCTAAGCTGTTTTATCTTCCTGACAAACTGCAAATGCTTTCTGCCTTTCTCAGTGTCTCAATGCATTGCATATTTGTAGCAACAGTTTCTGTGGGATAGGTCCATTTGGTTGTACAGCTCAGATCAGAGATTGTTTTAGATTAATAGAGCCTGTCACATTTAAAGTAACAGCTGTTACTCACAAAATTGGACATTTTCCAGCTAACCACTGTTATGAACAGAAGAGTAAATAGAGTCCATTTAGCAGAGGCAAGAAACTCAGCACTGCTACAGAGCCACGGGTCTCACAGGTGACAGCTGTCCTCCGAGTGGGAAGTAAGGTCAGGTAGCAGAAGTGTCATCCCATCTGCTTCTTCTTCAACAGTAATTGTCAACCTTATGCTTTACATTGGTGATTGCCTCAGGTAAATCAAGCCTTGACGTTTTGTGTCTGAAGTAAGCTTACAGAAATAAGAGCACAGATTTTTGCAAGCTGTTTAGCCAAGCAGCCAGGCACCAGAGAAGTTCACCCAGGGAAAGGTATCAACCCTTACTAGAAGAGCTTTCAAAAATAAGTTAAATGAACTCCTACAAGGTGACAGCTCTGTCTGTCAAACTTTCCATGGAAAAAGGAGGCAGCTTCAATGTTCTTCTGTATCCTGTGGTATCAACTGACTTGCTAAAAGATGCAGATATATTGCAATGGTTAATAAATCAATGGGCCAGTCTTATTCTTGAGTAGCTTATATTCAAAAATCACGTTAGCTGGGACACGGGGATATGATGTCACATTAACTGTTGTAAATATGTGTCACATGTAAGTATCTACCATATGGATATCTGCATCTATGGTGGTCTTGCTGGGAAAGATTAATTTACCTACACTTGTGTGTCTCGTGCGACAAGAGATACAATAGACTACTTGAGCCATCTGAGCCTGGCAGGTAAGGTAAAGGAGTTCTGGGAGACCAGTGCCCTTCCAGCAGGCTGGGTGCAGTTGGAGACTAGCCAAAATATCCCAGACCATTTACAATTACAGGAGGTATCTCCTATTCAGCCAGAGGATTACCCTTGAGGCAGCCCAAGTGGCAAGCTAAGCAATGGCAATAGAAGCTGAAGTAATGAACATGGACAACCACTTTAGGTTGACACAATCGCCTTCCTACTTTATTTACTAGCTAGCTCCCAGGGAGTGAAAAAGCATCTAAGAGACATGCTTTTACATAAATGTTGTAATTTAAAAGACCATGCAGTCACATGAATTCTACCCTATACAAAACAGAGCAACACTACTGCCCGTGATCCAAACCAACACAAAGAGCCAGCAGCTCGCCCTTGGAAAGGTACACCGGGTGGAAGCGTTTGCAGCCTACAGAAGAACTCAATCCAGCCAAGTTTCCTACAGGGAGGTCTTACTGGCCCAATTCCTGCCACTGGAATCATCACTGGGAAAACACCTCTGTGACTGAGAGATACAGCATGATAACAGCAGATTTTCTGTAAGTCCTGCAACATCTTTTTTGCTTTGGAAAGATCCCTACATACCCTATGGTCCCCTGTCCTGGCTTGGCTGCTTCACAGGTCTGACACTCCTGAGCTGTCTGTTATGACCCCTATGTAGATGTGCTTTACCCTACCTCCTACGTTGCAAGATGTGATGAAGGACCCAGGAATGCCCTTCCCAAATCTTACTGTATTTTCCCTGTGCTTTTGTTCAGTGCACTAAGTTTGTGCTAAGACATCGCCAGGATGTGCCTTGAACTTAAGAACTAGGAGGTTAGCAAATTTTGGAGGAAAGCATGAGAGAGAAACCATTTTTTGCCTCCTGAAGCTGCTATCAGTTAGAATAGAAAAGAACAGACTATTTCTGTTAGAAGGGACCTACAATGATCATCTAGTCCAACTTAGTTAACAAAACTGGCTAAGCCAAAATGTTCCATTTGTTTCAGTCCAACTGCCCCATGTCGTGGATGAGGAACTGATAGTCAATAGTATGTCCAAAAGTGACATGCTCAATCAACTGAAGGAGTCTCTAAGCCTCCAGTCTCAACTACAGAGCCCTCACTAAAACAGGTCTAACAAAACCTTCCCAAAACTGTCTCTTTTTTGCTCTACATGGAAGTTTTCCTACGTCCCAAAACAGCAGTGCCTACTACAAATCCCATTCTTAGGCAGAAACTTGTCCTATATTGGATTTCCAAAATTTCCAGTACCAGAATGTTTTGTTAAGGGTTGTACATATGAAGAAATATTCATGAGCTCCATTTTAAAAGGACACACTAGCCTCAAGCACTGTTCAGGTCTGGGTTTTGTTTCAAAAGTACTGAATGAAAGGCAGTGTCAGTGGGAAGGGGAGTGCTCATGTGTTTCTTTGTATTTTATTTTTCAGTCAATGCAGAACCAAAAAAGCCTAGTTATTCTTATACCTACCACATATACATATCTAAGTGAATTGGGTCCAGCAAATGGGTAGAATTTCATCATCTAACTGTTGGTATGTCTTTGACTGAATAGTAAGGCATTACCAAAAGGTCTCTAAGATCAGATATTAACTTCAAAAAGGTTGACTGTGACAGAATTTGCTCACAGGCATGCACTGAGAGAGGCATCCCAGAAGGCTGCTTTCACCTGATCGTAAAGGCTCCCTGTCAAACAACCCCTTTTCTCTCATTGCATGGGGGTTTGTTTGACTGCAGAGGTCAGAACTGATGTGTGAAGGGTGCACCCGCATCATATATCCAAAGACTGACATGCTTCTTCAGCTCACTGCATGTAAGCGTCTCAGCACTGTTTCGCTCACAGAGCAGATTCCCTTCTGCCACACATGAAAGCATTATTAGCTGAAACTCATCCCTGTATGAAACACAATGGAATGGATTCCCAGGCCTCTTTTTTCTTCTCCTTTCTCAGTGACTGAACTATCATGCCAGCTAATTTAGAGGTAAAATGTGCTGCAAACAAAGGGAGCAAAACAAATGATTTTCCTTTCACTTCAGATCGCTTCCAATTTCTCAATTTAAACCGCATCCAGGATGCACAACAAGTTGCAGCTCCTAGTGTAACCTTACAGCCACATCTTCTGGGAAAGGCTGCAAACAGGAGAACCCTCACCTTGCTCTGTCACTACCAGCTCTGCAACTAGGGACCAGCTCATCACTTGCTGAAATATGTTAGCTTACATCTTTTCTTTTCCAGTGACCTACCATACTGTTTAGAGGTCTTTATATCAAGCTATAGGCAGTGTCCTATCAAGTATGGGTGTCAGTGAGCACTCCAGAGCCATAAGGAAAGCACCATAACAGATACTGCAGGTGGGAATTCCTGTTATATTGCACAACCCCATAAAGTGTTATCTCTGAAGCACCATCCACAGAGCTATCAATTTCCTAAGTCAGCACACCCTGGCCACTGCTTCTGCTGCCAGGTAAAGGAAAATGAGGCAATATCCTTCGGAAATTACAACGGCAGCATGGTAGCTCTGCAACACAGCAAAGAGGAGAAATCTACCCCTTTTGCTGTCATTGCCCTACTGGTTCCAATGCAATAACAGTGAGCGACAGCTCCATACTAGTGTCCAGGCAGTTACTCCTATTTCACCGTGTGATGATAAGCAGCTCTCTGGAAGAGGGAGGAAAGGGAACAGCATGGGCAGGAAACGAGGGAGGAGGATTTGCAGAGAGCAAGAATGCTAATGTGCAGCTGGAGAGGGATGTGGTCAGAATACAACAGTGACAGGGGAGAAATCTAATGGGGGGAAAAAACCAAAATGCATACGCTTTCATTATTTAACCAAAGAATCCTGAGGACACTAATAATAGCGTTGGCTGGTCTTTGTCAGGTCAGTGTGCAGCAGGAACTGGACCCCTTCATAAACAGCATCAGCAGTGTTGCCACCTGCCCTATTTCCATTGAATGTGTCACCAGAAATTTAAATCATTTTAAAATTGCAGGTCCTGGAGAGAGCTGATATCTCTGGGCCTCACTGATAGCTGGAGCACTCATAGGAGTGCTCCATAGGAGCTGCGGGGACAGAGTGGGCACTGGGTCTGCTTCATCCATACATGCTTCCATGTCTTCATCTTTCTGCCCTTCCATCCCTTCATTCCTCTGTCACTCTGCTCCTTCATCCCTCCTGGCTTCCCCAAGGTCACTAGAGAAGAAAGCAACAGTGACAAGGCTTGGCTGGGCATGCCCTTCTGTTGTGACTTGGTGGAGGAATAAACCCTTGCTTAGTCCCATCAGATACTTCTCCCATTGTTGCACTTTATTCTCTAGTGCAGTTGATAAGACAGAGAAAGAGAGTAAGAATAGGACACAGGCTTCAAATCAGCCCATGAAGCAAGTCCAAAACAAGCCCAAGGAGGTTCATCATGAAGCTGGGGAGCTATTCACAACAGGATGTGGGTGCTGAAAGCCAGCAAGTACTCATGGGTGGGCACGTTCATGCCAAGAGAGCCACGGATCTTACACCCAAACAGCCTCCAGGTCAGGAAATCTCTGAACACCAAGTGGTCGGATGCCAGAAGGGTAATTTAGAGAAATATTTGCTTACCTTTTTCTTATACCTGGTATCACCCTGGACCACTGTCAGAAACAGGGCAGTAGGCTGCATAACCAATACAGCCTTTCTTATGTCCTTCTGGTAGCCCAGGACTTGCTTACATCCTTCTGCAAGCAACAGCCCCTCCTCCCTTCAGTGCACACACAAACACACAACCCTTCGCTCCAACAGACAGCTTTTGGTCCAGCCTCTTCCCACCAATATCAGCCCAAGCCCCTACCTTTAACAACAGTGTCACACCAGTCCCTCAGACGCCCCTTTCCAATACTGACCCAGTATTCAGCTTCTAGCATCATTTCAATCGCTAAAAGGTTCCAAGGACTATGACACCAGGTTCAGGTTAGTCCCAGTAATGCCTTCCTTTCTGCCTCAAGCCCTCCACCAAGAACCTCAAATTCCCAAAGCTGGGTCTGGAAGATGACAGAAACATGTGAAAGCAAAGAGACATGATTTGGGAACGGAAAAAATAAGCTAAATAAATTGACAAAACCAACAAAATGTCTTATCTTCTGCTACTTCAAAGTCTGGGTTGTTTTTTTCCTCCTAGCTTACACTTTTTTGCCTAGTTGCCAGTGCCAACACATACTCTCAAGAAGATGGTTTTAAAGCTTTGTTCACTTCATAAAATGCTATTATTATTGTGAGGTGTAATAAGTACCTAAGAAATCTATTGTATGCCTGTCAAAGACAGAAATCTATCTAAAGAAGATGTATTTTCTTAGGAAACACCATCAGCTCAGTCCAAAAGAAGTCTATGGTACAAAATGACTTCCAGTAACTTGGACTATCTTTATCTTAGAAGCTGTTGGCCTAAGGCATCTTGTGTAACGGGAACAAGCCCAATATTTACAAATTGGCTTAGGACATTTTATTTAACATTTTACAAACTACTTGGGCTTTGCCTGCCCACAGGCTGTTCTCCCACTTCTTCCTCAGACAACCATGTCTTCAGGCAATATATGTGCTAGTATTGACCAAATACCATTGATGCATTTCTTGTGTCAGAAGGGCACTAGCTGCCCAGCTACCAGTTCCAGCATGGTAATTTGATCAAAACCATCCTGGTGTTGACACATGTTACTAAAGGCTTGTAAGAAATGTTTGCTCTAATGTCAAACATCACCACAGCAGTGAATACTCCTTTTCATGCAGCATTGCTGGGCATGGCTCTTTTTTTTTTTTTTTTTTCCTAAAAATGGCTTTTTAATAGGCCTCTGAGATCATGAAACCCAGTCAGGGATGTGTGGTGTGTGTTGGAAGGGAATGGGGGACAAGCAGCCACCCTGATTAATAGGGCAATGATAAATTGTGTGCGTGACCTGAGCCATTATTTGTGCCTTTTCCATCTCAGTCTGAGAGTTGTCTCAGCCGAGCAGCCATCTAGGCAGGGCACTGGCAAGTCACAGGGCTCTGAAAGACACTCTTTTATGTGCAAAACCAATGGTTATTTTCAATCTGCCTCAATTTCAGGGCTCGGTGCTGTTTTCCTACAGCAGGGAGAGTGAGGTGAGACCCTGTCAGGTATCTGCTGGCTGCGGTAAGATCACACACACAGGTCCACGCTCAGAATATTTATTAAACAGGACAAGAGTAAGGAGAGACAGGACATGAGATGCAGATCAAGTATCAGCCGCAGAGGTTGTCACAAGCTCAACAACACGTTTAAAAGCTTCTTGGCAAGCTCTGACTGCAGACTCGTCCTTGCTCTGCATCCAGCTCTTTGTCCATACAGAGTGGTCTACGCTGGAAAGGTAAGAAGGACACAGGTCTGGGCACTGATTTGCCACTGGCTGGACAACTTCCATCTTAACTTGAAGCAATTGTGTCCCCTTTCAGGTAGCTTTTTCCCAGGCAATGTCTAAATATTTGAGGACTAGCACAGGCCAGGGGCTGCTCCCAAAGGGCAGAATGAATCACCCGTTTCAGTTAGGAGTGTTTAATCGCACACATGCCTACTTGCTATGTGTCCTCCACACCAAAGAATGGACTGGGACCCTTATTTACCCATAAAACATTGCCATAGAAACTAGACTCTAGACACAGATAAATTTATTTTAGGATGACTGTTATGGCCCAGTGATATTTCACAGAGACAATTAAGACAACAAGAAAACACAGATCTTCTTCCTCCATAGACTTAGGCTGCACCACTGAAGTCAAAGAGGAACCAGCAGGAATGACAGCATGAAGTACTGCAGTTTTGGTTCCTTCCAGTGCCAAATATTGATGGTAAGCCTCCAAAGTGTGTCAGCTTACCTGGGTATTCCTATGGTTTCCTATCACCCCAGCACTTGAGAAAGATGCTTGGACTTAACATGTATTGCAGGACTACGTTTCTGTGTGGCAATCTCACTGTATACGCAGTGACGCTATGGCTACAGCATGTTTGTAACTAGGATATATATATTATTCTCCATATACAGCACCTGGATTGAATTTACCTGTCCCACCAACTCACTATCTGCACACTCCTGGGACATTTTTCTGTCCTCATCCTCCTCTGCTGCCTTCCAGAGCTGTACCCACCCAAGCAAAGTGTGTATGTCTGTGCTATTGGCAATAGGAGATCACAGTAATGATTCCTAAAAAATCATAGGTAACATAAAACTAAAAATCCACACACTTTGGTCCAGAGCTATACTTTTAGCTCCCTTATCCTTTCCCTGTCTAGATCCAAGCATTGTCCTTGCATCCACCCCCTATTCTTTCAACTTTGTCCCCTATTGGACTACCACAGCTCTTTGGTGTCCCCAGTTATTATTTCTTCTTCTGGTCTGTTCAGTACCATTCCTAGTTCTCAGCACCTTCAACTTCTTGTCCTGACCCTTCCTGGACCCATGAGGTTGGCTCCTGCCTTCCCCTTCAACCTGCTGCATACCATCACTTTGCCACATTCTCACCTTGGCTTCAGTACCCCAGCCTTGCTTCTGCTGTAACTCTGGGTGTGCTTGCTCACACCCTGATCAACAGCTCCTCCCACAGATATCCACTGTTTGCCTTCCACACACTTTGTGCTGTATAAACAAGCAGAGTAAAAACAACTTAGGATAAGGGCTGTTTGCAAATTACAGGCTTTGGATTTGGCTAGTTGCTAAGGCAAAACATCACTACTTTCCAGAGAGAAACAAAATCTGACTTTTTTGGCTTTCTGTGTATATTTTCACTGAAATTTTAATTTTCCAAATGAACTCCAGCCAGGCTGAGCTCATGGCTTCTACAGGGCTTTGATCCCAGGAGGGAACATAGATTTCAGTACACTGTCTCTGCTTTATGGCAGCGGCTGGAGTTAAATTATTGACTTCTTCTCATGGAAGACTCTGGGATTTGCAAAGTATAACTTCTTCACCAAGAACACTTGCTAATATGAATGCATTAGAGCTTCAGGACATGGAATTTCAACATACAAACAAAAAAATCCTGCTTCGGAAAGGGTTAATGACTCTGACAAGGTCGGTCCTGGGCTCCAGCTTTTGCTGGAGGACCGCAGTGCTTGAGGGCAGTACAAGAACACCAAGTAAATGGGAATAGTGACTTTGTCGACAAAAATCCTCACTCTTGGTTTTTTTATCAAGGCAGAGGTTTCTTCTGGACTGATTTATACTGTCCGGCTCTGGCCTTCTCTTATGTGTGAAGATGGGCTTTGCACTACTGCTGTAATTTTTATGAGAGTTGTTATCTCTCATAAAAGAGAAGTTACCATGAAGCCTGGTGAGGCAGGAAGGAGAATTCTGTCCAGCCAAATGATTTTCAAGCTAGGGAGAAGGAACAGTTTACAGTAAAATACGTCCATTGGCACTTCCTTCCTTAGCCAGCTCTGTGTTTTCTTGACATCTTTGCATGCATTCAGACATATGCATCTCCCTAACACTACAGAGAGAGCAGTTGCACAAATACAGTTCAGTGGGATGACTCACACACAAGTTTCTGCAAGACTGGGCTGAGCATTAGTAGGAATTTTAGGGTTTTAGATGGCTATGTTCATCTAATGAATCAGACATAGCATCCATTTCTGACCAGTGTTTAACTTCTGATGAAGTTTCTGAAAAAGGAGCAAAATGTGTATTAACAAAAGAGTCTGGAGCTCTGCAGGACATAAACGGAAGCTTCAAAGACATGAAATCAAGTCGATAAACATGATTTCAGAAAGAGAAGTAAATAATGAATACATTTTCCCCCCATGAGTAAGCAAACAGATGGGAAGCGATACAGAGGCTTCAAAAGGGAAAATCATGAAGCTGTAGTCCAAAGAAAAGAGCTGCGAGATTCATTCAGATGTTTCTCACTGTCTCATCAAACGGAGACAACCCAACTAGCTGGGTGAAATCCTGCTTTGTGAGATGGAACTTTGGTTTTTGTCTCTTGCTCTTTTATCCTCTGGTGTTTATTGGGGTTTTTTGCAGGAAAAGAAGGAGCCCAGGGTGATGTCTCCCCAGCTCCTTTCCATATCAAAGATATAGAGCTGAATGTACTCAAATGAACTGAGTTTGCCAAGCAGCATTCACCCCGATGTTCGGGACTTCTCTGAAGTTTGCCAGACACTGTGAGTGACCACTGCTCTTCATGCAACAGCCACAAAATACCTATGAGCACAGCCTCCACCAGCATAAATTGCCAGTTTGCAGCATCTGAGGACCTGCCTCTTCCTTGGGCTTTCACTGCTCCCTCACACTGAAGGTGGCACTTCAGCACATCAGCCCATTTCTGATGGAGTGTGTTTTCCTGGGAGGTGTGAGCAGCCATCTCTACAGCTTCCTGACTGGTTCAGCCCGCAGATCCTTCAGTTTGCCTAAAGTAGAAAGCAATGGACGTTCACCTGTTAAGCACATACCCATCAGCAGTGTCCTCTTCAACAAAGGAAGTGCAAACAAGAAAGAATATGCTGTAGCAATGCTGTCTATCTGTCTGAAATGAACCTTTTTTGCTCTCATCCATTTGTGATTTTAGCATGTGTATGCACAGACAGAATTCCCCTCTGATCATAATTTAAAGGTGACCTTGCAGTCTTCAACAGGTCCATAGTTTGTGATATGGAAACCCCAGAGCAAAAACTTTTCCCAGACATCTCAGACTCTCTCAACAACTAGAGGTTTTTCTAGACAAGCAGTGTTCCAGCCCAGGCATAATAGCCTTAAATACTCATGAAACAGGAATGTATGGTCTGCATTCTACGTGCTCAAGCTCCTGCTCACAGGAGTCTAGTTTGCATGTTGATCAGGCACTAGCTAACATGGCCACATATTTCAGCCTTCTTCGTTCTTGGTACCTTGACTGGCTCAGCACTTGCCTGGCAAACCATGAATTTGACCTTCCAGGCACTTTATCTGCATAGAAACCCCCTCTCAATCCTGAGACCCTTCTGAGACCATCCAGGAAAAGCCAATTACTATTTCTGGTAGGTTTTGAAGCAATATTATGCAGACGACCTCAATGCTGAGGACCGAACACTTGTTTTTTTCTTGGTCATGGTGGGATTTCTTGTAGTCTTGTCAAATCTCTAATTCTAAGACTGCATTTCTGTAAAGGGCATATCTCAGAGTAAATTCTTAATAGAAGATGTCTTTTCAGGAGGTGTACTTATTCCATATAATATTGGGCAAGGATAAGATTATCTCACACCTAAGAATGTTTCTGATACATTTAAAGCACAATCACTATTGATTTTCATGCACAAACAGAAGAGTAAATATGATAGATGATTTCACTGCTTTGAAAATTCCAAAAAGTAAGAAAAACAAATAAATACAAACCATCCAGTGCGTGTTTTGATAGATTAAATCAGCATGGAATGATACTTTCTTCCTGAGAGTATAACAACATATTAAATACAATGAAAAGGGTTTTTTGTTTTTTAACAAGAAGGAAACAATAAATGCCCGCTTGCATCCACTGATAGTCACTCTCTGGGCAGGTGTGGTTGGCAGTTTTCTCCAGTTATGGACAGCAGATTGAAAGAAAACTTAGGGGAAATAAAGCAGGCAGTTTTAAGAAAAAACCAAAACTGAGTAGTCTGAGAATGGGAACATTGGCAACATTTGTCTTTCTGGGTGGCAGAAGATCAGTAATACCAGATACCAGAAAGGCAGCCATACAAACTGTAATATGGCAACCATGTGCAATCCCTTTGCATTTCAGCTTGCACTCATCTGGTTTAAAAAAATAATAATAAAAAAAAAATCCAAGACATTTAATAACCTTAGAAGGCCGAAGAGGATGGGGATTTGAATGACAGAGATCTGATTTGAATAAAATCTCCATGCCAGACTATGGGAGATCTGCCTTCAGGTGGGAAACCTGGAGACACTAAACAAAAGAAAAATGCAAAAAGGGCACATCAAATAATCATCTTTGGATACATTCAGCAAAAACCACATAAATCAGCAAACAAGAGAAGACAGGCTCTGGCTCTGGCTCTCACGATTCTTTTACCAAAGAGCAAGCCTGCTTCATCACAACCTCTTTGCCCCCACTGCTTTGGTCCCACCAGCTGTGTCAGCCAAACACTGAACCCATGATCCAGGCCTTCAGTGCAACAATACTTTTAACATTTGTGACCAGGAGATGGATTAAAATGGGAATAACCATCACAAAAGCCTCAGCAGTGGGTTTGGAAATCTCAGGAACCAACACACTGGTTTCTCATTTGTGGAAAAATGAAGTACAGAGCAAAATGAAAACCCTGATCAGTTCTTTGTCCCATGACACCCAGGGCCACAAAGGTTTGCTGTTAACCCCACAGCTGTGAGCACTAATCTCTTTAGCTACATATTTGAAAATACATCTTGCTCTTCCCTAAAATTCAGAGGTCACTCAAGCACACAGCAGTAAGTGCTAGTTGTAGGTGACTTTCTATGCCATGGGGTACAAAATTATTTGGTAGACTTTGCTTTGCAGAGGTCTATTTTCATCCTGATAGATAGGAATATGCATTGGGAAGGAATCAAGAGAAGTCAAAGTGTGGGAGGAGAGCAAGGAAGGTGTGAAGAAGCTGCTAAGCAAGCACTAGCAGTTCAGTCAAACAAGTTATTTGAGAAAGGAACAGTCCACTTACTTTTTTCCTTCAACCATTCTTATACCAGGACAACACCCTTAACCCCAAGAGGTGCTATACCGTGTTTCAGATTGTAGTGAAATCATATAGCCACATGTTTCCTATGGGCAATGCAAAAATGTTAAGCCACTATGCCACAGTCAATAGCGGGGCTGAGACCTACCCTGGGCCACATCATGTGCTGGTGTATCTGGCATCACAATCAACAATTCATACACATCAGGAGGGGTTAGATGAGAAATTGCTGGGGAGTTAGTCCTGCTTGGGGATGGGCCAAAGGTAAGCCCAGCAATGCTGATTTCATACACAATTTCAGGACAAACGTAGTCACTGCAAATTCTGAGCCCAAAGCAAAGGCTTCCTAGCCCTAAGCTTAATTGCAGAGCAACTTCTTGAGTTGGTCTGGTGAGCAGGGGCAGCAGTCATCTTGCAGGAGATAAGTTTATCTTCCAAGATGTGCGATGGGTGGGCAGTGCCCACTATCACTCTACCCCAGCCACCCTGCTCCATCTACAGCCACAGGGAGAGAGAAGAGCTCTGCCCATTACTGATGTGCACATTTTTGCTACTCAGGGTGTCCAGAAAGACCAAGCAATGAATTGGCTGACGGATGCAAGATGTGCTTATGCACTATCACAGGAACACAGGCCTGGAGAGGGATAGCTACATCTAGTTACTTTCTCCCTGGGGCAATTGTGCTTGTACTTTCTATCATAGCTCTACCATATGCCTATTTAGGGTTGATAATCATGTTCTGTCCCAGAAATACACTGCATTTTTTTCTTCTCTGTCCGGCAGCTTCAGGGAAGCACCAGAGAAGCAGCCTGAATGAATCTGTGCATCACATAAATTCTTGAAAGAAAAGGTTATGCAAATATTTCATTTCCACAGCAGTGGGCTTTGACCTCAGGGCAACCTCTGTGGCTGTGTTATCTCTGCTAAAGGCTTCCAAGTATGCTAATGTCTGGCTGTGAGTAACAGCCATGCAAACGGGCTAGGTTTTGTGCTGAAATATTGTTGAGAGGCATCACAGTTATTCCTCTGACTCAACAGGAAAGGAGTCTTTCTATACAGCTCCAGTTTGGCCAGTAGGACGATTTCTTTCCAAATCCTTCAGGATTAAAAGTTCAGGATCCTGCTGCAGCGGTCTAACATCCAGCTTCTCCAAAGCATTGGGGTACCCCATTCCCAATACACAGATGTATAAGGGGAGCAAATATATTCATGTAATCAGACTCCTTAGCTCATCCTGGACTTACCTCCACAGCTGGCAATTTTTGCCACAAATTCATTGCTTGTGCTGAAACAAGAGCACTGTCATCACCTCTCATCTCTGGGCATTTCTGAAGAATTTTTCCAGAATTGTGTAGGCTGCAATGTGACTGCCAGACAATGGCCTGGAACGAGTAATCTTTCACAGCAGGTCAGCTCTAGACCCGTATAGTAAACCATGTATTAATCACTAAGGGGAACAAAACTGTTGAGCAAGACCTAGTATTATTGATGAACAGTTATTTGGCACAGGGCCAGAACACAATGGTAATTTTCTAGTATTAGAAGCTTCCTCTAACAGAGCTGTGATCTTTGCATTTAATGGATTTTGATGGATTTTTTTGCCCTTTTAATTTAGCCACTGCTGGTTTTCTGCACTCAGACTTCTGGCATTCTTACTGACCTGTGGCAAGATATTTAAAATGTTCGTAAAAAACCATGTGAAGAAATGAAAGAAAAATATTTTTTAATGTGCAAACATGGAGCTCTCTCCCTCTGTACCTTTATTCACCTGATTTACTGTAGACTTCTCTGCTATTCAGCTTGACAAAGACCCTTTCCTTCTGTATCTCTCACTGTGCAGGATACATCCTTGTAGACCACTGTCCTCAGATCCAAGCTGTCCCAGAGGGGAACATGTTTAGCTTTCTTCTCCAGCTTTGGTTTATCCATTTCCTATTAAGATGACAGTCTTCGTATTCCTCTTAATTAAGACAAGCATTTGGAAAGGCAAACGCCTCTCTGCATGTGTTATCTTTGGCACTTGACTGACTAAATAACAACCTGTTGCCTCAGGAAAGGGCAACTCCTTCATCTTTCACAGCTGTGTACATCTTCCAGCATGAAGTACATCTCCTGCTGATCCTCATGTTTGACACAGCCTTATATCTGCATATCTTGATGCACAAGATATAAGTACATATATCTTGATGTACAAGCACATCGGATACAAACAACTGTATGGTATACAAGTATTGCTCATTATGGTGTGCAAGGTTTGTGTTTAGGAATGATTTCTAACCCTTTTGGGACAAGAATGAGTCATGGTTGACCTACAAAAGCTTTCTTCTATGAAGCAATGCTCTTTGTTGTCCTTGCTGACTCTATCTGCACCTTCTGCAGTGCACCCTCCTTTAAGAAGTGTGCACACAGTTGCCATAACCATAACAAAACGGAAGTCAGAAAAGACCTCAAGAAATCTTCTTGTCCAAACCCCTGCTCAAAAAAGGGCTTTGAGATTACATCTGATTGCTCAGGGCCTTATTCTGTAATTTTTTTTAGTATCTCCAAGGATGGAAACTCTACAGCCTGAGCAACCTGTTGCAGAGTTTGAATTAGCATTGATAACAAGGAAATTTTGGCAACAGACATTTATCCCAGTCTTTTGTAATCATTGGATAACCACATTCTGGAACAAATTTTGGATGAGCACCTGCCAGCCTGGACTTGACTAGCATTGCATCTCTATTCGTGTCTCATTACCAATATCTCAAACTAGTTCTTGTCAAGAGTTTGGGCTCCAGGGACAGTGACTGCTTTCAAATTGTTTGCCCATGGTCACTTCTTGTTCAGATCTGATTTCAGAATATTTATTATGGCCTCATGGGCAAAAATCTGGAAATCATTTCCTTTCTGTCTATTGATGCAAACTTTTTATCGGTACCATAGGAAAAAACAAAAGTCAATGGATCAAACCAGCCATCTGAAGACATTTCCCACAGCTCTATCTGGAATAACTGAGAAAAAGGAAGAAAGTTTTAATACCTTCTTGCTTTTATTTAAAAAAATGAATCCTTCTTTATCAAGACTTGAAAAATATCCTGTTTTCAGGTTTCCAGATGGCCCCAGCTCTATGATTACTTATTGTGTGGACATAAGGAGGCTGGTTGGCCACAAACAAAGGTCCATAAATTTTCAAAGGAATTCATACCACTTGTTGAAAAACTAATTAAGTATCATACAGACTAGATGCATGCTACAGTGATTGCAAACGCTTTGTGTCTCAAGTGCTATCTTAGCACAGACATCAACTTTATAATTTTAATTTCCTTACACTCACCCTCTCTTCAGTTCTGCCCGAGTGATTTATTTGGGCTTTTCAAGTGGTCTAAATTAGCATAAATTGAAATGTCAATATCAGGCAAGAGAAAAAAACTAAAAAAAACAACAATAAAACCAAAACAAAACCAAAAAAACCCAAAACCTAATCACTGTTGGGAAAACTGTATGTCTTTTTTTCAGTTTCCTGAAGAGTCCTTATTTTTATCTCAGGAAGCATTACCACATCAAAATGCTATGACCTCAAGTAGTTTACTTAGTCTCATAAAGCAGAAGGAAGCACAAGTCATGGCTTAGAAGGCTGTAACTGGTTTTTCATTCTTAGTTTTCCATTCTTATAGTGCGGGAGTAGATAAATCTCATGATTTATATGGCTAGGACAGATGACAACACATGGCACGGAGCCTTGCCAGATGACGAGTATCCTGTGTGCAGATGATGGGCCATGACCAACCCAGCAACATCACGCCAGTATCTGAGTAACCCCTTTGCAATAGCTGAGTGATATCCCTACCCATGTTTAAGACTTGGTCAATCACAAGATCAACTAAGAAACAGACGTCATCCCAACTTAGTAGCACTGCAGCCTGTCTGCTATTATCCACGTCCCATCACAGAAGGGGGGAAGAAAATCACTCTGAAGTTTACACAGAAGAAATTAATGTAGTCTTAAAGGACTGACTCCTGCTTTCATTTCCTACTGAGGATGTTCAGACGGTATCCCATTGGGTAGAAGCAGACTCTAGGAAATCACCTTTCTTATTAGCAACTTATTGTTCTGAGTACAGACAAAAGGCTAGACACTGAAGAGAAAAAAAAAGGTGATCCTTAACACAGTAAACTTTGCAGCTAAAGTGACAGGGATTAGACATACAGATGATGGTGTTACGCTAGATGACTACTGTTTTACAGAAAGCTTTTTAAAAGCCAAGGGTCAGTAAGCCAGTGCCATCTCTACTTCATCTTTTCAGTTTTCTGATCTTTAGGAAATACTCCATTTATCGTCACCATCTGTGACATGAAATCAAATCTAGGAGCAACCATTTGAGAAGTCGTAAGTACACAGCTGAGAAGCAAAGGTGCTTTTTCTGTAACCATATCCGTACAGGAAGGAGGCTGACTGTTTTTCTTCACTGTTCATCAAATACCCAAGCATCATTTGACCAAAAGTGCTAAGTAAGAGCTGAATGTCACAATGGATGGTGATGGCTATGTTAACAAACTATGTAACTAGAAGCAGTCAGGAAACAAATGAAGTGTCTGAAATCAATTTTGATTTTGAAGTGCAATCACTTCAAATCAACTGCAGCACTTTGTACATGGCTTTTGCAGCCTGGATGCTGTAGCCACTGATTTTTCGCACAACTAACTGTCTCAATCTGACCTCACGATCTTCCTGTCCACAATTCATTGTGCCCACCTCCCATCCTTCATCTAGTGCTTAAACCATAAACTTACAAGTCCTTGCACACAGGGGTTGCAAGTGTTAATCTTTGATTATATGCAGCCTATTTTTTTCTCTTGCTGTTATCCCATACCAAAGGGAGGAGGACATTTCCAGAGGTAGCAGGGATCAAACATTTCAGAGCTGGGAGCTCCATTATTTCAGTACTACAGGTGCATTATTGCTCCTCGAGGCTCATTACTTCCTTTGCCTTCAAGGAAATCGCAGACCTTGAAGGGATCAATAAGTACATTATTACTCTTGTTCAATTACATTCCTGCTTGATTTTGAGCCGTCCAAAGGAAGCCATTCATTGGATTCAGCTTTCATGAGCTGATCGCTACACAGCCAGGCAGCTTAGCTCCGAGGTGGTGCCTGCCGTCCCCTCCTTGTATAAGGTACACTGCCTACAAGGGTAATCAGAACATGTCGTTATCTGAAAGACAGCAATGAATATATTAGGGATGAGGCGCAAAGACGGTAAAATTGCTGAATATTCTTTTTTACAACCTATGAGCTCTCCAATTGCTCAACTGTAGAATTGCAGCAGCATTTAGGGCAAGAGAGATTTCATTGCTTATTACTTGCTTTGTTCAGTGTAAAATTCTCTCTAGCTCTTTTTTAGAAAGAGAAGGATACCCGTCTCCTAAGGCACACTGTTAAACATCTTTGTGTGTATGCCCTATTTTAATGTCATAACAAAGAGAGACAAATCTGAAGCCAGCTGTGTTAGATTATGTACCCATATAAGTAAAACTTCTCAAAATAGAAAACCTGCTCATTTTCCAAACTTACTGCACAAAGGGGAAAGCCATCTCCCCAGACTACTTGTCTGCATGTTCAGCATAAGCCCAAAAACCACGTTCTCTTCTCAATTAAATTGATATCAACCAGTTTATTTTCCATCATTTCCCAGCTAAATTCCAGTTTACAGCTGTGATACTGTAACCCTTTGAAATCCCTTCTGCCATTAGTGCAGGCACTTGAGGCAAGACAGGTAACAAGACTTAGCTTCATTTTTCTTTTGGAAAAAGAGACTATGATGATCTGCAACCCTTTGCCCTGACAGAAGCTTTCTGCCAAAGGAATTTTCTGAATCATACAAAGATCTAGAAATTATTTCAATCTGAAAGTCCACAAGGTTTGAAATGGAAATGGGATGCTTGTTTTACTAGATGACAATTAACTATTGGAGATTATTATGATGGGGTAAAGGAAAAATACCCACTGATTGAGCCCCTTAATCAAAGTTGGATATCCTTCTAAAGAGTGGTGGTAAATCATTAAGCAGCAATCTGAATGAGATTATAAAACCATGTGGCGTATCCACCTAGACATCTTTCTCCTCACCCTGAACCTTTGTATCTGTTTATTCTTTTATTTATTCAGAGCACTAATCCATCACACGGTCCAAGCTTTAGAAATAAGCAAATCCTCACAAGCTTTTGCTTAAAACAAAAAAACATTATATGGTATCAGTGCCAATCTGGAGGGTTTTAACAAAACTTCTACAAGCAGGTGTGTGTTTTTCCATTTAGGAAAAATTCAAAAATCAGAAGGATATAGTCAAGCTACAGAACAGAAAAGACAAATTATGCCAGCGTCACATTATCCCCTCCAGTTCATCCTTCTGTTGTTGTTTTTTCACTCTGGATTTTCTCACTGTCAGAAGACCAGTACTTCATTTCAGCAACTCATGGAGAGGTGGCCTAAGAATCTGTTTGCTGGATAGACTAAGGGGAAAGTCCATTTCAAGCAAAGAAAGCTTTGGATGGATTTTCTAAAGCAACCTTATGAACTGGGGTAAAACTGCCATTGCCATTCAAGGGATTGCTTTCCCTTTCTTTTCCTGCTCAGGTGTATTTACCCAAGCCTTGATCTTCAGAATACCACAGTGAAATGGAATCGCTCTTCACCTTCTAGGATCATACAGGGATTTACAGCTCAGGTACTCCAGGCTATGGCAAGGACCCAAGGCAATGGAAATGTCTTCTGCTTTCTTCCTGAAGAACGTCATCATTTTGGCACTGTCTCCCATAACATCCTCATAGGCAAGCTCAGGCAGTGTGGGTTAGGTGAGTGGACAGTGAGGTGGATTCGGAACTGGCTGGATGGCAGAGCTCAGAGGGTTGTGATCAGTGGCACAGGGTCTAGCTGTAGGCCTGTAGCCAGTGGTGTTCCACAGGGGTCAGCACTGTGTCCAGGTCTGTTCAACTTACTCACCAACGACCTAGATGAAGGGACAGAGTGCACCCTCGGCAGGTTTGCTGATGTTACAAAACTGGGAGGAGCGGCTGATACCCCAGAAGGCTGTGCTGCCATTCAGCAAGACCTTGACAGGTCAGAGAGTTGGGTAGAGAAGAACATAATGAAGTTCAACAAAGGCCAGTGTAAGGTCCTGCACTTGGGGAGGAACAGCCCCACGCATCAGTACAGGCTGGGGCTGACCTGCTGGAAGGCAGCTCTGTGGTGAAGAGCCTGGGAGTGCTGGGGGACAGCACATTGCCCATGACCCAGCAGTGTGCTCTTGTGGCCAAGAAGGTCAATGGAATCCTGGGGTGCATTAGAAGCATGGCCAGCAAGTCGAGGGAGGTGATCTGCCCTGGTGAGGCTGCATCTGGAGTGCTGCATCCAGTTCTGGGCTCCCCATTTGAAGGAAGACAAGGAACTTTTCCAGGGAGAGGGGCCAGTAGAGGACTACAAAGATGATCAGGACACTGGAGCACCTCCCTTCTGATGACAGGCTGAGAGAGCTGGGCCTGTTTAGCCTGGGGAAGACAGAGAGGGGATCTTATCAATGTCTACAAATATTTTAAGGGCGAGTGTCAAAAGGGTGGGGCCAGGCTCTTTTCAGTGGTGCCCAGTGACAGGACAAGCATCACAGCACAAACAAACTAGTAGGCTGCAACAAGGCTTTTACCTTTGGTCAGATTCTACTATCTATGCTGTTTCTTCATACCCTTCAGGCCAGTCCTTCTGCTGCATCCTTCTCCTTGTCTCTCCTGCCTCCAGGGCACTTTCTCTCCTCCCTTTTTCTTCCAGGTCTCCCTTCATCGGCCACTCCTCTTCCATACAGTCCTTAGAGCTATTTAACTACTTATCAGGAACCAGCCACAGCTGCACATTATCCACATCAGCCAACCCACCACCCTTGAAGCCAGCCCACAGCTGTATATTGTTAATTAATCCAGCTTCCTTCCTCTACAGAAAAGGGGCAAAGAGCACAAACTGCAACATGGAAAGTTCCATCTGAATATGAGGAAAAAACTTTACCTCGAGGGTGACAGAGCACTGGGACAGGCTGCCCAGAGA
The DNA here is from genome assembly GCF_015220075.1 of Falco rusticolus. NCBI lineage: Eukaryota > Metazoa > Chordata > Aves > Falconiformes > Falconidae > Falco > Falco rusticolus. The sequence goes on from NC_051189.1 coordinate 86,621,915, forward strand.
GGCTGTGGAGTTTCCTTCTCTGGAGACATTCAAAACCCACCTGGATGTGACTCTGTGCAACCTGCTCTAGGAGAACCTGCTTCAGCAGGGGATTATGCTAGGTGATCTCCAGAGGTCACTTCCAACCTTGACCATTCTGTGATCATTCCCTAGGATTGTAGCACTAAAAGTATTAATTTTGTGGGATGTTGGGAAACATTTGGAAGGGGAAGGATCTAGACTGAATACTCTTACCCCATTTCTGCACCAGCTTTCTATTACACAGCTAGACCAGCCTCTGGACCCAATGACTTTAGTGGACCACTACTGGCCTATCTTAAGAGAAGATCTAAGCAGGCACAATGCAGTGCTGCGGGAGACTGAAATTTTCCAAAAAGTGGACCAATTGTATTTAATAATGAAACTTCAGTGTTTCTTTCTGCCCCAGAGGAGGATGAAAACCTGGTTTTCTGGCTGCCACGTTGCCCAGCCATCAGCACAGGAGTAGAGAACTCCAGAGGCTGTGAGATACTGATGGGCAGCCATCCACCCAGCATGCTTCTCGCAGAGTGCTGGCAGGCAACCTGCAAGTAGGGGCACGCTCATCAACGGTTTGCTAAACGGAAAAATAAAACCACACCAAAGCCTTCCTCAGGATGTTGCAAATGACACAGATCAGCAATTCCAGTAGCAGGTGTGTTTTTCTCAGCATTTCCTCTACCATTTCTCCTCACAAGTTCAATATTTCCTTGGCTGTGCTGTATTTCTTGGTTCCCAGAGACTCGTTGCTGCCTGTCAGACAGAGGGCTGTTTCAAGCTGTACCCTGCCCCACCGCAGGAAAAATCCTGATACTTGTTTTGGCTAACCTAAATTTCCTTTGAGACGTCTCTTTCCCTGGTGTTCAGTTTAGTAACTGTGTGATTTTCTGGACAATCTTACGTTTTACAAATAGCAAAAATCGCATTTTAGTAGAGAATGAACAAGGAGAAATCTACTCTTGACTGCACAAGAATTGCAGCCTTTAGCTAACACAGTCAAAATTTACAGATGCTGCTTTGAAGGAATGACTTGGAACAGAGCCTATCTTCCCTCTGCACAACAAAGACCCCTTGTAGCACAGGAGCAACACTCAATAAATGCGTTAATTAATCCATTTTCTTTAGGATTATATCAGAGAGAATGGTTCCCGGACAATTCAGTGGACAACTGTTTCTGAGACATGATAATCAGATGAGATTGACTGGATTAAAGAAGCAAAGGGGCACAGACACACATGGTTACTGCAAACCACTGCCTAGATTTACCCTTCCCATTTCAAAACACTGCTCTAAAATACCTCTCTGGGTCAGATTTGTTTGATGGGGAAATATTTATGGTAGCACTTTCCCACAACGCACACCCATCTCACTCCAAAGTAGCTCTAGTTCTCAGCAGCAATATAAAGTAAATTACATTTATTAAATCCCTTGATCCCACCTACAAGGACTGCCAGTAACCACATTTTCATAAAAGGAAATGTCTCTCTCAGCTCCAAATCTTTCCTTTTCTGTTGGAATTTGAAGTGGGGAATAATTTCTTAAGAAAAGATTTATGCCAATGGCTGATGTTTGTGTTAGGCATGGTTAACGTTTAATAAAATGTTGAACACACCATGCTATATTTCAAACTCTTCAAAGACAGATACTAGATGAACATCATATGAGCAAGATCTCAACTTACTGACTGTTCATTGCCATTGCTCTAGATGAACTTTCAAATCAGTTTGTATTTTGGGGGTATTTTTAGATGGATTCCTGTCAGAGGAGAAGCAATGCTGGAGGAAATAAAGTCCCTCTTGGAAGAAGAAGATGTTGAGAAGCCAGTCACACACAACACAAACCCTGCATGTTGGCTTCACAGTACTACTTGGTCATTTGTCTACAAATGTCCTTGGAAGGACTCATGAACATCTGTACAAGCCAAGGTCAGAGCTCCTGGTATCCTACCCCAGGGTATGGCAAGCACAGAGTAGTTACAGAGGAGTATAAGGACAAGTCATAGAGAAGATGGTTCTTTTCTGATATAACCTCCCATCATCTGTTTCGGTGACTACGTTGATTTTGAGAACTTCCCTACCTGAAGATAGGACCTAAGGCACTGTTGACATATCCCGTATATTTAATAACTGAAAATCCAGGAAACTAACATGCTTGCTGGATGAGTGCCTCCAGTCCTATGGAAAGCAGTGGATGTCAGTGGAAGGACAGGACATGGCAAAGGTGTTTTGCTCCTCATTGTTCTCTGTTCTGTGCAAAGACATCATCAGTCCATCATTTCACCAGTTCACTTTCCATGACAACTACATCTACTTTATGAATAGCCAGAAAATAAGATGAAGTGAGACCACTGGTTTCTTGCTTGAGCAGCTTGAAATTATTGCGGACCTCATCTCTTGCAAGTGGGAACAGGACTCTTAATGACCACCCTGCTGTAGCTCCTCCTCCAAGTGGAGGGAGGACTGTGAGATTGCATTGTCACAGTGACATATTCACCACTCGATGAAGCAGCTTCCAGGAGCTGTGCTCAATACTAATTATAAAGTCCTAGCATTTCTCTGGCCCATTTGGATTGATAGCATCCCACCTTCCCACTGAAAAAAACTGATGAGACCAACTTCTACCAGTGCTTTCTGTTCATTCCTGGTGTCACAAACACTGGTTCTGCTTTTAGACTCTCATCACCATCCTTAAAGTTCTAATAAAAAAGAATCAGACCTCCCCAGCAAGTCCATTTTTCTACTGCAGAGTTGCAACGGCAGTAGTTAACAGAGATGTAAGGGCTGAGACTTTGCCAGTATGATGGATGGTTATTGACTCTAGAATTCCCTGAAAGTAGTTGTATGATGCAATTCATGTCCGGCAAAGGCAGTACATTTACCGATAGCACTGGAAAGAGAATTACACTCCAAATTTATCTGGGAAAAATACTGTCGTCACAGATAAATTAATTCAAGTTATCAAAAGAAGGCAAAGGAAGAGAAGCAGATGGTGAGCAACCGTCCTTCATCTTCTGTGTGTTGCCACAACTGTGATGATGAATGAAAAGATTATTAACAACATAAACGGAAGCAGAAAACATGTCTACAGTTCTTAGATTTTTCCTATTTTTAAATTAAATCACTCACTAGAATACAATCGCCTCCAAATAAAGAGAAGTCTTAGCTTTTGGGACACTTAAATAGTGGTATGCATAGATAGTTATATAAAAATATGCATATACAGGCTTGAAGACACGAAGAAAGGATACCACCCAGCTGTGGGATTTTTTGTTTGTTTATTTGCTTGGTTGGTTTCGGAGAGAGTCTTACCGAAATTTGAACAGAAATCATTGTTGACATGCCAGCATTTGCAAAAAGACTTCACAACCTTTTTCAGGTCTCTTCCAAAATAAAATCTGGCCAGTTAGGCAGTGCCTATGGTTACACACAATGGTGCTGATTTAGCTGTGACCAGAAGGGTGCTGCAGGGGCTGAAGGGTTGAAGCTGCCATGGATTTACTGAGGGAAAAGCCATAGATCATTTATCTCTGAAGGTGAGGTACCTTGTATTTGCTGTACACAAGGGAATATCAAGAGTACTGTTACATTACTATGGTCCTAACCCATTTAATGTCTAAGGAAGAAAAAGAGAAGGAATAAAGCTTTTAGTAATTAAAGAGTATTAGATGAAACCTTAGTTTTAACAGTCTCCCTTTTTTCATTTACCTGCTTTAATCTTCCGGTTTCAAGAGTCTCTGCTTTAAAATAATTTGGGAGGTTTTTATGGGAAGATCACAGAATTGTTGAGGTTAGCAGGGAAACCTCTGCTCCAACCCTCTGATCAAAACAGGGTCAGCTAGAGCAGTTTGCTTAGCTGAGTTTTTAATTTCTCCAAGGAGGGAGACACACAGCCTCTCTGAGAAATTGTTCCACTGTTTGACCAACCTCACAATAATAAAAAAGGTATTTTATTATGTTTAAATGAAATTTCCTGTATTTTGGGTTCTGCCTGTTTTGTCTTGTCCTGACACTGGACACCACTGAGAAGCATCTGTCTTTGTCTTCTTCACCTCCCCACATCAGGTATTTATACGCATGTGTAAGACCCCCCCAAGCCTTCTCTTCTCCAAGCTGCACAGGCCCAGCTCTCTCAGCCTGTCGTCATATATCAGAAGCTCCCATCCTTTATTCTTCTCCAGTACGACCACATTTAGGTAGTTGTGATTTGCTACCACTGAATCCTGACCTCAGATCTGCTTGAAGACAAGCCTAAGAGCCACTCAAGGAGGAAGACTGGATAAAAAGGAAAGAGAACGCAGTTTCAGTATTTTGTCTTTCTCCTTGGTAGCTTCACTGCTGGGAAATTGCAAGCACAATACATGGTCTTTGAAGACATTAAGAAAGCACACTGCATATCAGAAAAGGAAAGGCACCTTAGATGATAGAATCATAGAATATCTCAAGCTGGAAGGGGTCTATAAGGATCATTGAGTCTGATGGCTAAGCCAAGCTTGTAGAGGCTGTGGTTGTGTCAAAATGATGGAAAAGATGGAAAAGAGAAGACTGAAGGAGAAGTAAGGCAGGCGCTCTGCAGTGTCTCCAGTAACAGAGTGGTTGGTATAGCTGATAGGGTTCAGGCAAGGACCAGATGTTGAAAGCACTGGTGAAGTACTGCGGGTGATCAGTATGACAGTAAGTGAAATTAAAAAGTGTGTAAAGTAACAGGGCTTATGCATCAAGGACTTCCTCCACGAGTAATTGCAGCAGACATCAGCTTGCTACTGCATAATAGCTTTACAGCACAAAAGCTTGTTTCCCCTGGATGTCTGCTTTTCTCACAAAGCCAGACATGCTTTTACCTCTTGATCCGGCTGTCTTTCCTTCAGCAATGAGAAAAAACAGGCCGCAGTCAATAAAGATCCAACATCCCCTCTGGAAAGCATGGAGATAAATTTGCAAAACGGTGTGGTGGAATCTTTCACTATGGAAATACAGGCACCGTCTCCAGGACTGTCAGATTAAATGCTTTCATAGCATTCAGTTAGCCGAATGCTTCGTTTCCCCCCCCTTTTCTTTCTTTTTAATAAATATCCAATTTTTTCCTGGACTGCCAGATTATCTTCAGGTAGGTGAACATCATTGGTCGACTTGTTTTTTCTCATTAACAACTCAGCACTCAGACTGATGCCTGGGGTCCCTGCCAAACTTCCCTCTCTTGCAGTTGAGAACAAAACTCTCTACCATTGAGATATGGAGGATTCATTTTTCCTTTTGGCACACTATGGCTTTCTTTTTTTTTTTCTACAAGTTCAACGTTTCCAAAAGAATTTGAAGTAATCTGAAGTATAATATATGAAATAAGGTGTGCAAGACACAACATCTCTTGCCGGGAGTCTGTGCTGAAATCCTTGTGCCAGAGGGTTTTTGCACACATTGATTGCTGCTGAAGAGTCCTGCTTTTGGTGGCTGTAATCGCCATGGACTTGGGAAAAGCTCTGTGTTTGATGTAACTGAAAACATGTTCTTGGAGGAAACTTAATTCTCCAGGCATTGGTACCTGAGTTTTAACACCAAAATGCACTTTGTAACTTTTTTATCTACAATAACTTTGGAGTTATTACTTCAGAGAAATATCGAGAGAAAATGCTGGGTTTGTGTTCATTTCCTTGAAGACAAGTTAAGGGAAAAATACAGCAAGATTCTGGTCATCTCTTTTCCAACCATCTTCCTACATATAAAGCCATCATCATGCCTTTAATAATCACAAATAATTTTGAAGAGATGACCTGGTAGAAAAGCATCCTGCATCATTCCTATGGTTCTAATTAACAGACAGAGCTAAGATACTCTGAGATCATTTATGCCTGTTCTTCAGCTGAATGAAAACACTGGCTACCACGATGGTATTTGTCTTCTTTTGGATCCCTGGTTCAAAATGATAGCAAAATACATCAAAACACAATGTGAGAGTAAGAGATATCCATTACTGCAATTACACATGGCAGCCACGTTAATTAGTCATCTCAGGCATAGATGGTGGAGAGGTGAGATTATAAATTTAAACTGCCTAGGTCACAACGGTAACAAAGTGACAATATAAGCCAAAAAGACTTGTGGGAAAGAGATAATATTTTAACTATCTCTATTTTGGAAACGTTCATCAATTGTGAAATGCCATAGGAGTTAAGAAAACATTTTATCTACTAAAACTGATTGAGTGTTGTTTGTCTGTAGAGAGGAAATTCTTGCCTGTTGCTATTTTTTGTTTCTTCAGAAAAATTTTGTCTCTAGAGACTATACCAGGATTCAAGCCCTCTTGAACCATTGCTACTAGCCATAAGCTTGAATATTTTATTTTGTTTGTTAAGGAATATATTTGTTATTTTGTCCCAGATAGTTAAATTAACTTTTCTTTCTGCACTGATCCCGAAGCCCAGCAGAAAACAAAATATCAGCACTCATTTATTAAAGAAAAAGCATCAGAACACGAAGCTGGATTTTGCTGGGTTTTTAGCAAGACATTTTCTTGCTTTTGCAAAAATAAAAGGAAGCCAACTGACTTACCTGCACCATGCCTTTTGGTTGCTTGCAGAACTACCAGTTTATGAATGGTTTAATGATATTTGCCTTCATCCTGGGTCCAGGATGAACAACCTATCCTGCCAGTTTGATTCCTTTTTCCTGTAAGCATCAGTCATCCCTTGACAGCTTAAAACTTCTGCATTTTTTAAACAGTGTTTTTTGAAAGATGAGAACAATTGGTTTCATTTGCTGGGTACACACTCAAAACATGGCTTCTGAGAGTTTATCTAAGGAAAGGAGTAATACGGGTTGTGGCAACTTTGTCCTCCTCTGCCTTCCAAGCCCCTACTTTTCATCTCCACCTCCTTCACAACAGCCAAACAAGGGTTGTGTCCCCACACACCTCCTGTGACATTGCCACAGCTCTGCTGCCTCTTTCTGTGGAAAACAGGGTATCTGCTACGATTGAGAGAGTGCTCAGAGTTGTGGTAGTTCCCCAGAATAGGTTACAATCTCCCACTGCTATAGTGGGGCATCAGGTCCAGCTGTTCAGGGCTTTCCAGCACAAATCTCCACCCTGCTGAGCAATGCTCTTCTTGCTCCTCTTCTCCCATAGCAGGAGCAGCTCAGCTCTAGCCCTGATCGATTCTCCCTCTTGCTAAGAAGCCTTGAGTGATCTTTAATGACATGAACAGCATAGAAATTACTCTAAGACACTGCAGAAACTAATAATGAACTGCCCATACCCACCCTTTATGGAAGACTTCAGAGGGGATGCAATTATCAGTTCTGGCATGTTTGCAAACACTGGAAAGGCAGGTGTCTGGCTGTCAAGGCACCTGATAGGGCTTGGTAAGTCAAGTAAATGCAGCTGAAGGGCTTTCCTTGAGCTGGAGGTGGGTCTGCAGCCTTCAACAGCAGAAGGGAGTCTGCCAAAGGAGGGTGGATCTATGCAACACTGCCTCGACACATGCAAACCCCAGTCTCTGCGCATTCACCTCCATCTGTCTCCTGCATGTCTTGGGGTACTGCTTGCCTTGAGCTTTAAACCTGAGACTTAGGCAACATTAAAATAGGGGGAAAATAGTTAAGAATTGGCCATTTCAGTTTGCACTTTTTGCTGTTGCTGGAGCTGAGGGGTAAAGGGGAATTGGCTGGTGGTGATGTTATTATTTTGGTCAAGATAAAACATGTTCCAAATATGAATGTAGAAGCTCTTCCTCCTTGCAGAGAGGTTATTTCTCCCTAAGCGGAGGAAAAGCTCCAGAGAGATTAATTTTTGCAGGAAACGGCTCTAATGAATGACACTAAGGACAGTCACTTAAGGAATTTCTCTTGCTTTACATGCCTAAAAATTTCACCTATTCATCTAATGGCTTTTTGGACCGACAGGGTTGATTTATCCTTGTCATGGAGTGAACTGGCTTTCAACAAAGGTTTATCCTACCTCCACTTTTCAGGATGCTCAGTTCTCCTTTCCAAATCAGGTCCTTATGTCACATAAAACCCAGGCTTGCTGGGACGCAAAGAACAGAAGGCCATCAATGAAAACTAGCGATGTCCTCTGAGACCACAGCAGTTTATACTTCGCTGATTTCTCTAGGAAAAAGAACTCACATTTCCTAGAGCAAAGGAACCAAAATAGTACAACTACCAAGAACCTGCATGGTTAGGAGACATACTGATGTCTGAAATTCCCCTACCTCCAAAGGGCTTTATTTTAGATAGATTCAAGTACCATGCACAAAGACAGAAGGGATAAAAGACAGGAATTCAATAAAGGATTTGATATAGAACTTCCCAGGCACCCCTGGACACAGATCTCGCTCCAGAAAGTCAACATGTAAATTGAACCTTATGCATGTAGGGTCACAGTGCGAGTTGAATAAGTGGGAATGTGAGGATGTGTTTGGTTTGTTCTCTGGACATTTTCTTTGCAGTATTTTGTGCTGCATACACAAAAACATGCGGAGACTCTGACTATGCTGCAGGCTGAACTTGCAAGAATCTAACTGATGGGACTATTCCTCACAGAAATTTCAAACACTTCATGCTGTTTGGCGCTTATATTGGTTATGGTTGGAGGAGAATGCACACAAGTTATTCTGGATAATTTTGTGCTAGGGTTAAAAAAAAAAAAAAAAAAAAGACACTCAATGCTGGTTCCTTCTTTGTTTGCTGTATTAACATTTTTTCTTTTGCTGTTCCATAAAAGTAAGCAGGATTCTGTGATTCCACCTCAGAGATATCTAGAGGAAATGGTACCCTAGAAATTGTGTCCTGAGACATCAACTAACCATTTCAGGTATTCATATAACATATAACATTCATATAACATATTCAAATAACATTCAGTTATATGTTACTCATATGAATTTCAATGAATAGCTTGTTTTCTAGCTGATTTCAGTGGTAAGATGCAGGTGGGTATGTGACATTATCCTAAGGTAATATTCTTGAAACCCTTTACACCAAACTCACAAAAAAAACTGATCACTTTGGCCTGAAAGCGACAAAATGTAGTTGTCCCTTTTGGCCAGTTTTATTCATAATCATACCAAAGGTAAATTTTTCCCCTTCTTTAAATTAAAAGTTATAAAAATTCCTCTTGCTCTCCCTTATTTTATCTTGTTGGTCTAGATAAGGGCTACTTTACAAAACACTCTGTGCCTGTGTATTTACATATAGCTTAACATAATGAGCCACTAATCTCATTTGAGGCCTCCAAGCAGTATTGAAATATAGATTGTTATTAATAATGATAGCACTTACATATTACTGTTGCTGAAATGGCAGTCCTTCCCTCCCTGCTTGCAAATGCTGCAGAAGAGTATGTTAGCTGAATTTCAAATGAGTATGTCAGGAAAACAGTATCAACCACAGCAGAAATTCCCCACTTCACTAAACATGTTCCTTCTTTGAATTAACTCTGGTGGCAAAGTTGCCTAAACTAAAAAGAAAAAAACCCAACACATTACATGTTGGAAACTTCAGAGCAGGGCTGCAGCTGAATTGAGCTGACATAAGTCAGGGAAGGCAGGATTCCACCAAGCCTGATAAATCAGAGAATAGCTTTAGTGTCTCATCATCTTTGCTGATAAGTGATGGAAAAGCTGTTCACAAAGGTTCTTGATCCCAAGAGGCAGGATTAAGCATCATGGGCAGCTGAGCTGGGAAAGCTGCCAGGACTCCCCAGTTGTCCAACTCTGTTGGCCACAAAGATGCCACCTTTTGTGTGCCATTTTTACAGTAAGCTGGGAACATTTGTCACACAACAATCTTCCAACTGTAAATGATATTCTGTGGAAACAGAGACATTGTGCTGGAACATGTTCATTTCAGTGAAATATCTGGTGGGAAAATTGGAGAAACAGGGGTCGTTTTAACTTTCTTTTTTCACGCTGATATTGAAATGTTTTCTTTTAGTAAAGCAGAAAGGTTTTGTTTTGACTTTCTTACTCTGTTTTATTTCACCCTGATTTTATATAGTGATCCTTCCAATAGTGTGTTTATATATTTACCTATTATAGTAGCAGTTCCTTTGGCCATCTGAAAATATGCTGAGATGAAAGAAAATTAGTATATTTCATACTTTCTCTGAATAGTATTGATTACTTCACTACATAATGTTTGTACTGTCACTGATGGGTTTGATGGCTTTTTTTTTTATTTCACTAAAGTTTCATTTTGCAGCAAAAGCAATTTTCAAAATGGCAGCTTTTCCCACAGAAGGGAACATTTATTTACCATCAAAACTAATGTGCTGCACTAATAGTGTCTAATCACATTCAGCTGCCAGGACAATTAATTTGCCCACTGCCTGGCCATGGCAGTCCTTTTTCCTGCCGGTCTACAGGGCCTCATTGTACAACCTTCCCCTTGCAGTGGAATAAGTCATCAGGCCTCCTTGCTGGGAAAATCAGGTACTATTTCTCTGCAGTGTCCACAGCAGCCATTTTTTTACTCCAATGGGATGGAAAACCATGGCAGCAATAATGTTAATTTTCACATTAATCCTTGCATAGGAAATCTAGAAATATCTCCAGAGGGTTGAGCAGCCTGGTTCTGAACAGCGTATTCATGGGGTTAGTGGATGGTGGCAGTGTACCTCCACCGGTCTCCCCCCCAGTGGTCTCTCATGTTAGCGTTTGGTCCAAACAAATCTCAGAAATGAGAGCTCGAGAAGATCTGTACAGTCAGTGTAGTGGGAACAGGATCTTTGCTGAAGGCTTGCCTGTGATGCCTGATTCCTAGAAGCCAGGTGACACAGTCTAAGTCTCCACCTGGAAGTCTAACAACTAACATTCTAATCTCAAAGCCAGGTCTTACCTAACACTGTCCCATGCTGTAACATATATGATCACAGCTCTGGGAATCCCCCTGTTAATTTCTACCACTGTTCCTGTGCAGTAAGCCCCCCTCCTATGCTGCGTAGCCCATTTGGTGCTTTCTGATGCTCTGGGATGTGATTTCAGGATGCTTTGGTATCCATTCAATCCTTCCTGTGCTTTCAGATTTATAACCATTTCTCCCCACTTAACTCTTAATATTCTTCGTACAGACCACACATGAAAACTCTGCTGTTTTATTCAGGAGTGGTTGTCTCTGGCCATACTTCTGCCAAATGAAACACCAGCAGCATAACGATGCTGTTGCATAGCTTCTGTTTTCATGCTCTGACAAGGTTTTTAGTACTCCGGATTTGGACTAACATATTTGCATTTCTAGATGCTTTCCTTATTCTCTCTTTTATTTCCACCTCTGTACAGCTGTTATCTATTATTACCAGGTTGCCACAGTAACTGCATTCCTCAACACTCCTGATTTGTTCCACTCCGATTGTCATATGAACTGTGTTTGTTTTCACTGTTGCCAAGATCTTTGTCTGTCTTTGTTGAAACTTTTGTCCTTATCTTCTCCCCTTTATCAGCAGTTTGGAAGCTTTTGGCTGCATGTCATGGGGCAAGAAAGAAGAGAGGAACCCCCTTCTCCAAGGCCCTATATTCACATTTCTCATTGAAAATACTGCTGTTTTCTGAGTCAGTTGGCTCTTACACATCCTTCTCCACAGGGCATCAAGTATTCCACATATCTGACGATCCTCTAAGGAGCAAGACTATCTCTTCAGCCTGGTGCAGATCACGTCTCTCCTCAGGACCGCTCTGAGTGTGAGCTTTAGCAGACTCCCCACCCCAGAGACTGTGGTCTGCAGTAACATCCCCTTGCACAGCACTGGACAACCTCAAATCCTACTGCACACCAGTGCACCCTTCCTGAAACTGTTAAACGCCTGCGAGCTCTGCTAGGGGATCTCCTCTTCGCTCTCTCAATCTCTATGTTTTGCTGCCCTCTCCTGCTCAGCTAGGAACCTTTCGATCCTTTCAAACAGGGGACTGCAGACCCCCCCCCGGAAATTATAGGCTCCCTCATATGTACGACAGGTCTTGCCAGAGCAGAGCTCCCTGATGGAAGCTAAGCAGCAGAGGCAACAAGCAGGTACAGGGTATTGGTGGAGACCGGGATTAACACTTCCCAAGTATCTGCTCTGGAAAAATCTTGGAAAAAAACAACTGCAGAGCAAATGCTCTGCGGAAGTAGTAATGAAATGCTTCTACAGCTTGACCCTAGTGGAAGCGCCGACGGGAGCATTTTCCAATACCCATGTTTGCCCTCAGAGCAGTGAAGAGGTTTCTCTCCCCTTTTCGCCCATCTTGCTGTTTTCCTTTTAATTTGCCAGAGCTCGAGGGCCTGGTGGTGGGGAGGAGGACAGAGACGTGCTGCCAGCATTGCAGCCACCATTGCAGTGGAGCCTCTGAGCTAACACTTTGGAGCTCGCATCTGGCCCCCAACTTGCTCCTCTCACCCAGTACTATCAGCAGCAAGGTTGGTGACTGCAACCACCTAAAATGCCTGGGAAAAAAAACCCTTCATGCCTGGGAAGCACCCAGCTGCCAACGTACCTGCCTCAGAAGTCTTGTTGTCTACCAAAGCGGGGTTTAGTCTCCATTTCAAATGTTGCTAGAGTGATTTCATGGTGCTTTTACTGATTTGTTTATTAATGGCCTCACTGCGCTGCAGAACAAAAACCTTAGGGATGAAATAGAATCCCAGCACCAAGGGCTAAACTGATGTCCAAGCATCAGTACTGGAGCCACTTCCTCACATTAGAAATGGTCAGAGACAAGAGGAGACTGGGGCTGGGTTTAGTGGATTTGCTCACTTTGTCCCTGAAGGGAAGGCAAATGCCTTCCTCTAACTCACCGTTTGCAATGGGGTGCTAGGACATCCCATGGTAATGCAGCCAGCTGCGTCATTTTCTCCAAAGTGTTTTCCCCACCTCAAAAAAGATTGGCAAAAATTTATACTTGCAATATGTAATTCACAGTTTCCTTGTATGAGTCATTAAGTTTTCTCTCTATGGAGCCATGGTAGAAATGCCAAGCAAGATACCACTGACAGCAAAAGATAGAATTAAATTATTTTATTAAATAGCATTCTCCTTCAGCAGTAGACCATTTTAATGTAAATTTTTGGAAAGCCTAACTTGACTAAACAGTCAAAGAAAATATCTACATCTTCTCACTCTGAGAAAGGACCAACTAAACTAATAATTGGTAACACTGAAGGTGTACATCCAACTTCCATTAAGAAGACCAAACAAGCAAAGGTCGCTGTCCTACACGGAATATAATTCCTAGGGGACTAACACAGCCATCAGGTGGTGCTTGTTCCACACAAGCAAAGAGGAGAGATGAAGGCCAGGGTGGTACTCTAGATACTGCACAAACGTGGACATAGGCATGAATGTTGAGATAAAAAAAGTCACAGAGAAAAAAGCTAAAGAAGATGGCCTTGAGAAATCATCTAATGCAACACGTACCAGCTTTTGATAGAAGAGTTGATTGAGGAAGAAAGAATGACACCAGCCAATACAGAATGAAAATATACACATGGTAAGAGTTGGCTGAAAGCTCTATTCAAAGCATACGTGGAGAAATACATAGCAGGAAAAGGGATATATCCAAGACAGAGATGGTGGACAAGTTACCCACATGCTCAGTGCTCAGAGATGTGCGGCAGGTGAGCTGGAGCAGTCGGTATCACGTAGAGGATTTTATAAAGCCTGGCACCAGGCTGCAGCCAGGGAAGAACTGACTTCTCTGGGCAACCAAATTACTCCAAATCTTTCCCAAGAATGCAGTCCCTTACAGTGTTGTCAATGTCTGGAGTTAGTAGTGCTGAGGAATTCCCTGAAGGGACAAAAACCAAACCAAACCAAACCAAACAACAACAACAACAAAAAAAAAGGCAAAACCAAAACCCGTAAAAGCTGGCATCAGGCAGAAGGTGTATAAAGGGCTGGGGAAACTACTGACAAAAACCAGTTTTGTTTTCAATTAAGATACTAACATTTACACTGAAACTTTGGGACACAGGAGAATGGAATCAACTGAGCCTGTAAAAGCAAAATAGGCCACATTATTTGACAGCACTCTTAAAATAAGTTTTGATGGTCATTTAATTATATCCCCTTGGCTGAGTCAGGAAAACAGAACCTTGCCTTACTATTACCATTTCACATTGTTACGAAGGTCTTTGATTGGGTTCAGTAGATGGTCTTAATGGGATCTGTCAAACAATAGGATAATCCTAATTTAAATGAGAAAGCTATCTCTCCCAAAACCACGTTTTTTTGATAAATGACTCTTTCATTTAGATACCAGCGTAGCAAAGCATTGAGTCATGTGTTCAAAATATAATGGCTTACATGATTAACACAGAATTAACATGGGGAAGGTGTAATATATTTAAGAAAAATCTCTTTATTCCCCAGAAAGAAAAGAAGGCTGGGATAGCAGGATTAGTATTTACTGGCAGCTCTATAGCAACTACATCCACACACAATATAGATTATTTAAATTCCACTGCCCTCCAGTAAGGTGGGGGTCCAGGCAGCCTAGGACCATAGATCATATAGAGTTGCCTAAAAATGTTACTCTGTTGGAAGAAAATTCCTTGATAATCTTATCAAAATTATTACCAGAATGAGCAATTTCTTCCAACACAGTTAGAACTTGGGCGTAAAATCAATCAAATCAGTGAAAGCAGAAAGGCACATTTGTCAAAGCAGCATTACCAGCAAGGAGGCATATTATAGCAAAAGTGCAGAAAACTGCACTTTCTCTGCTCAGAAAAGCTATAATTTGGCAAAGAACTTCAGCATGTGCCTAAATTATAAAGTATATTACATATGATGGAAATCAAGCAGTGAGGTTATTATTCCCCGGAATGGTGTAACTTAATTTCCTCCATTTGGCAATTAACAGAGCATGGGAAAAAAATACCTTAGGAATCCAAGAAGAAATATATCCAGAGAAGTGGTAATACGAGTCTGATTGGTACAAGACTTTTGGCTATGATGTCCAAACCTCACAAAGCTTGTACAGCTGTATCCATTACTGATTCACCTGCAATTGAACACACTACAGATCTGCCAATATACCGGAGTGCCTTAGGCCTTTTTGGAAACCCATTCTACATGAGAAATAAGAAAATCCAGGCTTCTGTTATTTATAATTCAAAGCAGAGTCTCTAGAGCTTTGTCAAGGCTGAGAAATGTTCATGCTTCAGGGCATGTGGTAACCTTCAACTAACAGAGGTCGAGAGGAACACCTCCTCGCTGACAGATTATCCCATGATGGCAGGACTACCCTATAGCATCTCAAGGTATGTTCTATGGGCTACTGTTAAAATCAATTAGCTGACCCTGTCTGGTCAGTCCTCTGTCCCTGGCCACCAGGGGCATCTCCACAAGGATCTTAATGTATATTAGTGATGGCACATCAGCTTGTGATAGGATCCCTGGGATGGTCCTTGCTTCTTCCCCAGGCAAATGCAACCCATCCAGGGGCTTTAGTGCCTCTGTGCAATGGATGTTGGCTTTCAGGTTAAACCTGAAGGGTGACAGGCAACGTAGCTGTACACTGGGAATTGCAACTAGAACTGGGAATGTGAGGAGGACACCATAACAGAGAGGGTACTCAATGAAAGCGGTGTGCTTTCAGCCAGAAGAAAAGAAAGGCAATTTGGTTTGTACTTTGTCTTTTCAAGTCAGCCCTGGAGCAACCTTATGACAGTCAAGAGTGTTATGCTGTGACCTTTGGACTCAGCTCTCACTGGATATGTCCCTACCATCATATAACTCAGCTTCCCAGTCACCTCCAGGACTCTGGTCCCTGAACATTCTCAGATGCACAAACAGAAGTTCAGTTGCAGGCTATTTTGCAATAAACTAGTCAGTCTTCTCCAAAAACATACCTGGTTTGCCATAGGCAGATTTTAATCTAGAAGTCTTGCTCAGTGAGCAATGTAGATGAGATTTCACCAGGTCCAGCTCTTCCTTACAGTGTGTTCAGTGTCCCAGCTGGCTTTGCATCCTCCACAGTGCAAAGCCCAGTGCAGTGTGAAAGCAATTGCTCTCCTCTGGAGGAGACAAGTCCTGATCACCATGGAGGAGTAGTGGGCATAACCAATGAGACAAACAGGGAAAGGGATGAAAGAATAGCAGTAAACGGTTGAGAAAACAGAGGAGATATTGTGATGAAAACCCCAGACCTTTTCAGTTCTCTATCTTGAGCGTATTATTTCCACTCAACACAGTCCCACTGTAAAGCACCCAGTTCCCAGTTACAACCCAGCACTGCAGCCAGCCCCTTTCCCCAGCATGCCAACACCCTACCTCACCTGCAGAAATGATGGCCAAATACTGCAAAGCTGAATTCTTCAGGGCCAAAATTTCTCCTGGAATGGTTACAGCTATGCTATGCTCTAGTCTGTTCCAGTAGAGCTGTGTGGAGCTTTGACAGAGGAAATTTGGGCCCAGTCCTCGAGAGTTCATGAACCTTTCAGTAAAACTGGCTCCTGTTCCAAAAAATCCTGGGCTGATGTCCAAGAAAAACTTCAGCTCCAAGAACATCCTGCCTTGCCATAGCTCTTCTGCATCTATTCACCCAGCTCATGCCAAAAAATGCTAGATGCTGTTTTCATCTTTAACTGCACACACAAAAGTGGTAAGGGATCCTGCTATCAGGAAGACAAGTGAAAACAGGGGGGCCAGTTGTCTGCTAAAACCAGCTAGAAGGATCCTTTCTTGTCTCTAGTAGATGGTATAACGAGTGGGTGTTAGTTCCTGCAAAATTACCGTTGCATTCCTGTGGAATTATATACTATACCACATCTGTTCTTGCACTGAATATTGAGGAAAAGGGAAGGAGAAGTTGTTGTGCTTTTCTTCCCATTCCACAAGCAGAAGGGCATTTGGCTTTTCGTATTTGTTAACCTATTCTGGGAAAGTGACTTTCAGACACATGGCATGAACCCAGGGAGCCACAAATAGAAAAAGAGACTTGATGGTATATGCCCTCGTAGACAATAGTTGTGCTCAGGCATTGTTAGAACAGGCACAGCCATTGCTGCCAGGCTTCACCTGCTCCCCACGCAGCCCAGAAATGGTTCTAGTGTTCCATCCCTAGCCCTGCAGCGGTGCCGAACCACCAAGACCTCCTAAGGTATCTGACATCTTCTTGATCACTGTAGGAGATAAGCAGAGAGGACGGACAACCCAACCTCTCCAGTTGGCTTCTGGGACTCTGTCATGTAGCCCGGCCAATGCCACCCTGATGCCACTCTGTTGCATCCTGTCCTGCCTGTGGACTATCTCTGGCACAGTTCCAGCTCTCCAGTGATGTGTGAAATATCCACAGTTTTCAACTCACAGCCATATATAGTGTCCGGTATGCTGCAGGTAGGAGCAGGAAGGTTTCTACCCTTGAACAACAGAGCGCACCCGAAGTCTGGAGTCCCCTTGCATCTGTGCTCTTTCAGGAAGAGGCGAGGCGTACTCAGGGGACTTAGACACCCTGCATGCAACACTGAAGGGTAGAGTGCTCTGTGCCAGCATTTGAATTTCTTGCAACCACAGGGCGCAGCAAGTGGCTCAGGGGTTTACAAAGCACTGGTGTGTCAAAGAAACAACTATGTAGATTTTTTTCATGTATGGTCAAACGGGGTTAGACAAGGTTAGAGAAGCATGCTGCTATCATTTGCACTGCATTCCTGTCTATTGCATGCTCAATGAACAGTGGAACTCTGGCCCTGATATATGTGCTAAATGAGTAGGACAGCACTAGAACAGCTTAGTGTATCACTATACAGTCTATAGCACTGACACTGATTTTCCTTTCAAACAAGAAGGAATAGGGGAAATCTTGGTTTCTGCCCCTGCCACCTCCAGGAATTTCCAATCATCCACGCAGAGAAGCTTGTTGTCACTACTTTGCAAATTACAAAGGAAGCAAAAATCCTTCTGCTGATTTGACACACAATGCCAGCTTTCTGAAGAGCAGGTTCAGGTCTTCATGCCACCTCCCATTCCCTCTACGGTACAGCTCTGAGAAAGTTGCTTGATCTCTCTGTGCCCTTCAGATCTGCCTCTGTAATATGAAGTTAATGCTGCTGACCCAGAAGGCTCTTGTAAGGTGAAAGTTCCTCACTTATCTCTGGTACCACACAGAAGGAACCAAGAGAGAGTTTAAGGAGAGGAGAAGAGGTTTATTTTCAGCTCTGCTTCTTAATTGGATAAGCTATTTGCAAGTAATTGTGAGGAAAACACTCAAGTGTCTCTGAGTGGGGTGAATGAGGAGAATTCCTCTAATTTGCATGTCATTGTCACTAACTGAGATAAATAAGCTTTTCTCTTTCTTATCAAATTACTGTGAATGGTGGCCAAACTGTGCAAGAGCAATCTGTCCTGGGTATAGACAGATAGCACGTGTGCTTAGCACTAGCAGGGCAAATGATTAATGAGAACTTCCTTAAGGGCTACCTTTTAGCTACAGTTATCACCTAATACCTAAACTAATGTGTAGCTAAAGCCTGAAAGTTTCACCTGTTTGTTTCATGAAAAAAGTTTTCTTCCTCCAGCCTCCCATGCAGTCCCACTTACAAACTCCAGTCCTGATGGAGATTTACCCAATAATGGAACTGGGAGAGGTTTAAGCCCGTTTACAGCCCTGATACCAAGGTCCAGAAGAGTCAATGCAAAGTGCAAGATGAAGAGTAGGTCTGATCATGAGCATGATCTGGCCAGGTCCATACCGGAGGTGGCTAGACTGAATGTAGCCCAGGCCCAAAGAAGACTCATCATGATTACAAAAAGCCAAGTTCAGATACCTCCCCACGGGCTGCACTTGGCCCAGGCTGCATCTGCCCATGCTGCATGAATGGGCACTTAGACCTCTCATAATCCTCTACACACATGAGACCCATTTGCATTTCAGCATTCACGAAAGCAATGTAAATAGTGGCTGAGGTTGGACCCACACGCAGGCTGAACTAGCCACGTGAACAGACCCTTGATGACTGCATATGATTTTGGATTGGGATCTATCAAAACCAGCCTGGAATAACAGAAAACCTAGAGTCTTCCCAGTCACCTGACATCACGGGTAGCACTCAGGTTTAGGATATCCATGTGCAGGTGTTGGCATATACCTGTGTATAAGTGTATGAGCTCCCATTAAAATCAACTGACACTATGAGCTGCACTCAGTTGTTTAGACAGAGGTCTCTAGTGCCATTTTAGACACACTAGCCAATCCTATCTGGCTTCAACTACAGCTTCAGCTAGGCACAGCTCTCCTGTACGGCCTCTGTTCTCCCTACTAACCTCATGCAAAGAGTTTGGGTACCATGGGCTATGTCAAATGGCACTAGAAGCCCATAAAATCCAGTCCTTCCACAGTGCCAGCTGAGCCCAGAGGATGACTCACTCTAATGCCTTCGATCCAGGAAGAGGTCAGTCACTCGTAAGTCCTGTGCTATTTATATCTGGCATATATAGAGATTTTTGGATGCCATCAGGCATCTCAGATAGCACTGGGCATTTGTGTTTGGCAAATGAATCCTACTTTTGTGCTGTCATTTGCACTAGCGAAAGAATAACGTAAAATGTTTCCAAAAAGGAATCATACCCAGCGTCAATGTAAATGACCTCATGAGGTACAATGCAGCTGGTAAACAAATCCATCCTTTTGGGTCAGTTATTGTTTCTCTGAGCAAAATTCCTACCTGACATTTTAAGCTTGCAAGTCTGCATTAAATAATAGCATCTCACTTAACTCATTTTACATTTATATTGCCTTTTGCATGTGTTTGCCGCATAGGACGCTATCCGTGCTTCTTGCCAATAAGCCGTCCAAAGAAGCAGAACAACATTAATGATCAGGAAAAACAAAAGCTAGTCAATAATAACCTCAGTGGTAATTTCATGATGAGAAATTCACTCGCGCCTTTATTTGTGCCTGGGAGCTCTCGTTGTTCTTATTAGGAATCCTCAGGCATGAAAAGTGGATGTGATTTCTAATTTAAATAGAGTTTGTATAACCCTCCAAAAATGAATCTTCCTGAAATGATTAAGCAGGAATCTAACACTGCATTTTGAAGAGTGCTGCATGTTCTGAATAATGTTGTAGGTGCGTAGTGGAATGGGGGAGACAAACACCCCTGCCCTTCACGGGACAGAAAGGGGACCCCTTAACCATGCCTTACAGACTTCACACAGCTACACTTTGACACAGAGTGGATAGAGGATCTGTGCTTCTGGAGCAAGAGCACAGAGAGTTTTCCCTGAGGTATCCCAAGAGATCATCAGGGCAGCAAGCTGCTGACCTACAAAGGATCAAAGGGATGCCAATGACACGGACGTTTGGTGGGACATGCTGTACAAACACAAACATCTGGAAAAGATAGTGACACCCGTAAACCTAGAAACTTTTTCCAGGCTGGTAGGATTGACAGTTAGATATGAGCCTCACTACTTCAATGAGTAAATGGAGTTCAACTGTTGCAAGTTAGCAAAAGACATTTCTTTCTCTGACATTACATATCAAACCCTGCTACAGAACTCAGATGGACATGCATCTTGGTACCCTTTAGACACCACAAAGTGTGGTATCTCTCTCACTTACCAGAGAATCAATCAGGTACCAACAGCCCTGTTCAAAGGACTCACGCACCCTTAGATATGGCATAAAATATGAATTATCTTGATCTGTTGATAAGGGTAAAGCAGGAAATAATATATTTATTTGAAGACAGACTTGCATGACTGGACCAGAGTCACAGGAAACTTTGATGTCAGATTTTATCACAGTTTTGCAGAACAAAGATCTTCCTTAGCTGTAGCAGCATCTCAGATAACTTGTCTCTTCTCCTTTCCTAAGTGAGGTGGAACCTCTATCATCTAAAATTGGCATTGCCCAGTCTTGCTCACCTCGTCTTTATGGTCATTTCCTTCCTATTTCCTATCATCAGTGCTGCGTTTGTACCTGACTTAGCACATGTTCAGCCTCAAGCTCCTTGTGTCTGCTACAGCTGCCTAAAAACACATTTGTAAACCTCCTGAATGTTATAAGAACTATTAAACATAATTTCTTGCTAGAGTCATAATTGCCTTCTCTCTGTGACAACACCACCGTGTAGTACCCGTCAGGAGCAGGGAGATTAAATGGTGTCACACTGCACACCTCCTGCACAATGACTGGGAATTCTTTCTACAATGTTTTTTTTTATTAATTGTCCCTCAGGTATAAAAGAGTGATGCAGTGCTGCTGTTTGTGCCAGTTTCTGTGACAACTCTGCATCACTCACTGAATTTTCTGCCAGCAGAAGTGACACTAGTGTGAAGACAGATCTCAGTAAGCAAAACCCACCCTGATGAGCTCTTCTGGAGACCAGCATCACCTTCCCAAAGAGCAGGTCCGTCCTGAACTGGGCTGTGCTCAACACAAGATGTCCCCCAGTGCTGCACACAGCCCTGCATCCATGTCTGGGTGACATACACTAAGGTACAAGCTCATGTCCCTCCTCTTGCATGGCCATCAGTAGGGTCCTCAGGTGCAGCAGTCAGGGGTCACAAACTGGGGGCATGCCAGG
Organism: Falco rusticolus; assembly: GCF_015220075.1. Taxonomy (NCBI): domain Eukaryota; kingdom Metazoa; phylum Chordata; class Aves; order Falconiformes; family Falconidae; genus Falco; species Falco rusticolus. The sequence goes on from NC_051189.1 coordinate 86,643,427, forward strand.
GTAGGCAGTGGTAAGGAGCCGTGGGTGCTCCTCTCCCTTCCTGCCACCCCTCTCAGTCAATTCATCTATTTAGCCTCAGGAAGGCCAAGTACATATTTTAGTACATTTGATTTTTTTTCAAAATCACTCTGTTTACTCATACAGGGAGGACAAGGACACAGGGATTTGGGCTGTCTATAGCAGAGGGGCTGTGTTTGGGAAAGCAGAGTCTCTGCAAAGGATTTTGAGATCAGAGCAATCTTCCACGTCTAAATAAATCCTTAGGTGCATGAAGAAGTAAGCAGGACTAAGGAGGGGTTTTAACCTCTGTACTGTAATCCCATACACAGTTCTGGGTCACAAAGGTTGAAAAATGTTTTAAAACCTACATTAAACATTACTCACACTGTTCAAGAACTATGGAAAGGTACTTTTGTGAAGGTTCTGAGGAACTGATTACTGATCAGATTCTTACAGAGAAATATGTAGATATTAACGAGTTATTTCACAAAGTAGAGAAAGAAATCTCCATAAGCTGGGTTGTCAGTTGATATACCATTTCCTCTTTCAACCTTGCTTTTTTTAAGCAAGATTATTACCCAAAGAACCAGTGTACCTTCATATAAAATATAAAACCAAATCCTCTACTATATTCTCACCAGCAAAAATATGCTTAAAACACTACACTTCTGATCGTGTGGCAGCATTCAGAGCTCTGACATGGCAGAAATAACTGCAGACGAAGACACTGATGGAGTGTCAGGAGCTTGTAGTGAAGGGTTTGCAGACTGTCTCTGAGATTCAGAAGGGTGAGCAGGTCTCCAGCATATGGCTGAAGCAATTGCTTTCACTTCCTTGTTTCACAGAGCAACTCAGGATACCAAGCATGGCCTCATAACACAGCAGGGGAGAAGTCAGAGCATAAAAACCCCGTTCCCCTTTTATCTCAGAAAGTGAGAACACATGGTTTGCAGAGTCAGCATCAAATGGGCATTAGTGACCTAAAAAGCAGGTCATTTCCAGACCCATCTGTTATGCTGGAGGTTAAGGTGAACTTGAGGGAGTGCTGGCTGAGGGCATGAAAAAAACCAGCTTGAAATCAAAGGCCCAGTATTGCTGGATTTCTTTGTCCCAGGACAAGACAGTTCCTGGCAGCAAGAAATCTTTCAAGTGTACTAGCAGGTGAATGAACCCCTTCTGCTGGAAATAATTTTGTCTTATAACATAGGTGAAAAATTATCAATTCCGTGACTGGATTGATGCCAAAATCCACTTTAATGACAGGTGAAAAATCCTCAGAAAAGAATTATTATCTCCATCGTATACTGAGGGAAACTGTGGCAAGGAAAGGGACTGCTGGGAGCTCAGAGGGGCAGGAGCTGGAGCTCCAGGGGTTTGTGGCTGACAGTTTCTCTGAGTGCCTATGCATCTTTTGTGGCCCAGAAGCTTATAGTACATACTAAACTTCCAAGCAGAAAGAACAAAAGCAGTTAAAATTTTTTCATCAAAATGGCTCAAAGAGGGGACAGTTCCCAGAGATCTGAACTTTCCAGTTTGCAGAAAAAGCATCTCTTCAGCAAATCTAAATCCCCCTTTCTTCCCTTTCCTCTCTCTGGCCCCCACCTCCTCCAGTGAACAACTTACCAGGACCCCATAAAGCCAAGTGAAAATGCCATGTTTAAGCAGATTAATGTACATCAGTGCTAGAAGTGTGGAGGTCACCTCTGAAGATTGCACTTCTCTAGACGGCAATCCATTGTTTCAATGCTGGAGCACTTTTGCCAGTATGCAAAGGCCTGTGAGCAAAGTCTGTTACTTAAATTTCACCTACCACAGCACATGCAATAGGACTCCTTACATCTAAAAAGCTTTGGGTATACACTGGAGTGTGAGAGAGGCAGGAGCTACTTCCATCCAACCTCAAACACATTCAGGCCAATTTGATACTAAAGCCTTCCTCCTCATCTAAGTGATTCTGCACTTAGGGTCATACAGGTCATAGCCATGGACTATGACACAGGAGGTCCAACAAATTATGAAAGGAATACTTGCAATTAAAAACACAAAGAGATCATTAAGTTACTCATGAGTCAGAGCTGGGAATAGTTAATACAGCAGCAGCAAAACCTCTGGGTGCAGGTTAGTGAATACTTATTTGATAGGCTCCTCCAGTTAGAGCATACCAGCATGTCTCAGACAGGGCCTGGGCAGGACAACAGTTACCAGCTATTCCCTCTGTCTTCTGGTAGGTACAATGGAGTTATGAGGCTCTGGAACATGTTTTGACTTCTGGATGAACATCAAACTCCTGTTCCCATGAGGCAGTATGTACCTACTCCACATTAAGATAGTATTTTCTTCCCTGCAGAGCTAGGCTTGCTGGACCCAAAAGCCCTTTTCTGCTGCAGCTGTGTGGTTACTCATTGTCCCTGGTCCGTAGGATGCTCCTGGGGACCAAAGTGTCCCTTATACTCCAGGGTGGCACAGCAGGGACTTAAAAAGTAGAGAAAGACTCCAGTCCCCCTGCCTATCCCTTAAGGCTTCAGATCTCCCTGCTCAATGCCAAAGTGTCATGGCCACGCGATCTGTGGCACTGTGCATTAGGCTGTCACCCAAAAGACATGACACAGGAGAAGGGGAGACAGGGACATACACAGTCAGTGGTTCCCTCTCTCCTCCTTCCAAGCTGGGAGTTTCTGAAAGCTGTGTGGGTAAAATCAGGCAATAAGACTTTGCAAATAAATTTTCCTATGGGGTGGACCTGGGCGTTGTGGTTAGATAGCCACTGGATGGGACCCATGCAGCAGTTTTTGAGTTCTCATTTACCATGTCCCTCTGTTTCTGCCACGCTGCAATGGCCACCCCACAGCTGTTTCCACAGATGTAGGAGTGGGCTGGGGCAACTCAGAGATGAGCCTTGGACTTCTACCTCTAAGTCTCTAGCTCCGTCCTTTTCTGATGAAAGGTTAGTGCTCGAAAATACAACAGCAAATCATGTTGTTATTTCTGGTCCCCTCATCTCCATCGCTGCTGGGAAATTTCTTATTTTGCTTGCTGGTTTTTTAAACTCTTTCAGAAGATTCTGAAGGAGTAGTTTCTCTACTAACCCTGAGCAATACATGCCATGCTACCTACCAGGGCCTCCCTTTTACTCCCTGCTTACCCCTCCCAGCCAGTTGGACTGGACACATGGCCAGCACCAGGTCTCCGAGCAGTGCCATTCTACATGGTCTCAGTCCTCCCCATTACAGCACAGTTGGGTTTACTTTTCTTCTGTGCCATCACGCAGGTTCAGTACCTCTAATGTTCAGTACCTCTAAAGTTATCTCTGTTCTTCTGTTTCAAAGACAACTTTGAAGAATCAGGAGAGGATAGACACGGTAGAGTGGAGGAACCCCTAAAACTGACAGTTTACTAGGGTGCACTGGGGAACTCTGGATAAAGCATCTTATCACCATACTATTACTGCAGCCCACCCTGTGTAACATATAACACACCACACAGTCTTGGTAGAAATGTGGTACCACACTAGAAGCCAGAGAGTTCACAAAACACGGATATAAGTAGTGTCCTCTCTACCATCTCCTATGAGCAGATCAGTGGTCCATTTAAAAGAAGTTCAAGCTCAGTAGAGGGCTGAGAAGCTAATAAAGGCACAATAGCCCCCACCCATTCAAATACCCTGCTCCAAGAAAAGCAGCCTGTAGTGTCTGCTATCCCTGGGGCTGTGGCTGACTGATGTTGAGCAGTAGGCTGACTGCTGTTAAGCACACTGGGACAACAGCCCCTATCTCCAGGGTCTGAGGTCCACCTCCCACAGCTAGATATCACCATACTTCCAGCCCAATGCTCAGACTTGTCCAAGCACTGTTGACTGCAATGGCAAGCAAAACAACCTGGGGAGAGATGCCTGCATTATAGATTCAGATCAACCTCACACATTGTCTCCCCTTCTTCATTCCCAAAACAACATGCCAAACGTCTTCAGTTACACTGCAAAAATAACAATACCGGATGCCTTCTTCATACTCCTTCTGTTATACGTTGCCTGAACAGACATGACTGACTAGTACATTAGGCAGACGCATAAGGGAGAAATTCCTCCATGACTTATTTAAAGAAAAAGCATATGCCTTTCCTTTTCATGTTGATTAAAGGTTTTCATATTTTTTATTGGATCATAGATCAAACACTGGGGGTGGAAATCTATGTCAAAGATAGTTTATATTTTCATTGAAAAGGTTTATTTGGCAAATAAAACTAATTTGGCTCATTAAAAGAGGAAAAGGAGAGCACGCTCCCTTTTACTGGGCAATAAACTGGGGGTAGTGAGTTAATAAAACAGAAAAATAGCTATCATGGTGGAAAGAGATGATTTTTGTCAGCTTGCTGTCTTCATCTCAGAGAAAGGCAGGTCTCTGCACTGCTGGGTATCCAGAACTTGCCCAGGGATGGTGGATGTCTGCACACTTCCTATGTCTCTCCTCTTGAACATGTGCAACAAGCCTTGCACCCTCAGCAGAGCATCCCCTGTTTGCTACTCATGGAATACATACTGCAGCTGCTGTGCCTTTCTTCATCCATTAAGCACTCTGAACCATAATCAATAATACCCAGTAAAGGAGAGAAAGGAGCCTGTGGCTGCTGGGTTAGCAGTGAAACCTACTGGTTAAGAAAACAGGCTCTGGGAAACAGGTGAAAATAGGAATCAACCTGGCAGGCACTCATATACAGTGCTGTGAAACTTGAGGAGCAGAGATCTTCCTGGGGAAGGAGAGAGTTGTGCAAGACCAGCCTGAAAGCCCCTACGCACCAGAGAGGTACACATCAAAGGATGTCCCCCAAGAACAGGTCAACCTATACTCTGTGGGGGTAAGTGACCATACACCCCACTAAGCAGTAGGTCTTCCTACAGGAGCAGGATCCCAGCAGAGGATGTAAATCTTGGGCACTGTGCGGGCAAAACTCTGTCCTTCACTCCAGGTCATTGGGGTTGGCCACAAATGACAGCGAGTGCAAGGGCAGGCAGATCCAAGATGCAGTTTCACACGACCTTCCTCCTTGAACCAAAACTGCTGACGTCCACCCGGCCCCATTTCTGGGCACAGATCCAGGGCCAGCCTGTGAAAGTTTGTCGCCCTTCCAAAACATCTCAGCTGGAAACACTGAATCCCTGAACCTGCTCCGAGAATAACCCTGGACCATGGTTCACCTACATGCAAACACAGCCTTGGTCTCCCTGCTACATAGGTCTCCAGCAATAACCTGAAAACACCCATGGCTACACCTCCAAAACCGACGGTGTAGAAACAAAAAGCAGCTTGCAGATTCACTAGGGCAATCCATAAATGAACCTGGAAGTTAAGCACTGGCATCCTCCATTTGTAGCCAAAAATCCTGTCTGTCCTACACATACTACCTGGCTTGCTACCCTGTGTGCACCACCACTTTTGCATCACCATCCATCTACCTCCTCCTTCACAAGCACAGAAAAGGCCCGACCTCAGCTATGTAGGTTACAATAGGAAGACTGGAGAAATTAACTATTGGGTTTTTGTTGGGTTTTTTCTCCCCTTGTGTTTGTCTCATTTTCCACCTAAAATAAATAAGGAAATGATTCCTTTGAGAAGTGTCCTTATCTTTAACAAGATACCTGGATTTCTATATGAAGGGGCTGGCTCTTATTTCTTGAAGATAATTTAAAAAAATGCCCCAGGGAATTCTGATGTATATTCAGTGGCTGGTGAGAAACTGATTGATAAAAATGAGGAAATATTGGAGGAAGAATTGGACATACTGTCTCTGGGGATTATCTCTACACCCAAATAATTGTGAAAAAATAAATAAAAGCAATAAAAGCCTTTCCATCTAAACAGAGATATAGACAGACTTATTTTGCAGTAAGAAAAGGAGTTACTGTAGTTCTTATTCTCCAAAGAGAAGAACAAAGAAGAACTCAAACCCATAAACTAGCAAGTCAACATGATTAAAATAATCTATAAACTTGAAGCAGTCAAAGTAGCAATGTAATTAGGACAGTGAAGGAGAAAAAAAGTACTGAATTGCAGAATAACACTGCAAAATAACATTTCAAATAGCAATTTTGTCTCTCTCTACTTATACACTGGAAGGAAATGAGCTTAAAGAAACCTGACAAGCAGATAACTGCATTATACCAATTCATTACTCCCTCCAACACAGCTCCTTTAATGGGACATTTGTGCATTGGAGAGGGGTGGAGAACCAGCTGTCATCCCTCAGATAGCAGTTCAAATCCTCTTCTCAATGAGAAGTTTAATCCCAGATTTGTTCAAAGGACCACAGGCCAAGAAATAGGCCAGAGTCGCTTCTGAGCAGTGTTGTGCCCCAGCTCCACCAAACCTGGTGGCCACCAGCTGGTACATGGTTGAACATCTTTGTGAGAAACAATGACTCTTTCAGTCACTGTTATGGGTAGATGCTCCAAGCCAGGGATAACAGCAGAAGCAGCTCCTGCCAACATCGATGAGAAGCTCTTGCCCAGGTCTTGCTTCAGATTTGGAAGTGTGGTTTCTTTGCAAGAGGTCTGCTCAGAGCTGCTGTCCCACCTCAGTAGCTCCTCCTGTCTTTTCATACCTCACATCTTCACCCTCTCAGCCACACCTTGCAGGAATCACTCAGGCTTTTGGGAAAGGTCTAAGCTGGTTTATAATGTAAAGGGAGGCACAGCTGCAGTATGAGGCATGCTCCTTGTGAAAGTATTTCCATGGCTTTAGACAAGTGCCAGACTTCTTTGGTTCTGGTTTCCTCTCAACTTGATTTGCAGACATTCAGGGATACAGGGGCTTGGATTTAGCATTCTCTGTTTACATATGCCAGAACAAGTGATGGCCCTGGTGGGAATCTTTGCTGGCCACATGGCATGCCACAAAGGTGTGCAACTAGGACCAACTTGTTACAGAGCTAAGAAAAGTAGCAAATGGTAAGAAGACCAGAAAGATGGTGCTCTTCTCCTTCCTTATGGAGATGCAAGTAAGCTCCACAAGATTAGAACAGTTTCTAGGGGAGGTTTCCTGGGAGAAATGCAGTTTATTGGACTATAACCTTGTCCTTGGGAAGACCCATGTAGGCTGGGGGCTTCTTGGTGTTGGTGGGCAGAGGCAAAGATTGTCACAGTGCAAAAAGTCTGAACACCACTATGCTTCTGCACAAGGCCTCAAATGGCTAAATTTCTTATTGAAAGGCATACTTGTCAGCATAGGGACAGCCTGGATACCTATAACCTCTGTTCACCAACAACAGAGGAACCACTGAAGGCAGAAAAGTGGTATTTTCCCCACATCACCCATGTGACTCAGCGCTGGGAGAAGGAAGAGATTCAGATGACAGGTCTTCCCAGGTATTCATCCATTGCAGAGCACCACAGCTGCAGTTCTTTCCAACCCTCTTGGCCAGGCCGATGCAGTGTGAACTCATCCTGCTCAGAAGATGAATGGTGACTGGCCCCATCAGGTCCATGCTCCTAACAGATGGCACCAGCAATGAGCAAATGGCAGGCACAGGTGGGGAAATGAGTGCAGGGCAGGTAGTAGGTGGACACTGTCACACAATGTGTGACAAAGAGAGCTGGATAGGAGCTTCAGCTAATGGGTGGATAACAAGAGGCAAGGAAAGCAAAGATATCTCACATCTGCTCTGCAGCAAGTCTTGGAAACTAGGGAGCAGACAGAGGGAGGAGTGTCCAGGAAGAACTGCTGGTACTCCAGAGAGGTAAGCTGGTGGTGTTGGCTGAGGGCTGAAGATGGAGGCAGATGGGAGCTGTCACATCACAACTATGAGCGGTAACCTCTTCTCACCTGAGTTCTGGATGGGCAGATACCAAAGCATCTGGAATAGACTGTGAAAATAACCCCAACTCCAGCCAGATATGTCAATGGAGAGAGAGGGGAAAGGAGTAGAGGAGGTAGGACAGTTTCAAGGCAAGAGAAGCATCATCTCTTGAGAAGCCAGGGATGTGCCTGGTCTCCAGCAGGAGGGCTCTGCATCTTCCTTGTCTTCCCCCACAATCTTGTCAGTGCTAACAGGACTCTCACAATCCCCCATGAAACCAAAGCAAAGGATCCAGGACTGAGACCACATTTTGCAGATGTACCATGAAGACATTCAGGTCTGAGGGATTTCTGCAGCACACTGAAAAGAAATGGGTCATTTGTAAAGAAAATAAAACAATTGGCTCCCTGCTTGGCCTTGATTTTTCTTGAGGAGGCAGATGTTTGATTCAAGGCTTTTGGCAGATACTTAGGCACCAGAGGCATGAAGACCACAGAAAAGAGAGAGCAGACAGACAGGTAATATGCAGCAAAATGCCATAGCCTGTTAATTCACTGAAAAACTAGTTTTACATAAAATCTTTTACACTTTTGGAAATAAGTAGCAGCCTTATTTAAGACTGCTTGTTTAGTAAAGAAGCCCAGGTCAGTGGAAATTTTGCAGCTGACTATATGAACCCTCGGATTTATAGTCATATTTATATTAATTTAAATTATATTTAATGATCAGCAATGTCATATTTATCAGCTTATGGCTCAAGTGAGAAATGAACTGATGGAAACTAGAACCTGTGCTAGGCTGTGCTGACTGCTGCCACTGTGGTGACAGGCATTCAAAGGCACTCCAGTCAGCTCCAGACACTTGAAAATCCTGAGTCAGGCCTTAAAACTCACATGCCCTGCCTGAAAATCCATAAGAGAATTTGACATTTATGAATAGTAATAACAGCAGCAACAATATTGGTGTTTTACCCTTGGCTTCCTGCTGTATTTCCAGCTTACATTTCTCAGCTAGAACTTACTTTTGATCATGAAGCCTGAGAATATCATGTGTTAGAGGGTCCTAGAACCTGGATATATCAGAAAAACCTCATATATTGCAAAACTAACAGTAAAATTATGCAACAACAGTGTTGTAACTGGCATCTTTACAAAACAGGAGTATACATATTTCTTTCACTTACCTAGACAAATCTGCTAAACATCTGTCCTCTCCAGCAACTAAGGGACTTTATGGGACAGTAAAACCCCAGTGAATAAACGCAGATAAGGAGCAATAAATGACTGGCTTGAAAAAAACACAACTTACCTTGCAAAATATTGGAGCTGCTTAAAAACCATCAGGGAAGAATAAAGTAGCTTTATAGTTGATTTCAGTCTGCAGGCTTTCAGGGAACAGGGGTTAGCATCCCAATGACCTTTTTCACATGAAGCATTTTTAGCCCCCTTTTTTGTGTGTGTGTGTATTTGGACATTTTTAGTTGTATCCTTTTCTCAATTTTTTCAGTTTTGCCTTGAAAAGGCGGAATAAGAGAGCAGCAACGGGAAAGCCAAAAATATCCTTGATTTTCATTTTCCAAAAATGGCCAGTTTGGAGGTGAAAAAAAATGTTTTGTTTGGTGGGTAAGGCAAATGCCCCATATAAAAGAAAACACAAAATATCTGTTTCCAATCCAAACAAGCCTTCTGGCACTAGGAAATACATGATTTGATTGTGCAAGTTGAGTGTGTTTCAGTGGACCTAGGGCAAAGGGAGAAGCAGTGGGCATGTTCAGAACTGTAGTCACAGTGCTGGCTTCTGTAACAATCTCCATCCCTTCTGCAACAACCCTAAATCTGCTGCCTCAGTTTCCCTGAGGCACTAAAAATAGCAACTCTTCTCCAAGAGTAAGCTCCGAGGAATAATTAACTAATGCTTGCAAAGTGCCAGCCGGCACTAATTACTATCATTATGCAGGAGAGGAACAGTCGGGGTTTGCTTTGGTCCTAATGGTGCTTGTTTTCCTGGGCTCAATGAGCCACTGCATCAATGAGCCACTGATGGGGCTCTAAGTGGCTCCCCAAGGTGCAGCAGCAGTTTCTGAAAATATAAACACCAACAAATTAGTTTAGTTCTCCAACAGCCTCTGGGAAAGTGAAGGCTCCAGCCTCCACTCAGCATGGCATGCTGGGGAAAAGATAAAGAAACATTATTCCTATTATTCTGGGCTTCTAAAGTGCCTGGGCTGAGCTGCCCATCTCCATCCACTCTTTGATTTGCCCTTCAGAACTAGTGTGGTCACACCAGCAGGAGCAGGGGCATCATGGCTCTGGTGCAGCACCTGGAGCCATGCCTTAGGAGCAGGGAACTGGGGACAGGTTCATCACTGGTCCAGGCTGGTGCAGGCAGGATGGGCAAAAACAGTTGGCTTTGGAGGGACAGAAGAAGAGGGAAGGTCTTAGCCTAAGAAACAAGAGCCGAGATGTGCCATGTACCTTCTGGCCAAAAATCAGGCCCTGGCTAAAAAACAGAAATGGTTTAAGGAAGGATCAGAGATATGGACAATACCAAATTCATCCATGGAGAAGGGACTTCTGGTGGCAGAAAGGTATTTTGCAAGCAAAGAGGTGTTACAAAATACAGGATCCAAGCTTCCATGTGCCCAAGTAAACATTTATCTACCTGGGAGAGTAACAGCTTCCCTGCCATCCTTAGTTTTTACATCAGGAGAGACTGCCAGGTCAATAGATCTGTGCAAGTTCAACCAGAAATCACAGTGGGGTCCAGGAACATGCTCTGCAGGGGTCCACCTTCTGCAGGGCTTTTCCTGGAGAATATGCCAGAGACAGGCAGAGACAGCATCCTTCAGCAGCATGATATCACCAGAGCTTGCAAACCAATAAAAGGCTTTCTTCAGGTTCAAAAAAGTGTAGTCAAGTTCAGGCTAAGTGCAGACTGGGAACCACAGCTCAAATATAATTGCATTCCCCAACTAGACAATTGGAGAGAAATAGTCTTGCTGATTAGTGTCTATTTGTGAAGACCTAATGAAGCAGGGAGATGGGAACTTGGCCTGGACATCTTCCAGGGTGGTAGCAGTTAAGACAAGTAGCTGTTCCCACAGTCCTGGGAAAAGACAATGTGAAAAAGTCCTCTTTCACAGCTCTTTCCTGTCTTGCAAGGTTTTTTTAAATTAAACACTTATATATGTATATATGTATTCATGCACATACCCTCTCACAAAGCAAGAGAAAAAGTAAAATATTAATGTTAGTGTCTGAAAAAATTGATCTAATGAAACAAAATGTCTTCAGTCTTGAAATTTCCCTTACAATGCTTTAAAAACACTTTCTTTCAAAATACAACCTGAGCTTTCCAAGTGCAAAGTCATTTATAGATCAAAACTTTAAGTAAAGCTTTCAAAGTCCCTTCTAACTGCCTCAAAATGTTTTGGAGATGGGACAGCCGTTCAAACTCATCCTCCCAAACAAAAAATTTGGTAATGTCTCTTGTCTTTGGCCAGTGAAAAATTAGCCCTGATGAGCTGATTACTAGTACAGATGTGGGGCAAAGGCTGGCAGGTGTGGGGATGTGGAAGAGGTGGGAAGAAGGAGGCAGCCTCGGCATAACTGAGCTGTTCAAATGCCACTGAGGAAGGGTGATGGTCCCCCAGCAGCAGAATGTGGGGGACGTCCCACCGGAATGGTAGCCATACAGAGCAGACTGAACTGTGTGCAAGAGCAGGATGATGAGGTTGCAGTTCCGTGGCATGAAGCTGTAAGTGAAATGCTGTGAGACATGTCCTGCTGCCTGGAAGCAAAAGATCCTTCTTTTCCACAGGAAGAAGGTACCCCTTTAGAGCCAGATGGGCCTGATCCTCCTGCTCACTCCAAGGCCCCTATAATTAGTAGGATTAAGCTTGGAAAAAACAGCCTGTGTTACCCCAATATGACATTAGATGTCACTCATGCACTGCATTTACTGCTTGTCCCCCTCTCCTGGTCCCCACATGGGAAAGTCATGTACAGCCCATTCCCCCCCTACACCCGAGAACTGGTGATTCAGGCTGGGGGGATCTCAGAAGGTCACATTGTCCGGGTACCCGGAGATACTCTCAGTGCCCAGAGAAATGCCTGCAGCCCAGGATTTGATACCTCAGTCTAGAAGAGGTGGGATAGGAGAACAGTATCCACTCCCCCATGGCCTTGTGGGACAGGGGTAGCTATGTGGCTATAACCCAGCAGAGCCAGGACTCACAAGGTGGTCCAAGATGCAGATGTTTAGCCCAGTGCACAGGCCATGACCCATGCCAGCTAGCACTGCTCATGTCTGGGCACCCTTTGGAGGGGCTGAAGCGTTTAGAGACAGGTCTCCTCTAGAGTGCATCCCTAATTCAGCAAGAAGAGCATACAGTTCTATGGGGTTTAGACATCCTCTGCCACAAAACCATGGCCAGAGAATGGGTCATCAGAGGGGACCTCAGCCAGAGATGACATAGATGTGCTGGGACCTCCCCCATTTTGTAAGGCAAGGAGCGCTCTGCACCCTGCTACCCATGCTCCACTGGCTGAAGGCCTCTTTCACACGACCTCTCCTCCAAGGCCTGCTTTTACTCTCCTGCTCTGTTGCAGGAGGGGAGGCAAAGCCCCTGGAAGGTGGCCACCAGGCTGCAAAGCCAGGATGGAGCCAGCTGAGCAGCTTCACACTGGGAACCACCCCTGGTGCCATATAAGTGCTGTCCGAGCCCTCCACCAAGTGGGGCAGGAACTCTCCTTGGACCGACCCGGCTGGCAGGAGGAATCCCGGCCTTCCCCAGCCCTGCGGACGGTGAAGGCCGACCTCATTACAGCCTGTGGAAATCCCCTTCCACATTCCTGGCTGCGGTGTTTCCTCTCGAAAGGGCGTGCAGTGGTGGCATCCAGGCAGGGGGAGGCACTTTGGGGAACATGTTTACAGAGCTCCTGCCAAACCACAGGAAGTCCCTGCTCCTGGGGATGAAGAATGGGAGGAGGAGGAGGCAGATGAGGCCAAGGCTTTGTCAACTCCTCTCCACTGCCACCAGCAAATGAAAGCCAGAGCACAGCACTGTTGTTATGCTGGGCCATGTGAGATGCAGGAGGGGCTGGAGCCTTCTCTTGCTGTTTTACTTCAGAGTAGCTCAGCGGGTGAAGTCCACCAGCAAAGGGAGAGAAAAGTACCTGGGAAATACGTTGCTCTTCTGCACATGTCCAGTGTTAAGCACACCATGGTGGACACTAAACCTTCTGGCTCTGGCAGCTGAGGACAGACTCTTGCAAATATGGCCCAACAGCTCACAGTGCAGAAAGCTGATACTTAATTGTCTTAAAACCGATTTGTGCTGATTTCTAAACACTATTAATTCTTTCAATCGTATTTACACATCCAAGGCTGTCATCTTGTGCAGTTCTCCTGGGTGTCTGAAGGGCTGGCAGCAGAACAGCCCAAGCATCTGAGGAATCTACTGCCATCACCACCACTTCCAGCCTCAAGATGCCACTTGCCCAGTGAGGCTATCAAAGGCTTCAGCAACAATTTGATGATGCCTCTCCTTGATCAGAAGGTGTTGGACACTCCTACAACATACCCTAGAACTGCAAAGAGCTCTTGAGACTGGGTACTATGGGGCTCTCCTCTGATGATACCACCTGCGCAGGATTTGGGCAGCAGGTCCACAGTGTAGTAAGCATTTTATATTCCTCTTAATTTCATTAGAAACAACAGCCTTAAAAAAGGCCAAGAATACTCCTTTATCTCGGAGTGCAAGGCCTTGCACTTGCAGCCCTGGCTGGCTTTGGTTCCATCCTTGGTGAAGACCATAAGTATCTAAAGAGAAGCACTACTCACCATTCACCAGAGAAGTACTCAGTACAGCTGCTCCCTGTCCTCGCTATTTCACTTTTTCAATGAGGACAGACACTCCACACCCTGATTTATCTATTCATATCTGTAGGGGCACAGACAAGCAGAAAAACAACTCACCTACTGAAACATTGCCTCATACTGCTTGAGCCATTCAGAACTGCAAATTAATTCATAACAGACTGAATTTAAGACCTAAAGAAAGATATAAATTCATTTACTGGACATGCTATTTTCAAATGAATAATATAGCTCTGTTTTAATAGCCATTTAACAGCCAGATTCAATAAAAGAAAAGAGCAAAGTTCCCTAGAGGTTTCAGCTGACAATGAATATCATATTGAATATAGGCAGGAATATAAATTATTGTAGTCTATATAATTAGTACTTCTCTCCACCCCTGTTTGGCAACCGCTTCCTCAAATCACAGATGTCCATACCGAGTTAAGTGTTGCTGGAACACCTTGCAGTCAAAATCTCTGTGCAGGCTCTTATATCCTGCAGTATTCATTATCATTAATTAATAGTGTACATCCAGTTCCCAGAAGAATGTCCTCTTCTATTAACTAAGCTATAGTTAAACTCAGAAGAATTCAACATGCATTTTTAATAGAAATTCAACAGACAGTATTGACAACTCTTTTTGGTTTACAGCAGTCTTTTACATCCTGAAAACCATTGTGATGACCCGGGGAGATTATGCTTCTCCTCTTAAAGCTAAAAAACCCAGTTCTTTAGACTTTTCCTCCTAGGACAGATTTCCCAGGTCTTTCTATCACACTAGATATAGATCCAGAAATACATTGCCCCACCTCTGAGTACTAAACTTTGAGTTTCAGCTAGGCTACCTCCTTGTTTACTCCTCCCAGTATGCTCTTTGCTTTCTCCAAAAGAGGGTGGATTTCCTGACTCACATTCCGTGGTAACCCGTTGCCCAACCCAGTTGTTCCCCATTCTGTATTTGTGCAGCTGAATGTTCCTGCCTTATTCCACCCGAAGCGTCTTCTGACTGAATCTCATCCTAATTTTGAAAGGCTGTTCCCCCACCAAGTTGAGGCCACCCTTCATCCCAATTTCATTCTCCAGTGCCATTAGAGGATCCAGTCCTTCCTGACTCTGCATGTCCTGCAGATCGAATATTCCTCCTCTGTATTGATGCATCCACCCTGCAGACCCATGCTCACCATTGCCTTCCCATCTCAGAAGCCAAATTAACAAGCATCTGAGTCACGTTCTTCAGCTTTTTTAGGAGAAGATCGGTGCTGAAAGCCTTGCTGAAGCCAAGGCACATGGCAGCTACTGTGTCTCCCCTCTCCAGAAAGACTTTCACAAAGAGAATTTGATTGATTTGAAAGTTTCTTCTCAACCAGTCCCTAATGACTGCCACCCATCTCCTTGGCACCTATCATATGTTTGTGAAATGGTAATTTGATTGCCTGTCCTTTGCTTGTTCTTTGTAAGACTAGATGTTTCCTACCCTGTCCCCCCTATTGGCTCTGTTAATCACATTTTATTGTATTGACACTGTACACCCTATGATAATGGGACTCTGCCTCATCACGCCTGATCCTCAGCATGAAACAGCCCTGCTATACACGTCATTAGGGGAAAAAAAAAACATTTCTCCAAAACATATCGGCTAATCATTCCCACTGCCTTCAGTGAGCATTGGGGTGTCATTCCTAACCCTAGTCCATCAGATCGTAAGATAACACTTAACATCAAGTGCACAAGTAACACATCAACAGTTTCACTACATGTCTGCATAGCTTTGGCTCTGGCTCATAACATTGTTGAGCCTAAATGTCTCCATCCGCGGGTTAAAAAATAGCCAGTGATGCTTATTTATTCCAGAGAGCACCTGTGAAATGGATTCACATATGACTAAGGTCTTCCAAGTCTTGAAGGGAAAACACATGAGCCAGATCCTGCCCTCACACTCAGGACTGTCGGTCAGCCCACAGCAACTGTGGGTACCACTGCCTGGACAGGCTTGGGGCTCTCAGCTGTGATGGGTCATGACAGCTGACAGCAAAGCATCCTCTTGGTTTGTTCTTCACTAAGATTCCCTTGGAAACACCCCCTCCCCAGCAACTAAAAAATTAAAGAAATGAACAAGGCTGAACCTAAGTGGATTACAATGGACACTGTCCACTCTCCCAGGATCACCCAGTCCCAGTAGTTAGTACTTGACCAACCCAGAGGTGTGGTGTACAAAAAGAAGTTCTCAAGGTGGTTAATGAAAGTTGAATGAGGACTGCTAGAAGTCACCTTTCTAACCCAAAGAAACTGCCATCATTCCTTGCAAGGTCAGCCCCCCATGGGGAAAAAGCAGTGGGAATAGGTTACGGTGCTCTAACCACGTTTGAAACAACTTGTGTTCGTCTCGCTGGAGAAACAGGAACCCAGGATTTCTTCTGCACTTCCTGGCCAAGCCCATACTCCTGTCCTCCTGGGAGGGCAAACATTCCCACGAAGGCTGGGCTGAGGAGCAGGGAGAACATGTAACTGCAATGAAGAATGAGCTCTGGGTGCCACTGTTTCCCTTCAGCAGCAACCCACAGGATTTATGTGTGCAGTCTGCTTTGTACCTGGTGATGTGACTGAGACTTGCACTAAGGTGGCCTCAGGGGAACTTCAAACACACTTGACTGAAGCACCTACATTAAAAGCTGTCTCCCTGGGGTCCTTATACAACCAAAGAAAAGGCAGATCATTACTCCTGGAGCTTCTTTAGGGATCTGTAAGATAGCAAGCATGAATCCCAGCCCTGCTGTTGGTTTTGGGCTTTTTTCTCTACTGCTTTGGGACAAGTTGCTCACAGTTACAACAAGAAGGAATCAGAGCTTGCATTTCTCCTACTGCTCAGCTAAGACCTGCTCCAGGCTGCTCAGCTCTCCTAAAGTGAGATAAAATTCATCCCAAAGCTAGTCCCTCAGTGCCAGAAAACGGAGATGTTCAAATGCAATCAACAGGACAAATAAGCAAGCCAAAGCCAGCCCTCTGTCAGTCAGCCTTCCCTCTGAAACAAAAAGCAAAGCAACTCCTGGAGGTCTCTCCTGCTCCGAACATGGCTTTGCAATTATAAATTATCCCAAGATTATCTCTGTCCCCAGTGCTGCTGTATTCGCCTCCCCTGTGCTTGCCAGGGGATTAATTGCTGCTGCACTGGCTGCACTGCAGAATAAAAGCTGGGGACACAGCAAACGCCTAATTACCACCATCATTCAGTGGTAGCAAGGGCTGATAAATTTAAAGCCAAATACATGAGGAAACAGTTTTTGTTTTAACATAGTCTACAATTAACCAGCACAGACTACTGCTGGGAAGGGAATCAAGACAAATGGACCAGGCATCCAGAAGGCCTGAGCAAGAATGGAGATTAGGTTTGCACTGGGTGAGATAGCAATGCCCAGCTGACCATCCTGGCATCACCAGGCACCATCCAAGGGTCAGCAGGTGCTTCTTGCTCTCACCATGTCCTAGCATGATGTTTGACAGTGCCTGGGTACAGCATCCATCTTATCCCCTGGCACCCTCTGCTCCCATGCAGCTGGGAGGCCTCATCTGTGACGTACAGCTGATGGAGCATCAGCAAGACAGGAGAGGCTGCATTGGTGCCAACTTCTAGGTCTCTGCATTCAAAAGAGCTTCTCCAGTCCCCTCCATCCAACCTCTCTTGCTGATCGACCACACGTCTCACATGGGGGAATGTGGAGATATCTGAGGAGACAAGTTACCTAGAAGACAGGTGCCATTGCCTGTTCCAGAACAGAGCACTGGACTTTGAGCTTGCATTCCAGCTCAGTCTCTGGTTATCTCCTGGATACCCTGTCTGAGTGTGAAGAAAGGAAGAGCTTCATCTCCGCCAGAAACACCTATGGCTTGCAGAAGGTACCCACAGCCTCACCATCCTCATCCATGATGGGAACATGCAGCAAATACACTGCTCCTCATTGAATCTGGGCTGGAGCAAAGTAAAGCCAAGATCCACGGGACTGCAGGAAGGTCCTGGGCACCAGTACTGCTGCCGCTCTGGTGTTGCAGGACTTCCAGGCACACGGAAATGTGGTGAGAGCCCCAGACACCAGAAGCTCCATGGCCCTGAGTGGGACTGGGCTGAAAATCTGTCAGGCTTTCTCATGAGATTTCCTCTCTCCCTCCTGGTTCTGTTTGGGCTGGAAACACCATGAGAATAACTTTCCTCATTGCATTTCAGCAGTTTTGCTTCCGGGCCTGGGCTAAACAAGGAAGTGCAGAGGCGTGGGAACTGAGGGGAGATACAAACACACCAGAGCATGGTCTGAACTGCTCCAAATTTCTACATGTGACTCTTTGCCTCTGTCAAAGCAATTGTCCTTCCAGCTTAACTCCTCTGCCTGGGCTGACACCTTCAAGTGGAGATGGTTATCTCGGCCTTCCCTGTGGGTCAGATCCTGCTTTCCCTTAGACAATCCCAGAAGCAGCCGCTCAAATTTTACTGGTGATCTTAATGCCTTTTAAAGATACATCACCTAGTCCACAGTAAAGCACTTGGACACAGAGCCCAAACCTCCAGGGAGCCTTGGTCCTTTTGCTGCCTACCATGAGATGTGATTAAAGGGCTTGACTTCTCGATGTGATCGAGCATCTTCGCACCCTGAGAACAGTGCATTTCGGGTGACTGAAGTTAAAACAATAGTGTGGAGTACCACAAACCATCGGTACTTCAGGCTGATTGCTTGACCCATTCCTCCAGCACCCACATTTCTTCACTGCTACGTGCCTTCAGCAACCACTGAAAAAACAAGTTGTCCCCATGTTAGCCCTTATGGCATGTAGAGGTGAATAATGCTTCTCTCACCCCATAGGTATTTCAGGATAAAGTTCAGGCATCACCACAGGCTAACACACCACCTAACGTATGTTTAGACCAAACATTCAGTATCTCAAAGCTACGAAGGATGTAGAAATGGCAAGGAGTTTTTCCCACCCCAATCAGCTTGCAATTTAAGGCACTACTCTTTCCCATAAGTCTCCAGCAGATCGGCATGGAAATCTCTTTGGGATTATGGGGATCTATTCAGTAGTTCAAAGGTTAATTGGAGCAACACCAACAATTGGAGCAACAATTTCCAGCAGCAAGGTCACAGAGCTATTGCGCACATCCCTCTGGAGCATTCATCATTATTTAATTATTGCTGTACTAATAGCTAGTGTGATTTAAAGTATTCAAGGTCTCTTAAGCTCTGTGAAAGAAGCAAGCCTTTTGTGTTTTATAAGGACCTCAAAATAGGAGATGGGTATAGCAGCCTCATAGCCCAGCAGGCCCTGTCTCTCAGCCCCAAGCACTTAAGGCAAATGACTGTACATACTTGGCCACATGACTTCTAGGCAGGAGCTGGCCCAGGCCATGAGCAAAGAAGTTCAGGTGCACCTCAAGGGCCCACAGAGAGTGCCAGGAGAGAACTCAGTGATGAGGGAGGCCACTTCCAGCTCCATCTGAAAACCTGGCTGCATCTGCATACTGCTCAGCACCAAGGGATCTCTATCCTACCAGAGGCTTCTCACTGAGCAGGTTATATTTGAATTTGAGTCTGTCAGTCAGGGTTAATCCTGGTTGCAAAGCCATCTTCCCTTCCTGGATAGTGCTACCTACCACTGCTCTCACCTAGCCAGGTTCTGTTGTCCTCTCCTCTACAGCAAGCACCTTCATGTGCCTGGTCTGTACACTGATGTTAACCCCAGGGCCATGTGCACAGCTTCTCCATGTCCCTAGCTCAGAGGCAGAAGCACAGCCCTGAGCTGTGTCCTTCTTTCCTTGTCAGAAGAAGCAAGAGAGGTAGAGATACACCCAAGAGTCATCCTGTGTTTCTGGTCCCTACCAACCCTCTCCAATCTGTCCTGCCCAAGGCACTTTTCCCTGTCACAGTCTGGCACATCTATTTCAGATCTCAAATGCAGAGCATTGCATCATGTCACAGGGAACAAGAAACAGATTCCCACTGGGGAAGCAGGATCCTAGAGCAGTGTGGCATCAATGACAGCCTCTTGAGGTTCAGAGAAGGAGGACCCGACTGTTAATCCTGCTTCCCAGCTGATGATTTCTAGGGATAATCTAGCCAGGGAATTCTAGGGAAAACTTTTAATAGAAGAACTTCTAGTAATGCAGAGGGAGAATAAAACCCGCAGCATTGCAGCTCACAGGGAGGCAACACTTCTCATTGCACAATAAATGACGTGAACCACTGGACACAGATCCAAGACATCAGGAAACAAGCAGGAGAGTCTCTACACCCTTCTAGCAAAATCACCTTTCTCTTTCATTGATTGGGATTAGAAACTTAGATATGACCTCCTGTATTGGGGTAGATTACATGGTCCCTCCAAGTCTACCTTTCAGCCCCATCTTCCATGACTCTAGGGTTTTCTCATGTTATTTTGTGCTAGGTGCTCTTTGTCTTTGAAATGAGCCATGTTCACATGTTCATCCCCACCCCATTTCCCTCCTTGCCCTTACCCTAGGCCCTGTTCCGCAGCTTCCCCAGACAACACAAGCCCTCAGCCTGTTCTTGACCTCTCAACACTGCAGTCCTGAGCTCGTTAGACTTTGCCTGCAACTTTACCCATTAGAACTTTTATTAATTCAAAGACGTCTTGTCTGAGAGAAGCAATCAGGAAGCACAAGGTAAGGCCACATAACTGCTCCCCCAGAAGACAAGCATGTGCTCAATGGTCAGCTAGAGCTACTTTGTATAGTCCTGCCACTGAGGTCTAAGAAATTAATCAACAGGACAGTGCTGTACCTTTACACAGGCAGGAAAAAAGTCAGTGCTGAAAGTAAGTCATGAAATCACAGCTGTATTACTCAATGTGGTCAGTTTGTCATTGTATTGTGCAATCAACCACCTGAGTCACAGGAGTGGAATTTATCTCACTTACATTTAGACATCTAAAACGTAGAACATTGCATCTGGCCACACAGCTTCAGCTTCTCTTACAGTCTGTGATCCACTTGACCTCTCTCAGATACTACTGTAGATTGACTCACACTCTGGTTATTCCTATTTCTCTGTATCAGCAATAAAGGGAGCCGAAGGTTAACTAGCCCATCTGAAGTCAGACAGCTCCATTTTACATGCCAAAACAAGAGCAAAGGGATCCCATTCTGGGTATTGTCATTTCTCCCTAACTGAAGGGCTTAAAACTTTCAAAGCAGAGGGACAATGACAGCTGAATTTGTGGTAAGGCTTTTCATGCCAACATTCAGAGACTGTTTCTCCCCTGCCAGCTTGCTCAGCTTAATTCATGGGAATGTCTAGAAAAAGGGAACCCCTGGAGCACAGCAAAAACGAGCTGGGCTCTGGCATTTGTGTGAGCAACCAGTTCTTAATTATTTGACTAATACTAGCATTGTGCAGCAACCATATGCACTAAGGGCTCTGCAGAGGTTTCTTTGCCACAAAGACCCACGTACAAACCTCCACATAGAAGGTGGGTCTAGTGTTTCTGCAATGTTTCAGGTGCAAGACCACAATGCCAAACTTACTCTTTTCAGGATGTTTGAGGAGTTTATAATAACGAATCTGCCCTGAAATGTCATTTGGGTCGGGAAGGATCAGAGAGCCAGGATGGTTGCTAATGATGGTCAACTAGGAGATGTATTATGAGCATGGTGCAATCCCTCCCATGTTCTGGAAAGGGTGGGAGCATGCTGGCAGCAGGATTGATGGGTAGAGCCACAGGAGTGGGGTATTCTGCATGGAAAAGACACAATTACCTTTGGAGGAGGCTACAAAGCCAGGCTGCAAAGAGGCTCTCCAAAGAGACATGTGGATGGAGGCAAAATTACTCATAAGCCCCTAGAGGCTGGATACCAGGGGAAATGGGGTTTCTCCCTTCATTAGGAGATAGGTCAAATGTGACTAGAAATCAGGACTTTATCATTTCAGCTTCCCACCCCCAGAAATATTGCTAGCAGAGGGCTCTTGAGGCAGAGCAGAGCCAGGAGGGAAGGAAATGTCTTGGGCTGTGCCCATGGGCTGCACTGAGACCCCATGGGGCTATGGCAGGGCCAGGAGAGCACTGGGGAAGGAAGTCTTACAGCAAGGTCGGACAGCAGCTGTCTCCAGGAATGAATCCAGGAGCAGCGTCCTCTTGGGATGGGCCAGGAGGATCTTGTGTTGACTGACTGCCCTTCCTGAGTTCAGGAGGAAATTAATCTCCCACCGTGGGCTTCAGTTTATTTTTACATTGCAAGTTACCCAAAGGGAAAAAAAAAAAATCATAAAAAAATTCTATTCCCTAAAAGGAATCTCAAATTTCACAGCGACCTAAGGAGATTAGTCAAATCCCTGTGACCGTCAGCAGTTTCACTTAGGTCAAAGCCTGGCATAACTCAATCTCTGTGAGAAGAGAGGAGAGGAGTGGTGCAGACTGCCCAGCTCTGCAGGCACGCCAGCCTCTCCAAGAAGGTCCTTCTGCTATATCTGGAGGAAAATACCCCTTTTGCAGTCCCGCAGCAGAGAGGCAAGCAGTCAGACTGGCCTAGAGTGCAGACAGCAAAAGGGAGCAGGGAGCGTTATCTCTTGCAGATACCACAGTAAGACCTTCCAAGCTGGGAAGCAGGAGGAGGACCAATTTCCCAGGCTAGGAGACATCAAAGGCTGTGTGAAACCTTCCGAAAATGCTCACCCTGAATTTCTCATGCATGGGTGGACACATGGGATAACTCTCCATAGGGTCAAAGAAATGTGGAAAGTGGAGCAGTCAAGTTCCAATTTGCCTCTTGCTCAGGGGGAGAAAATGAAGAGAATTTAGCTCAAACCCTATAAATAAGTATGTCACCCGTAGGTTTGGTTTTGCACAAAAATTGGCCTGAGTTAGGTAACCTAGGGCCTTTTTTTGATGAAATCATTTCCATCCCCTGGCAAACATGTCTGTGTTAATGGGCTCACAGAGGCATCAGCCTTTCAAGCTGTGCATCAAATTTCATCCAGGGAATCAGTAAAGTGGAGGAGCTGTGGTACTGCCGCGGCAATGCACCCATCAAGCAGAGGGGTGTTGAAGAAGGAAATTGAGGACAATCTTTTGGATTATTCTGAGGAGAAACAGGGCTTTCAGCTCATACTCTAGATTTTTAAAAGGGTCTATCTCCCTCTCAGTGAGAGGAAGGAACCTCTTGATAAAACGCAACTAAAAGTCTCCTGCTCTGTTCTGTGAACACACAGTATGGCTTTACATTGTATCATGAAGCCAAATAGGACAGGAAAGTCCACAGCATCTGCCCTCCACTGCAGAGGCAGGAGACTTGCAGTTGTCTCCCTCTCCCTGATAAAGTTGCTAGTGCAGTTTTTAGAAGAAACTAACATTTTTTTCAATTCTTAGCTTTCCTCACAGGGAAGCTTGCTCTCTCTTTATGGCTTCTCTGCTGTTTGAACTTTCCAGTAGTACCAGCCCTGAGGTTTTCTAAATTATGAGGCAGGAACTGGGAAATCCTTACACTGATTTAGAAACTAAAAGATTAAAAACAAAACAGCAAAAAACACCCAACCTCAGGAACTTTTGAGTTGCTTCTGGTCTTTGAGCTTTTAAGGCTGAGTGGAACAGTCCCATTGCAGTATTTCCGGGTACCATCACACCTGCTTTTCCATCTGCTGTTTCTTTTCTTGTGTTAAAGTGCTCTTCAGAGCAGAAAACATCTTTCTGTCCTGTGAACGTGCAGCATTTAGCACAAGGCAGTCTTCAGGCAGGATGTAGCCTCCTGAGCACAGGGAGAATGAATGCAAGTCATTACAATCGTCCATTTTACCTATGAAATACATAATCTGAGCAAAAACATTTGAGGGGAAAGCAAGATAGCAGATGGGATAAGGGAAGGCAGACAGCACCATTGCTCATCACAGCTGCCAACATTTTCAGTCTTTGGTGTTTGCTCCGGACCCAATGAGAGCTTTCATGTTGGGGGTAAAGGAACAATAAAAATGATTCCCATGTTGCTTATGCACACAGGAAAGGACATACAGATCCAATATTTAATAGCTGACATTGTGAGAGACCCTGAAAACCCTCTCTTGACCACATTCCTCCTTTGATTAGCACTGTACCAACAAACAGGAAGATATTCCCACTCCCAGACACCTCTGAGGCAGGGCACAAAAATGGAAACGTGGTCTCTGCCTCTGCAGGTGGGAAAAAGCAGATCTAGTGGAGTGAAGTGACCCGAGGTTCCACAGCACTATGCTATGGAAAGGTCAGAAATGGAGCCAGAGCTTCCAAGCCATGTGGCTGATGCAGACACAGGCAAGCTCTGCCCCGATCAGGAGCAGCAACTACTCGCAAGGGCCAGAACAGTGCAACCATTCTTTTACAGCAACACATCGGACCACTAAAGCCAATCAGACCTACTCTGGCCAGCCCTCAGATGTCTCTGCTCTTGGCCCTCTGCAAGGTAAGGTTGCTTTGAGCTGCAGTTTTCAGCCATGCTCCTGGCCCTGCATTTACAACACACACAAAGAATACACAATCCCTGATCTGTTTGATCAATTGATCTCTTAGTCATTTCCAGGAACCCTGCAAAATTGCCTTGCAAACTGCATGACTTTGCCACTTATTTCTGTTGCGGATGATCTCTTCCAGCCCAAAATGTCTCTGATGCTATGATTAAAGCTTACTGTGATATTCCTTTAAGGAGTGGGGGCTTGAAGGAAGAAGTGGAGGAAACCTGAACGCTTCTGCCTGCTGCAATGACCTGACTTTGGAGAAAGAAATGCAAGAGCTACCTAAAGAAGCAATGTCTTCAAAATATTTGATCCAGATGGAGGAACGGGATCAAAAACACAGCAGTGCCTACTTCTCAGATATACCTATGTCAAGGCTGAATTTGGTTCTGAACCTACAGAAATAATAATTAAAAAAATACTCCTCCAACTTCAACATGAGGGAATATCCTCCCCTATTCCTCTAACATCAAGACAGGATGTCTAAGATCAAGCAGTAGCTGGGCTTTGCCACTAAGTGTATTCAGGTTAGGCAGAGGTAACGGGACCCTTTGCTCCTGATGATTTCACCAATATGACATTTATTCTCACACATTTCCCCACCATCCATCCCCCAAAAAGCTGGAAACAGTTTCCCTAACTGGAAATGCACATTTCATAGTAACATTTTCCAGACCACTTTGCAAGAGGTAAAGTGGGATGATTTTTTTCAGCACAGCTTTAGTAGAAGCTCATTGCTCTTACCTGGCCCCTCCATGTCTGTATCCTGACAGATTCCTTCAGCAATCTTCAACTTCTCTTGACTTCGCCTTTTTGTGGTGTTTGTTTCTTTGCCCTTCTTAAATAAACCATTGGCAATTACTATGGTAACACGCCTCACTCTTTCTCTCTCCTCCCTAAAAGTCTATTTCTATTTAACAGGCTTTTAAAAAGACACTATTTATACTTTCTTTTGTTATCCTGCCTCTGCTCCCTTGCAGTCAGACAAGGGCAGGCACAGAGTAGTGCATACACTAGAATGTGTTACTAATAATGGCCATCCATAAACACAAGAGCAAGCCATGGCGATCAAAGCTGTGACCTTCATCAGGGGATGCTCTGCTTCTCAGACAAACAAAAAGGAAATCCGAGACATGGCACACCGCGAGCTCCGGCGGGAAGCACTGCTAGCAGGGGCCATCCCCACCTTCCCACTCTCCAGCAGTGTGCTAAGGGGCTGCGAGTCCCCAGAAACAACCATCATGAAAAACAGCCGTGCTATCACTGCAGGCAGCTTCCACTTTCCTCTTTTTCTCAGACATTCGTCTCCATTGCTGGTAATTGGACAAAGAGGAAAATGAGAGCTGTGGTCCTTTTTGCTCCCTTTTCTGTGAAAAGAAAAGCTCCCTTCCTCTTTATGCTTTTTCATTTTAAACCTCAGGGCTGTTAGCAAGCATCAAGGTTTATTTCCTTAAGGTTCATTATACCGTTTAAACATGCAGATTACAATTTATCTTAACCCTTAGCTGAAGCAGTAGGTGTTGGAATTTTCACAATGGCAGTTTTTCTGCTATTGTTTTTCAGGCATTTCTGCTAATAAAAAACAATGGGTCTGAAACAGTCCAAGTACAGTTTGGTTCCTTTCTCCATTGAGAGGTTTCACTTGTACAGTCAGGCTGGTGCCAGAAACCACACGTTTTTTGGTCATCTTTAGGGTGTTCCAGGAAACATATTGTCAACAGATCTCAATTTTTCAGTAGGAAAAGCAAGGAGAAGAAAGACTCCCCAGCCCTCCCCTTCTTTCCTCCACATAAAGACAGTTTTCAGGACTTCTTTACTGATGAAGAATGACCCTAACAGTTGCAAATCTGTTTTCTTCTCGCTTGTCATCTCTACAGTCTGGCCAGCACAAGAAGCTGTGATGCCCTCAAAGTAACACTCCAGAAAGGGTTAAGGTATCTAAAACTACAGCCTCAATAAGCAGCTCACAAAAGTGTCCTGTCCCCAGGGTAGGATCAGTGTATGAGAATTTGCTCAGATCATGTAATGTTTGTAACTTGATTTCCTGCCGGAAAGCTTCAGTGGGCGGAGTTTCTGCTGAACCAGACAGAACTAGAACTATTTCCTTCTCCAGATTGCTTGTGCATGTCCAGTCAAGCTCAATTGAATTAATAGCAACTGGCTCGTTTCCCCCCCACACCCCTTCCCATTCACCTCTTGCAGTGGGGATATGGGAAGCATGTGATAATCTTGCTGCCAGGGCAAGTGCCTCAGGAGGTGGGATGATCCCGCAACCTTGGGCAAGTCCGGTTCTTTCTCTGTACCTCTGGTCCATCTCTTGTCATATTCTGGAGAAAGGATGTCTTAATGACCAGCCTTCTGCCCTATCAATTTCCTACATGACCTTGGGAAAGTCACTTAACCTTTGCCTGCCTCCACTTTCTGTGAAATGGAGAGGAAGCTAGCAGGCGGCTTGCTCACCCTGCTGCCACCACCAGTATTAAACCAGGGCCCATAAGGACTGAAAGCAGGAACCTCTCCAGTTTAAGCTTAAAGACTCATCACTATTGTCTCCTGGAACAGTGCAGACCTGTGGTGGATCAACAGAAGCACTTCTCCAAGGGAAAAACAGCCCTGTTAACTCCCAAACCCCCAAACACAAACTGATTCATTCATCCTCTGCCAACCCAGAAACCATGAGTTTACTTCACATCCATAACTGAATGCAACCAAACCTCCTTGGAAAGGCCAGATCCTGCTCCAGGTGCTTGTTTTTTTACCAAAGTTCTAGGTTCCACCAAAGTGGTCTAAGCCAAACCCCAGCAAGATGCCTTCATCTATACTAAGAGCATTCATACAGGGATGAATGCATGCCCAGCCAAGTAAGACCCTACAGATCTCGTAGGAGAACAAATCAGAGCTGGAGCCAGGGATCTACCCCATGTACAGCTTTAGGACTCTGCTGGCTTTGGATGGTGCTAGGTCAAGTTACTTGAGGTTCAGCTTGTAATTCAGACACTTCATTATCAAGGTTAAGATGAAGGTGGGCAAGCTCCCTTCCCTCAGTTGGTTTTCACCAGGACCTTTTGAAAATCCTTCCCAGGGTAGACAGCAAAGTCATCCCAACCTAAAGAAATGAAGCACTGTTGTGTTTTTTGTGTTTTTTGTTTTGGTGGTGTTTTTTGTTTTGTTTTTTTTGGGGTTTTTTGGTTTTTTTTTTTTTCTCATGGGACCAAGAAGGAAACTCCTCTGAAGCACGGAGACATTTCTGAGTTCCATGGCTCTCACCCATTCCCAATTGCTGTCTCCACACCGGCCTGTCAGTCACCGTGCTTTGCTGGATGCCTGAGGCACACCCTCTCCCCCACCACACTGATAGTATCATGTCCTTAGGATGTGTCTACACTCCCAGGTAGAGCTGGTTACACAGAATAGTCCTTTCCTTAGGCCTGGCTAAGTCTGGAGGCCTGGGTGTGTGACAGAAAGTAGGCACTGCTCCTTATCACACAAGGAGGATTATGCAAGTATGTCCTTTAATGAGGAAAACGTAGGCTCTTTGAATAGGTGTGTGGGGTTGGCTGCAGGTAACTTCTGGCAGCAAGCAGGGTTCTTGCAGCATGTATCAGCCCAGGTTTCCAGTGCCAGATGAAGCAGGGCAACCAGCCAACCCTCACCAACCTCCTTAAACCAAATGAACAATTAACCTTCTTTCATAAAAAAGGACAAAACTTGAGGACCATAGCACCACTGAAAGAACTGTCACTGGGACCTAAAAGGCAAAATGTTTATCTATTACTGTTACTTCACCTCCTTTCTGATTGCTGGCTTGCAGTCATGGGAATGCAATGTGTATGGTTTTGTTTTCTTAATTGCAATCATTTTGCAGACCACCTTCAGGCATGCTAGGGACCACCAGTAGTGCAGGGACCGCATGTGAAGAAGCCCTGCCCTTGGAGACCCATCCTGCCTTCCCTGATGTGGTTAAAATGCCATTCCACGTTGTGGTGCCTGCAAGGATTTAACCATGTTCTCAGCCCAGATGAAAGCCCTGGACTACACCATGTGCCTGAGAAAGCAGGACTGAGCTTCAGCTGTGTAGGAGGGCAGCTGCAAGAAGTCAGGCTATCTGCAGCACTCAGTAGTGATCCTTTTATAGCCACCCCATCTCTCTTACATGCAAATGCAACCTCTTAGTCTCTGGGCCCAGCTCTTTCTGTTCTGAAGTCTTCACTGGCTATTAAAACCTGGGGAATCTGTGAAGTAGGCAAACAAGGTTTTGATGAGTGTGGGAAAAAGAAAGGCGTTACCACATATGAATGAACTTCAGTTTCGCTCATGTGCTGAATTAGTCAGTGCCTTTAAGTGAATTCCAGGTGCTGGTCCAGCTATTAAATGACTCCTGTTGAAGAGTTAAGTGTTCTATTTTGAGCCTCTCCTGGAGGAAAAGCTAACTTAAAAAATTAAATAAAATCTGATTCAGAACCATTGCATAAGTTTTCCTTCTTTTTCCTTTTTTTTACTTTCTTATCTCTCCCAGAAAGAAAAAGCATCCACCAATCAATGCACAGCAATTTCTGGGACCTCTGCAAGCTGGAGAAACCCATGTCACTCGTAGTACAGATGAATGTGATGTCTGTGTTAGGGCTGGTGACTCACCCAGGGCTGGAAACCTCATCCAGATGTTGAAGTCCCAGAGGAACATGATGTAATAACTGCTTCACCAAAGGAGCAGAAGTACCTGGTGAAGAGAGTCAAGACACGAGCTCCAGTGGCTGAGAAACTCAGTGGAAGACGACTTCAGTTTAAACAGTTGGTGGATGGGAAGGAGGCATCAGTGCTGGCACATTAATACTGACACAGCATATCAAGAATTCATGTTTCACTTCCTACCCTGGAGTGGTTCTTCCTGTAACCTTTACAACCCAGAATTACCACTTTTCTGCTGCTTCTGTCTCTAACAGAGCAGCTGTGAGAAGTGTTATCTGCAGGTGGCAAAAAAAGAGAGCAATTTTTTCTGTCAGTTCAGTGTTAATGGTGCCCTAGCTTGAAGAAAGCTGCATTTGGCTGAAATGGAAATGGTAGAATGGGTAGGAAAAGTCCATGGAAAAAACAGATTACAGAAACCCAGACAAAGCAGGCGTATGGGTTGCATTTCCATCCTTTCTGCAAACATGGAGACTGCATGGGCTTGATCCAGGAAAGTGTCCTAGCTGTAACAAAAGCACTTTGACAAGCACACATTAAAACATGGCCACGCTTTCCACTAACACTAAGGCAAATACAGCTCTCTGGGATTAGTATCTGTGCAGAGGTTACTGTCCTTCCACATTGCTTTTCAGTGTAATGCACTGAAATACATGCTCAAGGATGCTAACGTGCACAGGAGATTGTTGATATTTATGCTGAAAATCCATTCAAATTCAGCAAATTACAGCTAATGTGAAGCCTATTTGATCCTCTTAAGGCAGTGACCCAATTGTGGAAACATTTCTCTCTGCCCGTTTCTCTAAAATACAGAGAAGTGAGGAAGGGCTTGACTGAAGATGGATTCAGGCTTGCTAGGAGACCTGAGGTGTTCCTCAGTTGTGTTGCATATCAATTTTTAATGCCTCCATTTTCTCTCAGGCTTACAACGGAACGAAAGTTCCCCTACCAAAGAGCAGCAGCAAAACTGGTATGAATTTACACCCTTGTCCAAGAAGCTACACTCTTAGGCACAGCAAGCCTTCGGTCTCACCCATGCAAGAGGGATCAAGCTGGTTTTGAAGGCACTTCTGAAGTGATGTGGTGGAGGCTCATGCTGTTGCCCCTTTTTCTTTTGCCAGAGCTGTCAAGCTGAGATTGTGCTCAAGCGCGAGCATTTGCCATGTGACATTTCAAATGGTAAGCAAAGAACAGCTTGCCAACTACCACTCTCAGGTTCTCAACTAAATAAAAACAGATTACTGGCATTTGCTGCATCTGAAAGGCAGGCAGGCCTATCATATTCAGAAAGAGTAAAGGATACAGAAAAACAAACGTATTCCCTCAGAGCCAAATTCAGTTCCCCATCATGCCTGGGAATCCCCATGGAAGGGAAAGGGGTCATGCTGTTTTAACAAGAAAGGATTTGACCAAAAATACCCAACCAACTGGAGCAGCTGTGAAGTTGTTTTTCTTTGTGCTGGATTTTTTGTTTGTTTGTTTCAGTTTTCAACTTTTTGCTTTTAAAGAAAGCATTTGCAGGCGGGTTTCTCAGTCAGTCCTACCATCACCAGCAATAGCAGGAGGCCTTCTGCCCTCCAGAGTTTTTGCTAAGCTTTGCCAGACCAATTCTAGCACCACCGAAAGTTACGCTCTGAGTATTTCATTAAAAACGTTGATGTGAATAACAGATAATTTTCTCACTTAGAAAAGGTAGCAGGGAGTCAAACAGCAAAACCTAAATGTCAATAGCAAGGGAAGTAACAGTTTTCTTTCTGTTTTCAGCAGATGTCTGTTGCAAGGTGTGAATTTGCTGATGTCTAACCAAGGTTAAGCGTACACTATGCCTCTGCTTTGAGACTGGAAGGGGAAGGAGAGAGCTATGCATGCTGATGGATAACCCTTTTATCCAGCTGCCTGTTTCCAGATTTGCAGAAATGAAATGTCTCTAATATCTTTTGAAATTGGTCAACATATCCAAAAGTTTTAGCAAAGGATCCATTTTATGTATTTACACATATACACTGTAGTTGGATAAGATTCATTGCATTAAGAAACCTTGGAAAAATTGACTTGTTTACCAATTTTTTTTTCCCATATGTTGCATTAAGAAATTCTGAACCTTTTCTTTCCTCTTTTTTCTTTGGAAACACTCACTATGCCAAATCAGGCTTTCTCAAGTTCTGCTGGAGGACTTGCTGTAGGTTGTGACAGGCCAGTGCTTAACCAAAGGACTTCTGGCCCTTTCAACAGAGTACCGTCTTAGAAACACTGTCAAACGGTTCTAGTTCAGAGGGCACCATTTGAGTGCCTTTCAGGGATGAGTAATAAACATCCTTGAAATGCAAATACATCTGAGGATCTCCTGATACTCAGCTGCTGTCCCTTTATCTCTACGTATTTGTGTATGACTCCTAAGGAATCACTTCATTCCTCTGTGCCTGTTTGTCATCCCCAAAAACCCTATCCTACTACTCCTTTAATGTCTGTGAAGCCCTTGGCTGCCTCTGCAGTGACTTCTGCTAAAACAGCCCTCAATAAATCAGAAATAAATGAAAAGAAGCAACTTGCAACTTGTGCTGACATCAGGTGCTCTGTTCCTACTCCTTTGAATTTACGGTAGTTCTTTACTCCATAGATCTATGCAGGGATTTATAGCCACAAAGGTTGACAACCTGAGGTGAGGTCTTCAGTTGAAAAGCTTGAGCAATGGCAGCTCTGAACCGTGCCAGTCCCCAGGGCAGCAACCTCCTGGGTGGCACCATTGTGCCTCGCATATACTGAGCACTGCTAACAGTGAGCTGTTAAATATATCCTTTATAGCACTTCAGCCATGAGCGACCTCTTTGCACCCCACCTGGCCTGCGGGGGCCCTCATGGGCCTCTGCCCCACCAGTACTGCCTGTGGTAAAGGGGTGTACTGCTGCACCAAGCCCAGGCCTGCGCTGCCTGCCCCTGCCCCTGTTCCCAGGCCTCCCTCCCTGCCCTACTCATTGTCCTCCTCATCTTCCTCCTTGTCCTCGTCTTCTCCTTCCTCCTCCTTTTCCTCTTCTTCCTCCTCGTCATCTTCTTTTTCGTCTTCCTCCTCGTCTTCTTCTTTTTCCTCTTCCTCCTCCTTACATTCTTTTTCCTCTTACTCTTCCTGTTCTTCTTCCTCCTCGCCTTCATTTTCCTCTTACTCCTCCTCTTCTTCCTCCTCCTCCTCGTCGTCGTCTTCTTCCTCCTCCCGTGCCACACTCACCTCATCCCCCGCGCCCCACTGCGCCCCCTCACCTGGCCCCACCCAATCCCCTTGAGGACACGCCCCTTCGCCAACCCCGCCCACCGCACAGCCCCTCCCCTGCCGCCCCGCCCCACCCCTTCACCAGCCCAGCCATCTCCCCTCCGACGTCTCTATTGGCTCCCCCGGTGCCACGTGACGCCGGCGGCGAGCGGGGCTGGGCGGGCGGCGCGGCGCGGAGCGGGACGGCACGGCCGGAGCCGGCGAGCGGGTCAGTGCGCGGGACGGGCGCGGCGGCGCGGGGGGAGGCGGCGGCACGTGGGGTCGCCCGCGCAACGATATGGGCGGGAGGCGGCCGCGTGCTGCCCTCCGCCGAGCGGAGCGCGGGGCCGGCGCTGCACCGCGCGGGGGAGGCCGGGCGCGAGGCGATTCCCACCCCCCCTCCCTCCTCCCCCGGCCCGGGAGGCCGGGAACGGGGCGATCGTGGCGGGGGCGGGTTGGGATCGCGGCGGGGGGAGGCCGCGGCGTGGGGCGATCGCAGCGTGCGGGGGAGGCCCGCGCACGGCGCCGCACGCTGCTGGCCCGGCGGGGGTGGGCGGCGTGCGCGGCGCGGTGCGATACCCCCGGACGCGATGAGGGGCACCGTGCGTGGGGTGCCCGGTGCTACAGCCCCGGTAGCTGCACGGGGGGGTGGTGCGCGGGGTGACCTATGCAGTAAGTCCGGTAGCTGCATGGCGGGGGGCCGTGCGCGGGGTGCCCGGTGCAACAACTCCGGTAGCGGCGTGGGGGTGCCCGTGCACGGGGTGTCCAGTGCAGCAACCTCGGTAGTGCTATGGGAGGGCTGTGCGTGGGGTGCCCAGTGCTCCAGCCCCGGTAGTGGCATGGGGGGGGGTCGTGCGTGGGGTGCCCGGTGCAACAACCCCGGTAGCTGCAGGGGTGGGGGCGGTGTGCAGCGTGCCCCGTGCAGTAACCCCGGTAGCGGTAAGGGGGGTCCCGCTCAGCCTTGCACAGCGCACTAATGCTGGTAGCAGCAGTGGGGCTCGAGCAGGGCAGTGCACAGTGCAGCCATCCCTCTAGCAACAGAGGAGAGTTCTGCACCATGCAGGGTGAGGAGGCCGTGGGCGATGCTGCGGTCACGCACGCACCCCGTCAGGGCAGTGTGCACACCACCGGGGCAGCTCCGAGCGGCGGAGCACCCTGACAGGCACACGGCTCGCTGCACTACACGCTGGGTGTGATGCAGAGGGCAAAGCAGCGGACATGAACACTTCGGGGCTGCAAGGGGCCTCACCACCTGCACGAGGCCGGACGCAGGCCTCTGTGTTGCAGGGGCCCCCAGGGTTAAGCGTGTACTCTGTGCTGTCCAGTCTTGCCATCCCAGTGGACATTTCCCACCTCTGCAAGAAAACAGTGTCAAATGGACAGGGCTGCGGTCACTGCATCAGCAGTTGCAGTGGTGACAGCCTCTCCTGGACCATATTTGAGCATGTTTGTGTCGGGCTAACGAGCCTTTCGCAGGCCTGGCTGTGGCTTGGGGGCTTTGGGAGGCTGGTGGGCCCCATTGCGCAAGCAGGTGGGTTGCATAGCAGGAGGACACCCCATGCAATGCCTTTCTCTGCCGTAGGTAAGGTGGATTTTGCATGCGACTGGAATTACTAATCCAAGCAATTAGCTGGAATCTGCAAGTTTGTGCTGTTGCCAATTTCCAGTTAATTCAGTTATGGCTTCATCTTTCTGCTCAAAGGAGCTGAAACATAAACGGGGCGACTAAGCGTCTGGAGCTGCTGGGTTGGGTTTACATGCATACTTCTTGCTAAAGGAGGATCAGCAAGAAAACAGACTTAATGAAGTTATGTATTTCTTGATAGCAGTGGAAAATTATTAGCGTGGATAAATGGGGCTGGTGACTTTTTTGTATATTAAGTATCATCAATCTCCCTACCGTGTTCTGAGCTGGATTTAAATTCCGCTTTTATAATAACGGCTAATTTTTGGGTGTATCAGTGGTAATAGCATATGTTGAAAATGCTACAGGTGGATTTAAAGTTGATGGCTTTGTACACCCGCCAATACTCTGCACTGATAGTTGTATATATCCAGGAACTTATGTAGTGTGTTGTCACTGGGCTTTAGAGTTAACCATCCGGGTGCTAGCTGGTGGGAGCAGTTGCAGCACAGTCCCTGACATGGCTGCTTTTTGGGGATGTCAGATGCTGGTGGCAGCCACCAAATTTGACACATGAGCAAGTGAAGGAAGAGACTTTTAACCTTTGGTAAGTGCTCCAGCCTGAAGCGTGTTCCTTTGGGAAAGCGATACTTGGGCTAACTTCCATGAGGCTGAAAATAGCCATGTTACCGGAGCCCCACGAGCCTTCACCCCATTGGCTCTGCTGACAGAGAAGGCTGTAGAAGCAAAAAGCTTTCGTTATGGCTATTTTAGGTTTATTTTTATGTGTGTGTTGATAGCTCAAAAGTCACTTACCGGCTTCCAGTCAAGGTGGTCCCCGATGAGAAGCATCCACTGGGATTGGCCTCTGAAGTGCATTTCTTTGATTTGACAGTAGAAGTGCCTTTAGAAACGTCAGTAAAATCCCGGCATTTAGGCAAGTTTCCAGCTTAATCATCCCCTGCAAGCGATGGAAATCAGTGGCTTGAAATCCAACAGCACTTGATATTAAAATAGCAAGCTGTAAACGTTGGCTCCTATCAATAACTTTAATTATGGTTTGGGTTTTGTCTTAAATAGGCACACGTTGCCATAGGGAAATAAAAGTTTAGCATCCAGACGTGCTCAGCAGGGTGGTAGCGTCTTTGGACATGGTGTAATGTGCTTTTATAGCATAAATTAAAATAAAACAGGGGTTTAGCAGCATAGCGTGCTGTTGCGTAAGAAAATTGCAAACTTTTGGGCTGAGACTGCGTGGTTTCTGGGCATCGTGTGCCGTGGCACGTTGGTGGGTGGCGTTCCCGGGTAGCTTCAGATGGAGAGAGCGAGTTTTACCGCTCCGGAGCTGAACCCCGCTGGGGTTTTTCAACAAAGTGCAGAGGAGGCTTTGTGCGTGCCACTGATAGCCAAACCGAAAGCAAAAATAACCACCCATGAAAGTTGTGGGGGGTTTTTTTGTCATTGACAGAAAAGGAAAGTGCCGGTCCAGGGGCGGGTGTGAAGTCCCATGTTCGCTACACTCCAAACCCAGAAAATACTGATTGTGGCACGTGGCAGGGCTGTGCATGGCTCCCCCATGCATTTTGCATCTTTTCTTTTTCTCCTCTGATTTTATCTAAAACTAAGGGAGGGAAGCAGCACCCATCAGTCACTTAAATGTTCATTTTTGTCAAGTTACGCCACTTTGTGAACACAAGACGTGACCAGATTCCTGTGGCAAGGAGCCCTTAAAATTTCAACAGCTCTACCTATAAATATAGTCACCGTGAAAGGCAATCCGGCTTTAAAAAAATAACAACCAAAAACCAAAAAAACCCCCACCAAACCCCACGCTCTTTTTTTAGTCCCACTGTATCTGCCTGACTTTAGTGCAATGCAATGCATCTCCAGCCAGGTGGTGAAGGCGAGGCAAAGTGGAGCATTAAGTCTTTTAATTCCTCTTGCTAATTTATGAGAAGAATAGGTGCAAGCAGAGAAAAACAATTCATTTTCATTGTCCCGAGGATTTTAGCGAGTGGGATGGCGAGGCTGGCTCCATGCAGCCCCTACAGCTTTTGCAGAGGGACACTTGCTGATCGCTTGATGGTGGTGGGTCCTTGGGAGCTGCCACACCATGGGGCAGCCCAGGACACAGAAGGAAGGAGCTTGAAGCATCCCTTGGGTGTGAAGCAATGTCCCAGGTATCAATTAAAGCTTTTTTTTTTTTTTTTTAATAGTTAAATAAATAAAGAAAAAAGCCAGCTCCCACCTCACCCCAGAGGTGTCTGGGCTTACCCGGCTGCTCTCTGATGCAACCACGGCTGCCCGGGGAGCTTGGGGGCTGGTTTTGGGCATGCCCAGGGTTGCCCAGGAACAGGCTGGCCCCGGGAGCAGGTACAGCGTGTTCTCCTGGGCACTCCTCCACACCAGCGGGACCCCCCACCAGCCCCACATGACGCAGTGGGGCGATGGCCGCAGTGCACATCCTGGTGGAGAAGGCACCGCCGCCTGCAGGGCTGCGATTTAGGTGGAAGAACCTAAAAGGGGGTGTGGGGTGGGGGGGTGTCGTTTTGCAGCATAGCAATGCTTTTCGGCATGACCTGCGCTTGCATGGCAGAAATCCACCTTTGTGGCTGGAGTGGCACTGGCATGAAGCCCTCGGTCACTTTGCAGTGCAAAAACCTGCTGGGCTTTTTTGGATGAGGTACAAGCTGGAAAATGGGTGAGAGCAGGGCGGGAGATCTCGACGCGGCAAATTGCTGCGTGTGCAGTT
This sequence comes from Falco rusticolus, assembly GCF_015220075.1. NCBI lineage: Eukaryota > Metazoa > Chordata > Aves > Falconiformes > Falconidae > Falco > Falco rusticolus. The sequence continues at coordinate 86,679,852 of NC_051189.1, forward strand.
CGGCGAAGTGCTGAGCCCGGGCTGCGCGGGAGCTGCAGACAGGCTCCTCACGTGACCGTCTGAATTTCAGATCATTGCTGGACCACTTTGCCAACAGCCTCTCGCAGCTCATCAGCTGCAATATCGTTTCTTTTTTCCCTTCCCCCCCCCTTCCCCTTTTCTTCCCCACCCTGTCTGATTTCCGAGGGATGAATACAGCACGGAGGGTGGCTGCAGCTGCACTGGGTCTGTATCCAAATGGTTTCCTGGAAGGCAAGTTTATTTTGTGTTTTTTTTTAATCTTAAATTACTGCAAGTCTCTTGTGTCTAGGCTGTTTGGATGTCAGGTTTAGTTTCCCATGACATCGAGTGATGGGGTGGGGGGGTGGGAAGGAGGGGCTGAATGCTTCTTTACATGCAGATATCTCTGCAGTGCTATCGTAGCCGATCGATGGTAAGCGAGTTCCCTCTCATCTCTGTGATAGTTCTCGGAGATTTCCTCTTCAACGTCACTGCAGTTAATAAGATGTTTTAACTTGAGAGCTGGGGGGCGATATGGTGCGTTATCGTGTTACAAGAAAGGGGGGGATGATGAGTTCCCGCACAGACTTGTGCTGGGGAAGATCTTATCAACGCAACCTTTCAGTCTGGGGAGAACAGCTGGGTTCGGAGTCAAACCATTGCCTTTCACCCTCAGTGAACCTGACCTGGCTGCATCTAATATTCTTATTTTATTATGACAATGATTAATTTTCCTTCTAATACTGAGATAAGCAACTCGGTCCTCAGTATCTGCTGCAGTGCTGGAGGCAAGGGTGCACCCTTTGGGCGTTTTTAAGCAGGCTGTACCTGCCTGGCTGGACTTTGGGGTTTTGTTTTGTTTTGTTTTGTTTTTTGTTCGCTGAAGCATTGCATGAGACCACTTGATGGCTTTTTGGTGGTGATGTTGCAATGCCTACAGAGCCAGAGCCCTCTCCAGGAGGGTCATTGATCGTGTGTTTTGTGTCCCGTGCGTGTCACTGGTTGATTATAGAGTTAATAAAGTCTTGCTGTTGTACGTGGCTTGATCAGAAATAGTGTCCCTCCCTGCCACGGTTTGTAAGGCTAGCTTGTTGAGAGCAAGCGAGTTGGTCAATAAATGCTTGGAGTGGCACCCTTGGGAGTTTTGCACCGAAATGGAAACGCCTGTGTCCTTCAGCCCCTCCCGCCTTGCCAAGTTGTTTTCTTCCCCCCCTTCCTTTTCCAACCTGCTACTCAAACCCTCTCCTTTCTGCTGTGTTTTTCCACAAGTGTCTTTCAAGCATGACAGCAGGGAAAAGAAAGCTGGTGTGGGGCCACAGGCACGGCAATGCAGAGGGCTGATGCCTATCAGCCCAACCCTTGCCTGTGGCTTTGGGGGCCCCCTTTGCTCTGGGTGACTTGGCGGCTGCCGGCTGGCTGCACTGTGCAGGTGCATTCACATCTGGGAGCCGTTGGTGGGCTCTACCCACCACCAGACCCATCCCACCTGCCTGCACTTCTTCCAGGGCTGCAACCTCATCTCTAGGGTTTGAGTCGCATAGCCCAGCCAGGGTGACCAAGGTGTCCCTGTGTAGGAGTGGAGCAGAGAAGGGCTCCATAGCTCTCTTGGGGCAGTGGGGTGGGCAGAGCGGCACAGGGGTTTTGCAAGAGGAACAGCCACAGCTCTGGTGGTAGCATCTTCCAATCTTCATGCAGTGACTGTTGCTTCCAGTCCTGCTAACGCTTAGCTGCAGACTTGCCATCGGTGATTTTGCTCAGTAACTTTTTTCTTTTCTTGTTTTTTAAGAACAAAACGCTTGTTAAAAAACAATGTGCCACCAGCACATTGGGATGTTGGCTTGGTTTTTTGGAGGCTGAGCCTCCCAGCTCTGCTTTTGCTCCAGGGAGGAAGCAATATGGTTGGGTCCAACTTTCAGCCCTCATTGCAACAGGGTCTTAAAAAAATAACCCTACCGCATCCCAGCTAAGCAAGCTCACACCCTCGTTGCTGGATGCTGGAGTTAATTTTTCTTGCTTTTGCTGTGCACAACAGCCCTCTCTATGCTGCTCCTGCAACCTGGGGTAAGGGGAGATTTGGGTGCAACTCCAGGCACTGCTGGCTCAGCACATGTTCCTGAGATGGGCGGCCACCCAGGGCCCCCTTCATGCAAACAGGGTCAGCAGCTGGGAAATTGCAGAGCAAAGTGCCTCCCTGGTAATTCCCAGCTGCCGTTAAAGCAGCTTTAAAATAAATTCTCTCAAAGAGCAATTCCAAGTATTTGAGGGTTTGAACTTTTCCAGAGAAGGGTTTGGGAGCTGCCGGCTACTGCGCTGCACCTTGGCACGCTGGGGAAAGGCGATGGGGGAATTGCCATGATTATCCCAACTTCTTGGGATACTTAAATGTATATATTGTGTTTATTTACTAGCTGCATGTGCAATACAACGGTCAGAAATGGAGTGCTGCTGGAAGCAAAGCTTGCATTAAACTGGGAAGATGGGTTGCTGAGCAGTGTCCTGGGCTGCAGGCAATGCCCAGGCTCAGTGACCCTCACCGTGGTGTTATACCTGGCCACCAGTGTTTACCCAGGGGCGCAGCCCAGCCAGGCGCCCCTCGCCACACATTCCTTAGCCGGCTGTGCTTGGTAACATGGGCACAACAGAAAACAAACTTTGCAGTGAGCCTTGCTCTCCCAGAGCCCCTGAAGCTTGCTTAAAAAAAAAAAAAAAAAAATTGCTTTGGAGCAATGTGGTCTTTTTTTTTTTTTTTTTTTTTTCTCATGCTCATGAAAATTCTCATACCAAACCAGTAACCTCCGCTGCCCCGGTTCATTATTTTTTAAGGTGGCGTTAAGGGGCATTTAAGGGAAGTGTAGTCCCAGCCTCTGTGTCCCCTCCTTTCCTATACCGTCAGTGGCAAATTATAGCTTTGTGCTTGGTTGTGTGGCAGGCAGAAAAACAGGAGGTTTGGTCAACAAACAGGAAAATTAGTTTCATCCCAACTTGCCCACCCCAAAAGGTTCTGGATGTGTCCACGTGCTGGTGCTCCCCAGGGTGATGGGGTGATGCATCCTGGGGGGTGCAACCAGCTGGTCATGGGGATGTCCCCCTGAGGCAGGGTACCCCGAGCTGAGGACAGCCAGGCTTTTCCTTGGGACGGTGCTGGGCTCCTGCCAAAATCCCCTCTCCAGGAGGCTGGTGATTAAGCCCATGATCCAGATCACCTCCTGCCCTTCTCAGTGCCCCAAACAATAGGGATGCTGATAGCAGGGCCACGTTGAGACAGGGAGCTTCCACCTCTGCCTGAACGTTCAAAAGGACTTGGGGATGAACTGAGCCAGTTTGGGATAAAACCACCCTAGAAACCCCATTGTAGCAGGGGTTTCCTCCTCAGGCACCCTTCATTGCCATGGCTCAGCCACTCGCAGCTCAAAACAATTCTGTTTGTGGGCTGCCCATTGCTCTGGTGGCTGCTTAATTTACTTTCTATCATGTATGTAATTGTTCTAATATTTTTGTTCTGCGTGGATGTGGTGGAGCTGTCTCCTGAGGTTGGAGAAAACACATCTTGCCTCTTAAGGACAGGTAGGGAAGCATGCACATTGCACAGGGAGGTTTGCTGTGGATGGGATAGCAGTGGGTGCAGTCCCAGCCCGAAGTCACATCCCCTGGACCACACACTTAGTTCTCTTTCTTTTTCTTTTTCCCTCCAAAACTAATCCCTCCAGCCCCTTAGGCTTTTTTTGTTGTTGTTGTTTCTCCTCTCTGAATTCCTTCTAATTTGCAGGCTCTCTGCCAGCATACAACGCACTATAAAAAGGGGACTTGTTCTTCAGTCTTCCCTCCAGTACACAGCATTTGCACAAACAGCAACACGCTTGACAAGTAGGTCTGATTCCCCCTGCTATTACTGAAATGCTTCTAAGGTGCTTGGGGAGTAGAGCCGCTGTCTTAAGACAAGCCAAGTTGAATTTCACAGAGAGCCCTGAGCGCAAATCCCAGCCAGTGTTTAAGCTCCTGTCAGCTGGAAAAACGGAGCTGTGCCTTTTTTTCTCCCCGCGCAGCTTCCCACTCTCTGAGAGCAAGCGGATGCGATTTGCATCCCTCTGTACGCCACCAGCTCAGGTACAGCTGCCAGGCGGGATGCAGGCTGTGGCAGAAGACCCATGTCCCGCTGAAGCCTGCCCCAGGGCCACCACCAATTTTTGCCTGGTCTGGAGGCTGGTGTCCCCCCTCCCCATCATGGTTACAGGCAGCCATGACACAATCCCCCTGTCGGCTTCCTTCTTAAAACTAATGAGCCATTTGACCCCAGCAGGTCCTCCGGGAAAGCCACTGCCGGAGCCTCGCTGCTCACATGGATATAAACTGCTCTCATTTCCAGCTTTATTTTATTTGTGGATGACTTGTACCCATTTGGCCTTGTTCTTCTTGTACCCAAACTGGCTTTTAGCTCAGATGGCTCTTTTCCCTGCTCTGGTATTTATCCTCCAGCGGGCTGTGCCAAGTGCTGTGGGTCTGCCAACCTAAATAACCCCAGTGCTGCTAGTTGAGAATGGATGGAGGAGGGGGTGTAAGGGCATCTAGGCTTCCCCACCCCTGCGGTGCAGACAGCCCCAGTGACTCACATCTGCAGCTTATCCTCCCATTGACTGGGGAAAATCCACCATGCTGCTTCTTGACACGCTCACCAGTTATGGCCCCAACTTACAGAAGGACACCCTAACCATCCTCTCACTGTCAAAAGCTCTTGGATTCAAAGCTATCATTTAATATCGTTAGTGCACTCCTCTTTTGCAATGCAAAAGCCATTTTGGTGGAGGATGGGGATTTTTTTCCTAATGCAGCCTTCAATAACATCTTGCCCCCTCCTTTGGGTTGGCAACCTCGGGTAGCAGCATGACAGCTCGTGCTCCTAACCATGCTAATCTTGTGCAAATCCCAGCACTGGGCTTCTGAAGAAGAGGTTTCCTGTGTACGACTGTGCCTGGCGTTTTGCTCAAAGGCTGAAGTGGATTTACACCACTTAAGTTCATCAGAGCGAAATATGCCTGCTGAGCCTTACCACCGGTCCCCTTTCAGGTGTGTTGGACCATCCAGGATGCAATATGTTTTGATTAAAACCCTACCAAAGGGGCTTGAAGCTTTGTGCACAAGACCTTGCAAAGCTCTGTGCTCAGCATGATGGCTGGGAGCCTGCTCGGATAAAGGAAGAGCTGTGAGATGTTTGTTCTGAGCCCAGGGGTGGTAATTTCTCACCTTGGGGGTCTCGTGTCCACCACCTGAACTTTTCACTGCCACATCTTTGCCATGGGTTTTCTTTGCACATTGATGCCTTTTTGCACTTTCTTTGGAGGCTCTGCTTATTCCTGGTGATGCCAAGATGCTGTTTTGCCTATTCTGATTTGGACCCCTGCCTTCTCCTTGGCAGGTGGAACTCAGCTGGTACTTTTGATGGAAAGAAAGATGTTCCATCATTCAGCACCTCCTTACTACTTCCAAGTTTTCCTTTAGTTAAGAACCTATTTTTGTTAATTTTTTTCATCCTGCCTAATCTAAACTGCATCAGCTTGTATCCATTTGAGGCAGGATTTTATATTCCCCTGCAGTGCCCTTCCATCATGCCGCAACCCTCATTAAATCATACATAAATTGGCATCATCAAGGAGGAGCTGGGCTTTGCAGTTATTAGCAGAATTATCCTCATCTCTCATGATTTCCAGTGAAGCTGGTGTAACACAATTCCCCCTAACGCTTGTCTCCACCACTGGGGAGAGCGATGTTAATGCAACACTGAGGATCAGCGGCAGATACCGGGAAGAAACCAGCAGACCCCATCACATCTTTCCACATTAAGTGATTCTTGACCCTGAACTCCTCTTCTTCAGGCCGTGGTTCTTTAGTACATCATGTCAGCCATTAACTTTCCACCCCAAGTCTTTTAGAGCAGCCCGTGGGCTCCTTTGCAGCTGCAGCTTCAGCACCGGAGTGCATCTCATCGTGCACTCATCGGTGGTATTGCTGGTTTTGCTTTTTGCTTTGTGTTTTCTCACCATCTAAATCGGCATCTATGGCGTCTAGCACTCATGATGGGTGCAGCTGATTTCTCCATGCAGTAGTTGATCATCCTCATTCCTCTCTTCCCGTTTATTTGATTTCTTGCTGTATTAAAGCCAGGAGTGGTCAGTGTGTGTTTTGCAACCTTCTCCTGTTACTCATTTCTTAGAAACGAAGGGGAAGGAACCACAAGCAATAAAGAGCCCGAGGTTTGAGGACTGGCTGTTTATTTGTGGAAGTTAGAAAGGCACTGACTGTTGAGGACAAGAGGAAATCCTCAGTGCAAATGTACCTCAATTAAATTCAGGCTTCTGTTAAGTCAAAACCGGGGGAGTGTAGCCATAGCAGCGGGAAAGGGGGGGATTTCCTCCTGCTGCAGTTTTAAATAGAGGTGTTACCACTGCCATTACTGCAAATAACACCTTAGCTTTTGCACCTCATTTTTGCATCCCCCAGGCTGGCTTTCATGTACTGTGCCTGGCTGGCACTGAGGGAGCAGTGGTGCCCATCTTGGTGGCATTATGGCACCCTTTACAGTGTGATTGCATGTGGCTGGTGGCAAGGAGATGGCTGTGAACCAGCCCCAGCAGTGCAAATGCTGGCAAGGAGGCTGAGACTGGCCATTAACTGCTGGGGAGAGGGGATGAGGAGCAGAAGAGTAGCTCGAATGCCAAAGCCAAAGCTGCTCTGAAGTCCAAATAGCACAAAAATAGGTGTCTGGACCATTCAAGAGGGTTTGAGGACTGTTTCAGATCTTCTCCCTCGGAAGCAGCAATTACCAGATGAAAGGGAATGTCTTCGACTAGGCTTCTTGGAGCATCTGTTTTGAATTTTGCACATTCATTTAGGGAACTGAGGAAGGCTGCTTGCTGAGTTGATGGCTGGGCAAGGCGGAGGGTGTCCTTCAGGGGATATGGCTTGTGGCTTACGAAACACATTTTGACACCAGGAGTGATTTCCACATCTCTCCTCCTTTTCAGACTGCGTTGTCAATAACTTTCCAAATCACTAATGCTGGGCACGAGCTGGATTTCTGCTCACAGGAGGGTGCCATCTCTGCACGAAGTGGAGAGCAGGGGGATGCGCAAGTGGTTTTCTTTTTCCGTTTTTCCCTTCCTTGCTACAGAGGAGGCATTGGCATGTAATTACCGCCAGCTTTAATCCAGCTAGACCAACTGTCTTTCTGGCAAATGCAAATACAATAGGAGCCAAAGGTTATTGCACGCCTTAAATAAAACCATTACAGCCCTGGGGCCTCACCCAAGCTCAGTCCACAAAGCATCCAGGACCGGCTCGGTTCAGTTTTCCTAAGCCTGGAAGACTTGGTTTTATGGCAATGACCCATAACTTTATTTTTTTTTCTTGGTTTCCCCCTGCAAAGCCACCTGCGTGCTTGCAGCCACCGTGGCACCTGCCAGGAGCAGCACATCTGGCCAGCATTAGTAAGCCTGCTGCAGGATGCGCTTGGTTCAGGGTTTTCTTGCTAAAATTACTAGCGGTTTTAATTGAAACTAAAGGCAGGCGAAGGCTTGTCACGCGGATGCACACCGCTGGCAGGCATGCACAGCTCAGCCCAGCACGTGGCTGTGACCAGCATCCTCGCGAACCGCTGCCAGATGCAGATCCAATGTCCTGCCCATCGCTGGGATGGATGAATGTCAGACACCAGGCAAGGTTCTGCTTGGCCTGGAGGAGCCACCCAGGAGCTAGTGCATCCCACCGGGTTTTTCTCCCAGCTACTGCTATGAACTGGGATTTACTCCGAAACCTGGAGGATTTAACTTTCTATCCCTAAGCATATACAGCCCAAAGTGATGCAAATGTATGACCTCACCCAAATCTCAAGAAGAGGTAAATATTGCATCACGCTGAGCTATTTTTATCCTTTGCCCCAGTCTGAGAGCCTCTGCCCAAGTCCATCCTGCTGCAGGGACAAGCCAGGCCAGGGAGGAGGTATATGGTGGGAAAGGCTTTCTCCTTGCCACCCAGTTTAATTGTTGGTGTCTCGGTGTTTGCAATATGATGGATGCTGGTTCTGCCCCCGTGCAAGACTGTTGTGGCCATTGACATCCCCACAGAGCTGCCAGTGGGGAGGGATTGGGTTTCACAACCCGTCTTTCCAGGCTCCCACAAGATTACTGGAGGGAGAGGAATGTGCTGGAGAAAATGTCCCAAGTGCTGTTAAAAGGCACAGCTTTCTCTGCTCCTTTTCTGGGACAGCCATTCCTTCATCACACCAGGCACCCTCTTCCAGCTGGCAGCCCCCCTGCTGGAAACCAGCCCTGTGTCACCTCCCCCTGCCACCCTGTGGTGCCTTTGCTCTCCTGGCCTCCCCTTCATGTGCAAATAATTGCAATCATGATAAGCAGGTTCTTTTATGAAGAAATTCTTTGCTTTTCCCTCACAGTGCTCCTGAGACAGAGCTCAGTCACTTTATATCTGGATAATAAATCTCCAGGACACACCCTCCATGCAGGGCAGCAATGCCTCTTAAATAATGGACCTGCCAGATGCTTGTTCTGTCTGAGTGAAGAGCACGCCAGCCAGTTGCAGCATCTGTAAATCATTTGCCAGGAGAGCCCAGGCAGCGTGGCAGTCTTGGTTGAATCCCTTTTGGCCAACCCTTTCGAATCGCGGTGAAGGTTTCTGGGCTACCTGGAGTGGAAACTGTGCTGTGGCAGCCAGCAGTCCTAGGGTGGAAGGTGCATCCCACGTGTCTCAGGAGGAAGGTGGAGAAATCATCCTCCTTGGTCCTCCTGTTTCTGAAAGGCGTGGCAAAGGCAAAGGTTGTCCATTTTCTTGACCCTGCTCTTTGCCTCTGCTGTTGCTTCAAAATGCTGGAAGCATCAGATGACAAGATCTGGTCCTAGGCAGTGGAGGGCACTGGGGAAACTTGAACTGGTTTGGTGTTGGGTCATCTCCTCCTGGGTGATGGGACATGGAAAAGGCTGAAAGTGGGGATGGCTTTCTCTGATGTGCCTTTTCTTTTGGGTCTTCTTTCGGAGCTTCACAAATGCAGTCCACACGTTTTGCTTCCAGCGAGAAAAACACCTGCAAATTCTCCACAGAAGATCTTATTGCATCTGGGTGTGATGGCTGGATCATTGCACTTGCCCTGGTTTCTCTCCCAGGCTAATTACAGGCCTCTTGGACTCTCTTGGGCAGCTTTGGCAGGTGCTCAACTTGTCTAGCTCCAGTGCCGGGGAGCCCCAACCACAACCATAAAGTCTTTCCCCAGCTATTAGGAAGCGGTTACGCCCCTTGGGCATCTTCTCATCGCCAGAAGCTGGTAAGTGGACAGGTCCTACACAAATAAACTTCTGAAGGGCAGGGAGTCAAAATATCCCTGGGCTTATTTGGTGGAAGAAGGTTAACCAGTGTGAAGTCTATGAATTGCTGCTGACCCACTGTTGTTGACAAAATAACAGTGTTATTAATTGGAGTCACAGGCAGACTACCTGGGGACATTTAGAAGGAGCTGGGCCATCACAAGGGCCAAGATCTCCCTGGGAGAAGATCTGTCTGGGCTCTTTGGAGATGCACGTAGGGTCTTGGCCATGCTCTGGTTTGGGTTCTGTTGCTGAGGATGAGGTGTGTAAGGGTCTCAGTCTCCCACAGTGGCCACGGGAGTGTGGGGACTTGCTGACAGGGGAGCTGTGGCAGAGAGGCACAGGAGGAGCCCAGGCACCAGGTGACTCCTTTAGAGTGAGCTGAAGTGGTCTGTTGATCAAGTTGATGGTGTCCCTTCTCATTGCATGGAGATTGGACAAGATGACCTTTAAAGTTCCCTTCCAACCCAAACCATTCTATGTTTTTTATGATGACTATAAAGAGACTCCTGGGTCCCCAAATTGAGGTTTCTGCCCTCAAGCTGAATCCTACCCATGGCATCACTGCATGAGCAGGAGCAACAGCTTCATCGTGAAGGTGATGTTCAGGAGTGTGACCTGCGCTGCTCTCATTGACGTGGGAGGCGCTCACTGTCACCTGCCATTCCCCCAGCCCGGCAGCTTATTTTAGCTTGTGTCAGGGCAGTGGTCAGTACGTGGCCTTGGGTGCCATCGCAGCATTTCAACTAGAGCAGAACTGCCATCATGGCAGCTGAGCCCAGCAAGCTCCAAAGCTGTCTGCTCCTATCATGGCTGGCAAGTTCGTTCACAGCTTCTCACGGCAGTGCGTGATGAACAGCTTGCTTCCCTCGGCCTGGAAGCGAGCAGAAAACCCGTGCTGGCACTGGCCCAAGACAGAAGCTATGGGAATCCTCCTCGACAGCGTGACAGCAAATGCTTGTCTAGCGTGGGGCCGGTGCTGGGAGGCTCTCGCCCAACGAGCCCTCAGTGAAGCCTGTCCCATTGCAGGAAGAGCTTGCCTTGGGCTGTGAGGTTTCCTGCACCTGCGTGACTAAGCACGATGGAAAGCACCTTTGGTGTGTGCCAGGGTGGTAGAGATTCAGCTGCCAGCAAAGAAACGTGCCAGTGCGTGTCCCACCATGCTTTGAGGAGGTGGGTGGCACCTAGTGGAGGCGGGCAAAGGGGCTGTGCCCTCTCCTTAGTTTCCTTAAAAAGCTTGCAGTCACCTCCAAGGTAAGGTCAGCCACATTTAGGTGGAGCATCATACAGGTGAAAGGTGCTCCTCAAGGGCTAACAGGTCCCTATAGCCCCACAGCTGAAGCCCCCTTTGCTAGGATGCTCAGCCTTGCCTAATTCAAGTTCTGCCGTGCAAACATGACATGGAGGAGCCAATGGGAGCAAGATCCATATGCCTGCTCCCCTTGCGCAGCCTCTCAGCATGGTTTTGCCTGGGGTCAAGTGGCCGCAGGGGTGGAGCAGTCCATCAGGCAGGAGTTTGGAGCAGCTTGACCGTTCTCTGCAGAGCAACCATGGCAAGTGGCCCATGTTTCACAAGTGGGGTTTTCCCATCAGGCTCTCCAGCGGCTATAAATATCAGGAAACGTTTTGTCATTTTCTGCTCCGGAGAAGGTCAGGAGCTGGATTCTGTGGTCTTCAGAGCTTTAATGAGGTTGGCGATTTATGCGGTATACCCAGAAATCCCCCAGAGCAGCCTGCCTGGGGCCATTTGGCTCTTTGGATGGAGAAGTCTTGAATGCCAGCCTTTGACAAAGTTACCTTAGCCACTCTTTATGAGAGGTCAGGTCCTGCTGTATTTTTCACGTGCTCTTCATCTCCAAGGCCAGATGTTAACTCTTGGATTGCAGCAGAACCCACTCATGAGAGGTTTGAACCATCCTCTGTCTGTGGTAGGAAAAGCTTCTACCGTGGATCCCAGGACAGACACAGGGGCAGCAGCCACTGGTCTCATGAACTTGCTGGGAGCTCATCATGCAGCTTTCCTGACTCATCAGTGCTTGTTATTCTGCTTGTGGTGTGGAAATGCCTAAAATTTTCTTTTTACCTTCTCCGTCAAGGAAGCTGGTCCTTCCAGAATCTCCCTTGGGGCTGTTTGACTCCCGAGTGGTTGGTCTCTGATGGCCAGACCATTGCATTTACCAGTATGTTCCTGCCACAGGGGAACAGAGTCCTCAACAAATGGCAGAAGACTTTAAGCAGCCCTCAGCGCAAACTGATTTTCTAGCTTTTATTCAAATTAGAGTATTCACCTTGCAGTATCCCCTCAAACCAATACTCAGTTAAACTTGTGAAACTACCCATGCAGTGCTCTGCCATCTCCGTTATTGGGATGTGCCCAACAAATCAAGCAGGAAGATCCAGCCACAGGAGTTTGCTCAAACATCTTGACAGCTTTCCTGGGTCATGGAGAGCCACAAACGTCAGGTCCATGCCACCTGTCACCCCAGCAGCCGCACAGGGAGGAGGCAGAGCCTCTGGCTGCTGCCTCTCCTGTTTTTCCCAGCAGATACAGGAATGCTTTGATGTCTGCTCCCCTGGCCCCAAGTGCCCAGCACCGGGATTAACCACCAGTCAGACCCCTCCACCACTTCCAAATAAATCTCCTAAACTCAGACATGCCCCACTCAGAGAAGTCCCAGCATTCCCATCTTGCAGAGTAAGAGTTAAAAATAGATTCTCCCCTTGCACCTGCCCCTCTGAAGCCAGGACTGTACTTTTATTTTTACAGCCCATATTTCCTGGCGGTTGGCTCCTCTCCTGGGGAATAGAGAACACGGACAAATAGAAAAATTATCCATCTTAATGGTGCAGAAAGGTAGGCGACATAGAAAGCGCTCACACTATGCCTGAGTTGGAGGAAACCGTGCTTGCCCTAACTTCTCCCTCCTACAACCTCCTGCTTAGAAACCAAGGCAGAAATGCAGCTTCAGGGATGGTCCTTAGGAAAAATACTGGATTTTTCTCCTTTTTGCATTTTTCTAGACGACCCTTCAAAGGGACAGGAGGGCTGCAAAATTTGAATATAGAATTGCGTGTTTGTGAGAGTGTTATATCTGTCTCTGAGGGCTTTTTGGAGCTCAGGTTAGCATCCCCTATGCAGATCTCTGAAGTGGCAAAGGAAGACTGGCTCAGCCACTATTAAATGGTTTCAGTGAGGCTGAATTACTTTTGCAAAAGCCTGTGTGTTTACATTTCATAAGCTTATTTTAAAATACGTGTATACAAGAGCAGGCTTATTTATAAGGCAGAATAGCCTGCTGTGTCCTTACCTGACTTAAGTGTTCAAGGAAGCAGCTTTTTTTTTTTTTACTTTTTACAAGCACAGTTTAAAATAAAATACTGGTTTGCTGTGCACCAGTGAATCTGCCCAAGAGGAGGTCAGGGCAAGGTCTTGTTTTCTGACTGTAAAAAGCTATTTTGCTTGTTTACGGAGCTTCTTCTTGCCAGCTGTCATTTTAGGTTAATCTGTTAATGACAGCTATAGGTAAAAAAACCCTCATTTCTATCCCCCAGAGTCCTGGCAAGTTTGCATTGCCAAAATCCCAAACTAGCCAGGTTTCCCAGCAAACAGCATTTGGGAACTTTCCATCGGTAAAGCAGGATTTGCTGGGTGACCCATTCGGTCCAGGTTCTTGGCAAGGTTTCTGGCTTCAAGTCCCCCAGGGAAATACATGAGAAAGCCTTTTGGGAGGGATCTTGGCATTTTCTGTTTCCCCTGAAGGAAGGATTTCGTTCTTTATTCTTGGTTTTAAGCATATGGACTGGTAACACACCAGCCTGGCGGCAGGAAGGTGAGGAGCAACTTATGGTGGTGCTGAAAGTCTGCAGGTTGATGCTGAAGTATGATGAGCTGTTACATATGGACCTTAATGGCAGGATGGGGAGGGTTAGGAGAGCCCAAAGGAGCCATTGATTTTCATGAAAGTGAAGTTTTGACTGTAGGACATACAATTCATCTTGCACAAGGGACAAAAAACCCGTACGTGTTTTTATGCCTATGCTCAGAGATGTTTTTCTGCTTCTTGCAAGCTTCCACAAAGCACGTGGGCCTGGTGGGTATGAACATGAAGACCTAGGAGGTAGGGAGGTGAGAAGATGCCATTTATAGTCAGGAAAGAGCTGAAGCAGACCTGGTGTGAGGGATAATTTTCCATCCAGTGAAGCCGTAAACCAAAGCCTTGACCACTGGTGGTTATTTAAAGGCTCCTGCAGCACTTCCTGCATTGGGAAGGTACTTGGCCTATGTTCAGGCTGGGCGACTGCACTTGCAAAGCCAAATAAACAGCAGCCACTTGAACTTTCCACCTTGCAGGCTCGGCCAGATGCCTCGTCCCCAGGCTGTGGCGAGGCACCACACCTCAGACAGGCTTTGCAGACAAGCCTCTTTGGGGGATTCGGGGTGATGACGACGTTTTAGGGTTGAGGGGTGCTTTTCCTGTTGCATGAAAGGCCCCAAGGGAAGAGTTTGGGGCTGCTTGGAGCTGAAAAGGGGGTGTCTGGGAATGGAGAACTGTGTCTCCAGAATGGGCTGCGATGCCCTATGCATGGGTCCGTGTCCTTTGCTGACCTTGGGCAGAGCAAAGAGAAAGGAAATTATATCCTTTAAAGCTAGATATGTACTTTAGATGCTAAATTTCCTGAGAGGAGCATAATCAAAGTACCCAGGACCAGGGGCCTCATCTGTCCATCAAGACATGTCAGGGATGCATGAGTGTGGTGACCATCCCGTCTGCAGGATGTCCACAAAGATGCCAAGGCATGGTGGTGCTTCATCAGTTGGGGAGGTTGGAGGTAATCACTTCCAACCTCAGTCCTGTGACAGTCAATATGAAATGTCAGGCTCTCGTCTGTATGTATTTTGCTGCTTTTATCGAGTTGTATTTAACACAGTGCATGTCTCTCTCCACTTCTGACCCTTCCCTGGTGACCCAAGATGTTTCAGCAACTCACATGAACCCTGCAATGGATGCTCCTTCCTCACATCCAGCAACAGCCCCTCAGCCTGGGAACTTTTGCAAGACTTGGCAGCGGGGCTGTTGCAGGAGTATTTCACACAGGACCCAAAAATATTGCTGTCGGTGCAGCGTCGGTCGGCCTGAACGCAGGGTCAGGTCCCTAAGAAATCAGACTGTTGACGAACAAGCTTGAGCATATTCAAACGTTTCGTCTGATTTTCTTGGACTGCAAAGTTTCCAAGGGAGCCAAAAAGCTAGCTGCTCTTCTTGTTGATTTTGCTGACCAGAAATACAGCCATGTTCAGTGAAATAAGGAAGCTGAAATTCTTGTATTGCTGTAGCAGAGAGGGGAAAAGCTCAATTTGGAAAAGCTCAAATGTCCGCTTTAGTGATCAAAGTCCAAGGTGGTGTGCCCCAGTTCTGCTGCCTGCTCTCTGCCTGCACTCAGCATTGAGGATGATCACTCAGGCATGGGGCAGCCTGCAATATCTAGCCCCAGGACCAAGATCCTTGCTTGACATCCCTCTGGATTTCTAGCAAAGAAGCAAATCCAGGGGCATTTCCCTTAGTCAAGGTCAACAAGATGGATCCACACAGGCACTGGGGAGTGCTAATGCAAGCAGTGCTGATACCTGCCAGCACTGAACTGGGATGAGAGAGCAGGAGACTTCAGGCAGGAGCAGAGCATTGCTTTAAACTGCAAATGAACTCTGAAATGACAGTGAACTTGAAGCAAGCCCACGTTTCAGACCAGACTGGCCATGAATCAGCTCTGGAAAATGAAAGACAAAACTTTCTGACTTCAGTTCAAGTTATGAACTTCTAAACTCCCAATTATCTGGTTTAATGGAAGCAAGCCAGAGACAAAACATTTTTTGAGGCGAGTGTATGGGACAGCTTCCTGAAAATGAACTCATTGAAAAAGGCGTGATTTGTTTGAGTCAAAAGTTTTACTCAGTGTCTCATATTTTAAAAATCTTGGTAAATTTGACATGAAGATATGTTACTGTGGATCCCAGAGCTGCCCTTGAGCATCCTCCATCACTTTGCTGCTCTTTGCTAAAATGTAGGGGCATGATAAATCACTTCCAAAAAAGAAAGTTGAAGAAAATACCACATGTTAAGCCCATCTGAATGATGGCAAATCTGCAGAAAGCTTTTGCATAGGACAGCCATGTAAGCTTACTCCTTTGCCCCCAAGATAACAACCCCAGGCTGGCAGTGAACGAAGGACAAGTAGGGGCAATGGGGCAGCCCATGGCTGGCTTTGCTATTTCACGGCACAGCTTTGGGGTGGTGGTTACAATTGGGACATCCCACGTGTGTGGGTGCACGTTTTCTGGGCAGATCTTAGTACAGCAGGGTTTTTTGCAGATGCTGTTCCAGAAAAAAGCTTTTTCCCCTCTGTTTCCCTTTAAAATACTGATTAATTTTCTCTTTTACTTTAAAAATGGCTCTATATTCCCAAAACTGTCTGCAGGCATTTAAGAAAATCAGAATATATGCCTGAAGCTCTGCTAGGGATAAAAATGCAGAAGAGGTGTCATGCATGCAGCTGGGCAGCAGTTCCTCCTGCAAGCTGCTAAAATTGGCACCTGCTAAAGTTAGCAGAGATTTCTTTGAGTTTTTGTTTGTTTTACTGAAGTGGACAGGTCAAGGACCAGGGTTTATCTGCGCCCTGACATCAAAGGGATCACCCATGGTCCCAGTTGCAGGGTATCATCCTTGTTCTTGGGCTGTGGCTGCAAGCTGGAGGATGGCGGGGGGTGTGCTGCTGGTGAGGAGCTGGTGGCATTGTCACCAGCTTTGGAGAGCATGGTGCACACAGTGATGCTCCTGCCCAGCTCCTGCCTGCAGTTGTGGTGGCGAAGTGGGGGAAGCTCAGAGTTAATCCTTGGCTTTAACCAAAATTTCCTCTTCCTACCCCTACTCGAGACTCGGGCATTGCGGCAGCCTCCTGGGAGCATATTTGGGGCAGGTGCCCCTTCACGACTGAGTTAGGTGAAAGCTTCACGGGTGCATCCATCCAAACGCAGGTTGCAGCAGTCCTGCAGGCTCGCAGAGGCTCAGCCAGGGAGGGTGTAGGTCCAGCTTCACGGGAGAGGTCGGTTGACATTTCCAGACCCTGCAGGGAAGCCTCTTAGCCAGGTCCCTAAAGTCCTTCAGATGCCGCTGTGGGGTGGAGCAAGTGCAGCACACAGGCAGAGCTCAAGGGAGGTCCTTCTGCTTTGTTTCTAGTAAATGCCTGCCCAGGGTGTGCTAATGACAGCAGAGAGGATGTGCGCCATCGGTTTGACAAACTACACTGATGGCAGATCTGGAAAACAGGGTGGGGAGTGTTACCAACCGGCTGATAAAAGAAAACCCCGTGGAAATTCCCACCTGGGAACGTGCAGCAGAGCTTTACACCATGCCTCAGCTTTTAATTACAGCGCTCATTTAGCAGCCCTTGGCTGCCCGTCCCCGTCCCCACGCTGCCCACAGTGCAGGGAGATAGGCTGGGAACAGATCAAGCTGAAAATAAACTTTTTTTTTTTCTCTTTTTTAATTCCCTCAAGGCGAGATCGGCTCCTGGGTGCCTTCACCAGGGCAGCCATCAACATCTCAGTGCCCTTGTGCCAGCAGGGCTGAGCCAAGCCGGGTGGCAGCTGACTTTGCGCTGGAGCGGATAAGCCCTGTGCCCTGTGGGTGGAGGGGACATTTTCAGTGCCCCTTGTCTCTGCTCCTTCAGGCTAGACTGCAGTGGGACAGAGTAGGTCCCATGACAGCCCCTGGGCTTGTTTTGCTCTTGGTTGTCATGTGCAGTGCCAAATGTAAATCATTTGTGAAATAGCAAAACATCCTTTGCGCTGGCTGCTGTGAGTACTCTATGCACAGTGCCTTTAGGGTGCTGTAGTATCATTTTTCTGCTAAGATTTTTAAAACAGTACAGATTTCAGCGTGGAGCCAAATATATTAATAGGAATGCCCTCAATTTAGCTGCTTCTCCATACCACAGTAGCTTGTAATGGGGGGATCGATCCACCCCTAAGTCAGCACTGGGTGTTTCTGCACTTCTGCAAGGTCTCCGTAGATTTTCCTCAATGTTGCGTTTTCCATTGGCTACAGACTGGCTCTTTAGGAAGCAACACAAAAAGAGATGAAGGAAAACCCTCCTGGGGTGCACCCACAACAGGCAGGGTTGGGAATGGTTGTCTGCCTCCCTCCCCAGGCTGAAACTGTCCTGTGTGTCCCTGGGAGCAGAGGGGCAGGGACCACTCTCGCCAGATTTCAAAGCAAGTGTTTAACCCGGACAGCTGAGCCACTCCTGATGACCTCTGGTTCTGGCAGACTGGGAACACCCAGAGTAGGTCCCATGGCAGCCCTACAGAGCCCATACGTGCAGGAGCACCTGGTTGGTGCTGCTGAGCCAGGAGCCCAGAGCAGGGATCAGCAGCACCCAGTGAGTGCGGTGGGGAGAGGGGGTGGTGGTGGGGCAGCCTGGATTTTAGGCATGGTCCCGTTTTGCTCATGGCCCATGCAGCCGGCAACATTGCAGAGGATACTGCCTGGCACTCTTGCCACTGGTGGCAGTGCCCCGTGGTGAAGGTTTTTGGAGCCAAGCACATCAGCTCAGTCTCTGGGACCCTCTTGAGATGCAGTATTGCTGTGTTGGAATGAGGCTCCCTGGGTTTGCCTCTCCCACAGGTATTGTGTGACAGGCCCATCCCCTGCGCAGCAGCTTTGGCTTTTTGCTTGGAGTTATTGGAGTTGCTTTTTCATTCACCTCTTTTGCTTTTCCTCCCGCTGAGAGGCAGAGCAAGAGCGTGTGCATCTCCAAAAACATTTACTATCATCAGTAGCTGGCTGTTGGCTTCATCATACATGATGAATTTGGGGTTACGGCTTAATTTATCCAGGGAAACTCGTTTGCTTTCAGCTTGATTAGAGCCAGCTCCAGCACAACAAGGGTGGCTGGGAAATGCCACCCACACCGGGGTGTCAGAACGCCTCTGAAACCATCCAGGAGCCAGGGAGCCAAGCAGAGACAGAGCAGCTTGCGTGTCTCGAGGCCATTAAAGCTTACCCCTGGGGCCTGGGAGGATGTGCAGAGCACGGATGAAACACCGCATCCTGCCTGTCCTGTCCCTACTGGATCCGGCCATAGGAGCTGAGGAAGTTTTCCTGCTTAGCAGGGTGGGGAGGCTTCACATCTCAGCCTTTATTTAATTTTCAGGTGATAAAAGTGTTGCTTCCCTGCCCAGCGCGTCTGAGCAGCCAGCACGTTCAAACACTTCCCTTTGTGCAGGGAATTTGCATTTCCCTAAAGGCAGCACCAGTTTTATGCAAATACCCCGATGAAAGAAAATCAAAGCCAAGCCATGCTCATGAGTAAGCATTCCTGGGCATTGCTTGAGCAGTCAGATGCTCTTTTGCAAACTTTGGTGAGGGAGAAGCAGCATGGCATTGCTAGCCATGGGCTCCTCTGGCCCAAAAAGCACTGTGTGATGACCACTTCGCCTCCCTGTTGTCCCAAGAGCAGTATCAGTCTGGAAAGTTGCTTTGGGGCTGCAATGACCCACTATTGGATTTTCTTTTCCTGGGTGCACTGTTCCGTGGGACGTGGCACGTTGTGTGTGTTCACATGACATTCCACAGCAGCACTGTAGGCAGGATGGGTTTCTTCCTCTTCCAGCCATTCCTCTGAGGATGTGGTCCTTCGCCTTCAATGGTCTTCAAAATCACCTGGGTATGTCTATTGCGGCCAGCTGGGCTGTGCTGCACAGCCTTCTCCTTAGTTTCTCTCCCAGGATGGGAAGAGGAGTGAGTAGCAGCATCCCACAGCAGCTCTGACACGAGCTTCTTGCTTGTGCAAATCATTGCAGTTTCTCTTTCTGAGATGCCAGGGCGTTCACTGGCTTTTATAAAGCCACCACTGGAAATCCTTCCTCTGAATGACAGGAATATGATTAGATGACTGTTCATCTTATATATTGAAAGAGACGATTCATTTTAAGTGACAGGAAGCACCAGGATCTCTGTAGTTTGCCATCAATTCCCTTTTTAGCTGGTTTTGCGTCAAACAGCAGCTGAGAGCAGCCTAGGCATGCCAGAGCATCGCTGCATTGCCAGTGAGGATGTGATTTAAAACATGCTCATCTGGAGTGCCAGTAGCCTGCTTTAGCCTTATGCAGCCCTGAAGAAGACCAGCTTGATTGTAATGGGGGAGCCCGTTTTTGCAGTCTGAGACCACATCCCAAGTGGCAGCATTGTAGGACTCAGGTCCTAAGAAGTTTTCAGACCATTTTCCTAATGCTCAGGAAGTCCTGTTCAAGTGAGGTTTTTTAATCCCGTTGTTAATCCAGTTTGGATCCCACTTGATGGAGAACCCTGGGGAAGGGCTGCGGTGCCACCCAGCCACCTAGCCATCAGGCAGTCATAGAATGAGAGAATGGTTTGGGGTGAAAAGGACCTTTAGAGGTCATATAGTCCAACCCCCCTCCCATGGGTAGAGACATCTTTCACTAGATCACTAGCTGCTTAAAGCCCTGTCCAACATGACCTGGAAGGCTTCCATGATGGTCCAACATGACCAGGAATGAGGCATCCACAGGTCCCCTGGGCAACCGGTTCCAGCATCTCACCACTCTGATCATAACAAAGTTCTTCCTTGTGTTCAATCTAAATCTATCCTCTTTCATTTTAAAACTGTTGCCTCTTGTCTTACCACTGCAGGCCCTAGTGAAAAGTATTTCTCCATCCTTCTTATAAGCCCCCTTTACGGGCCACAGTAAGTTCACCCCGGAGCCTTCACTTTTCCAGGCTGAACAACCCCAGCTCTCTCAGCCTTTCCTCACAGGAGAGGTGTTCCATCCCTCTGATCACCTTTGTGGCCCTCCTCTGGATCGGGCTCATAACAGCTCCGTGTCTTTCCTGTACTGCGGACCCCAGAGCTGGACACAGCACTCCAGGTGGAGTCTCACCAGAGTGGAGTAGAGGGGCAGAATCCCCTCCCTTGACCTGCTGGCTGCGTTACTTTTCATGCAGCCCAGGATACGGTTGGCTTTCTGGGCTGCAAGCGCACATTGCTGGCTCATGTCCTGGTTTTCATCCACCAGTATCCCCAAGTCCTTCTCCGCAGGGCTGCTCTCAGTCCATTCATGATACTGGGGGTTGCCCTGAGCCAGGTGCAGGACCTTGCACTTGGCCTTCTTGAACCTCATGAGGTTCACGTGGGCCCAGTCATCAAGCCTGTCAGGGTCCCTCTGGATGGCATCATCCATGATGGGTATCAACCACACCACTCAGCTTGGTGTCACCTGCAAAGCTGCTGAGGGTGTACTCAGTCCCACTGCCTGTATCACTGATGAAGATAACTGAACAGTACCAGTCCTAATACAGACCCCCGCTGACACTACTTGTTACTGATCTCCATCTTTACACACCAGGCAGGCTCTGCGCAATGAGTGGAGACACCAGTGTCCCACCAGCAAGAGCAGCTGCATGCAACTTCTAGCATTTCATCCCCTTTGATCTTTTATTTGGAAGAAAACCACCTTATTTGCTCTGCAGGCTTTCACGGGCAGGGGACACCTCAGCACCCACCAGCACAGTGTCCCTTGGCACTGGGGTTTTACGCAAGAGCAGCAGCAGCTCAGACCAAAGGATTTTGTCCCTGTTGCTGGCAGTGGCTGGGTGCAGTGGGTGCAGCCAGGAGAGGGTACAGGATCAGTCTGTGCCCACAGTCATGCAGCCAGATCTGGAAGCTTGAAGGTACCTGCCTTTGTCCCTAGAGCTTTGCTGACATACTGCTATTGCAGAGCAGTGGTCCCATGGCAACTAAGGAGCTGTGCTGTGGCTTATTCCTGACTTAAGGAGGTTTCCAGAAGGGGGTTGAAGGGGAAACCTTCTATGCAGGACCTGGGCTTGGTGGGATGAGCCAGGAGCTTGGCATGCCAGAGGGTCTGCAGCATGCCTGGACTTTGCAGCATCCCATGCAGGAGCAGGGCATTTCCTATCTCCCTTCACTTGTTCCGTGGCTTTTAATTATGCTGGCTGACACCCATCGTGGTTTTCCTGATATCTCTTTGTATTATTTGTAGCTCTGGAGGGGGTACTTAATACCTGCATGCAGCATCCCATCCTGCTGGAGGGGTGGTTTCTGCTGTGGGGTGGCAGTGGTCAGGGCTGGTGAGGATGATGAGGAGCCAACCCAGGGTTTTCCATGCAGGACTCCCCCCATGTGCTGGTGGCCGCCTTCAAAAGTCCTTCAGTGCCCACAACAAGGGAGAGGGCTAGTGGTGTTGCCACCCCCCAGCAGCCTGTCACGATATGTATGATCCTGTCTCCACAGGGTGAAATGCATAGACGCAATACTGGCCAGCAAGGATGAGATGGTTTGGGAGGACAACCTCTGAGAGCAGAGGGTCTGGATAGTGTAGAAAGTTCAAGGACCCACAAGCCCCGTCTCTACCTGGTGCCATTGACTTAGGAGAGCTGTCTTTCTCCAGAGCTTGGCTTCTGTGGTCAATGCTGGCTATAGCTTGATCCACCAGAGAAGAATTTTCCATGGGGCTGATGACAGTCAGAGCATGTTTTCTTCTCTCCTATGTTGCCATCCCCAGCACATCATGGAGCACTATTTCAACACTATCTGCAGGTCGAAATCCACCCGTTGGGTAGACTGAGTCCCCTGGAACCCCCTTCTTTGTCAACAAACATCAAAGCCACCGCGGCCAGTTGGTGTTGGGAGTTATGCAAGATGTGCCAGTGACGCACAGAGGGCTGCTGATGCCCTTCGGTCAGGGCTACTGTTGGCTTGATGAGGTAGGACCAGGCGGCATAGGGACATCTTCACAGCGGGATGCCACCACTGAGTGGGGACATACCAAACAGCAAAGTTCAGGTCAGGTGGAAAACGGGGCAGTTGGAGACCAGGGGCCAAAACAACAGTGCTGGGGTAGGCAGTAGAAAAACTAAACACAGGCTGCACCTCTCCCAAAAATAGCCTTCCCGGCACAGGCTCAAGCTGTGCTTCGAAGGGGAGGTCACAACAGCCCCTCCATGCCCTTCCCAGGGGGCTGCTGCTGCCCATGCTCCAGGTGCTTCCCCCCGTAAAAGGCTGAGAGGCATTGCTCCCACACACACATTTTGCCATTGAGACACCTGCCACAAGTATTAAATTAACTCAAAATGATGGGAGAAACCACAACAAGCAGATGTTCAGCTGCGCCAGAGATTCAGAGTGGGAGAGGCATGTGGTGATGGCAGTTGTCAGGGGGGACCGCTGGGGTCAGCTTGCCCCCCTGTGTGTGTTCTGGCGTGATGCTGCTGCTTTGGGATTTTTTTCTTTCCAAGGATGCTCTTGGGCGAGGCAGGAAGTCCTGAAATGCCCCATCAGATGCAGAATGCGTTTTTTTTCCTGATTGCTCTGGCCGAAAGAAATCCCTGAAGGAAGTGGGGGGAGCTAGCCCCCAGTATTTGGGGTGCCTCACTTCCCTGTGCATCAGGCACCGGAGCGTGGGGACCAGCTGTCCCCAAACAACCGAGCCTTTCACCCCCCAAAAGCAAAAACCTCCAGGGCGCACCCTCTGCAGATTTGGGAGGCAGCCAGCCCAAAGCCTGCTATTACTTGTCTCTGTGGAGTTGGCCTCTCTTCCACCCCCCTCGTTGGGTTTTTTTTTTCCTCCTTTCCCTTCAAACACAAGCCAGGAAAAGCCTCTGACGTCGGCACTGCTGCTGCGAGCTCCTCGTGGCTGCTGGGAGAAGGCGGCAGAGGGGATATCCCGGATCATAAAACCAGGACCATGCTGCGAGCGGGGCCACTGCTGGCTACCCGTGAGTTGTCTGCTGACGGGGGGGGGGGTCTGCTTTAGCGTGGAGGGGGTCCTTTTCCCCCCAGTGCTGAACGTTTGGTTTGGTTTTGTGGGTTTTATGAGCTGCTTCTGGTGGATGAATCTCTTACAGTGCAAGAAGGAGTTAGGCTGAAAAAAAATGCCATCCATGCATACCTCGGATTTGAGCTGCTTGGGGGTTGTGTGTAGGGGGAAAACCTGAAATTGCAGCTAAAGGGCTGTGCAGGGGGTGCCTGGGGCATCTTGTGTTTCCTCTGGGGCATTGCCCCGCGATCACTGGGCAGGAGAGGCAGCCCTGGCACCAGTGGCCAGCACAGGTATCCTTATGTCAGTTGTGGTCCATGTCCCATCGAGGTTGTGGGCCAGCACCAAAGCATGTGAGAGGGAAAAGCAACTCCCAGAGGGCCGTTTTAGGCACTTTCCATACTATGCCTTAGCCTCTCTTCAAAGAAAAAAGGTGCAAATAAAAGATAAAAAGGGGTCTGTCGTGTTACCAGGGCCTGTGGTGCATTCCCAGCTTTCACAGTGCTGGGAAGACTGTGCTCTTTTTATCTGGCTGGCTGGCTTGCTGCCTCATCTTCCCCATTCCTCCTTCTTTCATGGTCATCTGAGTGCCTCCTGCTTGCAGGTCTCTGCGCCGACATCACGCCAGCATCTTTCCCTGGTGCCTGTGTACCACCAAACTCCTTAAATCTGACTGGAGCTAGTAGGCTCTGTTTTGCAAGTGTACATGTTGGCTGGCATTTACCTTGTGCCAGAAAGGATGGGGAGGAAGGTAACGACCTGGTTTATCTTGCAGGTTGGCTTTATCTTGCAGTTCTGGTGGGCTGCCGAGAGCTCCCCGTTGCTCTCCCTCTGCCCCCGTGCAATTATAATCCTCCTTGCTGTTTTGCTCAGAAAACATCCCCTGCAGCAAAAGAAGCAAACAAAAAAATAACCTTGGAGGCAAACCCCTGTAATATTTCTCTGACAGACGATGCCCGGTGCTGCTCTCCTCCTAGCAGCAGATATCCTGCAGCCTCCGCTGCCTCCCCATGGTACCCAGCATGGCCTTGCCAGGACATCCCTGTCTGCTCTTTCCAGCTCTGCACGTGGAGCAGGATGTGCTGGTCGCCGCTTATGCCTCTGCCCCCAGATACTGGCTCCTGTGGGGTGTTTTGTTTCTGTTGCTCTCCTCCCGGACCTTTCCTGTTTCCTTCCGTGCAGATGCGGCTGGAGGAAGTCTCAGCACGTTGGCTTTCCTCTGGCTGGGTCCTGGCTGCGGTCACGGGCTGGGGACAGCATTTTGGCTCTCTGTGTCCTGGGACCTATCCTCTCTGGCTGTGCTGCTGGTGGCAATGGTGGCAGTGGTGGTGCTGCTGGTAGTGCTGGCGGGTCGCTGTGTGCATGCATGCAAGCAAGGCTCATGGACCTGCTCACGGTGGTCACGCATGGCAGTGGTAGTAGATGTGTGCAGAACTGCTATGTGGCAATAACTGGGAATATTCAGAAACTGTATTCAGTTTTCAGGGTTATGGAAGTGCTTGTTGTGGAGGTGGGAACGGGAGCAGCGAGTGTAGGACTTGATCGGCCATAAGGGGAAAGGGCTGGTCAGTGTCTTGCTACATGGGCTGAAATCAGGAGAGAGGTCGAGCAAATGTATCGCAGATGGGTGTTTTGTTAGATTTTTCTGAAGGTGAACTTTGAACGTGAGATGTGCTCACTCGGGAGATAGCTATATTTATATATGGGTGAGATACATATTGTTTGGATGAGTAAGAGCCTTTGTTCCAAGTCCCGCCGCTAAAGCCCACATGGAGCGACAATTTGGCTCTGCAAAGCTTCCTCTTCCTTTGCTTGGGGAGTTGCTGTGTTTAGGAGAACCTGATTTCACCAGCTGCATCCCGCTAGCCCAAGTACCAAGCAGCGTAGCCATCAGGTCTGGCATCTGCTCGCTGCTCCAGCCAAGCCCTCTCATTAACTGCAGCAAAGAAGACCTGGTCTTTATTTTGCATCAAGGTGCTGGGAGGAAGAGCAGCCTCCTCCCTACTGCTGCAGGCTCTGTCCCTGGATGGCTGGGATGAGACCAAGGCTTGTGTAATGGAGCTGCCATGTGGCAAAAGAATAATTAGAAGAGTCCCGTGATCCCCTCCACTTTGGGGTGTAGGCAGGGAGGTGATGGCTTGGTGGTCCCCATCCCCCAGAGCAGCACCCTCCATTGCTCTCTTGCCACACCTGGATCCTCGCCAGGCTGTTGCCAACTTCTTGTGGAAGAACCATAACCTTCCATAGTTATGGTGAAAAATGTCACTGTGGCTTGCACGGTATGCATGTCTTTTAGGGGCTTTGCAAGGAAGAAGCCCACCGTGTCACATTAATACTTGTGGAAATTCAGAGGCAAGTGTTGCTGGTGAAGCTTTGAGATGTGCTTGCAGATGTTGGGGTGGCAGTGATGAGCACGTTGTGGGGAGGTGGTCCCCATCCCTCCCCAGCCTTGGGCATTACAGGGGGATGATAGCAGCAGGGTACCTGGCTCCTCTGGTCATCCATGCTGGATTTCCTACATTGGGCTTCACCCTGACAGGTTTGAGCCTGAAAGGCCAGTGCTGCAGTGCTGAGCATCCTCATCTAGGGCTTGCTTACTGCATCCTCACGTGCTTCATCTAATCCCCTGTAGTGCTCAAGTCAGAAAGATATTTATTCACTTGGCAGGTTATTAATATTAGCTGAAACACCCTTTTCCACATTGTTCTACCATGCTTAATATGGTGATCAGCATCGCAGCCTGTAGTGCTGGGGATGATTTGTGATTGAATATCCATTAGGGAATTATGAGCTTCGGGGCTGAATTGCCAGGACATGCAATTGCCAAAATACTTGAAACGCTTCCACTGGAGAGGAGACCTTCTGGGAAAGGAGCAGTCTCTGTTCTCGTACGCAGGCAGTTCCCACTGAACCTCCATTAGTGGCAGCGAACACACCCAAGCCAATAAAAAATTATATGGGATCCAGAGCGCCAATGGAGCGTGAACCGTGTGTTGGATGATGATGGGGAGCAAGCTACTGCTCCTGGCATGCCATACTGGCATTGGTACTTACAGTGGCTCCTGGTCCCATGGGGTTGCTCAGCGGGTGGGTTTAATCCAGGACACAGTTAAACGAGGCACGGTTCGTTTTAACACAACCCTGCGGCCAGTTAAAGCAGGGTATAAAGTTGTTCGGAGGGCAAAAAGTTATTTTTTGCTGCTTTTCCTTATGCACTGCAGGCACCTCTCATACTAGTGTATTGAGCCCAAAGGGGCAGAATGCAAGGTGTCATTAAACATGGTGGAAGCCAAAAGAGCCAAGAGCCAAAAGCGTTAAAAAGAAAAGCAGAAGATCCTCAGGTCCTTTGTTTCAGAGAAGCAGGTTTTGCATAAGGATGATTTGGGGCAATACCTGATTTCCAACAGCTCTTCCCTCTGAGCAGGCATCTGTGACTGCCCATCTCTCCTGCCTCCCATCCCTTTGGAGGTTTTAACCTCTTTTTCCTTAAAGTGAATAAAGAAAGAAGAAGCTTGCTGAGGGGGTTAGCAGCAGGTTTTTCTTGGGAAACATTCACTCACTGGGTTGCTGGCTCTTTTTGTGGCCGTGCTGGCTCACAGCTCGTTGGCTGCACCTGTAGGAGCCACATAGCCCAAACCAGCCCAAAATTACCCTCTAGAGATACCATTTCTTACCCAGCCATGGGGAGCTCATCTTAGCGGGGAGCAGACCCCGCAAGCAAAGTGATGGGTGGGAAGTCACTGGAAAAGCACAGTAAGCCCTGGGGGAAGCGGGTTTCCTATCCCATCTTGCAGGAGCATTGCAAGCTTTGAGCAAAGATCCCAGCTGCCATGGTCCAGCTGGGGAGGGTGAGCTGGGGAGAGGTCAGCATCAGCTGGAGGCTGAGCTGCTTTGTCTGATATCAGACCTAAAATGTTGCTGGGAGGCAGCTCCCACCTTGCTCCTATCCCTCCATCCAGCTTCCAGCCTCTGACAGCTGCTAAAATTTGATTTTCTCAATGGAGACTGGCTTCAGGGGGGGTGGGGGGGTGGGGGTGGTCCCAGTCACCCTCTGCAGCCCAGGCAGGGTTTGAATTTCACAGAGCATCCTTGCAGGGCTCTGGGGTAGCATTACCCAATTTTTTTACAAGCCAAAAAATGGAGTGAGGAGTGATAGAATGTGATTGACAAGGGAGTTTGGGGCAGCTCAGGGGACAGCAGTATGCAAGAGTGCAGAGGAGCTGGGGAGGGCTCAGTGCTGAAATCCCCTTGAGTTTTGGCCCTTTCCTAGCTCCTAGCCCCCTCTAAGCTCCTTTCCAAAATCCCAGCTGTAAAACTATGGGCGTGGAGATGCGCTGTGCACTGGGGGAGCACCAGAGATTGCACATGCTGCCAGTAATAAATAATTAATGCCTTGCCAGTGGGAAAGTCCACAATTTTAGAAGCCAAGCTGGGCATGTTCAGGAGAACAGCCCCCCTTTCCCCTGCCACCTCACCTGGCTTTTTTCCCCTTTGCTATTTGGTTTTTTGCTATTTGATTTTTTTATTCCCACAGACCACTGGCAATGCAGGAGCCAGCAAGCCATTGTAAATGATGCTTGAGCATGGAGGAGCCTAGTGAGAGCACCCAGATGGTGTGGTGAGCTGTCAGTGCTCAGCACACCTCCCTTCTCCCACCTTGTCTTGTTGCATCACACTACAACAACACAGAGGGGAAAGTTTGTGGGTGCTGGGGCATCAGGAGGAGAGGTGAGGGGGTGCATGCTGGCTTGGCTTGGGTTACTTATGTGCTTATGGTCTATTTTGAGGCTCTGGCCACGCGGCGCTAAGCAGCTGCTGACCTGGGGAAGGGACCAGCTTCAAAACAAGAGTCCGGAGGGTAACGACCCGGGGAAGCGCTGGGTTTCCCTCAGCTCTGAGCGGGGCTGGCAGCATCCTCACCTCCCCCTGAGCCTGTCCTCTCTTGGCTTTTGGCATTTCCACAATGGGAATTGATTTTCTTTCTTAATTCTTTCCATTGCCATCCTTGGAAGGCAAAGATGCCCGGGGTTGCAGTGCCAGGGTATTTTATAGGGAGCAATGTGCCAGCAGTGATGGGGGTGCGGATGAGCGAGCAGGGAGGCATGTCCATCACTAGTGTTGGCAAAACAGTGCACCCACGACCCTCTCTTCTGCTCCCCCGCCCCTTCCCGAGAAAGCTCATTTGCAGGCGGCTTAGTTTGCCTAAGAGCATTAGAGGTGCATTTGGTGGACATTAGCTGCTCGAGCAGCACAAGAGCATGTGGCCGATTAGGGGGAGCGGTGGCTGGTTTCGGGCAGAGAGCTGTATTTGGGGTGGAAATATTCACCGTGCGTTTCGGGGATACAAAGGTGAGGTCTGGGGGGACAGGGTGGGTGCCAGGGGAGTCGGCCCACGTGGCTCGGGTGCTTAAATACGTCAGCTGGGTGCTGATGTTGAGTGGCATGAGAGCAAGCCCCTTCCCTGCCATGTGCTTTTCCCTTTTGCAGGGAAATGTGAGTTGCCTCCCCCAGCTTTCCAGTGTCACTTCGGATTTTCAGCTGGTATTTCAGCTTTTTCTTTAAATACCACCTGGCTTTCTAATCTATGGTCTCCTGCGAAGATAAGCGTGGTCAGGGATGCTTGTATGTGTATATGATGCAGCAGGTGCCGGCACATGTGGGGGCACCATGTCCCCTCTGTCCCAGCCAGGGGCTTCCTTGGAGCCAGCCTGGGGAGGAGAACACTCTCACCACCCTGTTTCTCTTTCCCTCCCCTGCAGCCTCGCTCTCCGCCGGGATTTATGAAGGTGCTGAGGAGCAGCTCTGAGCCCCGCAGCCCCCAGCAGCCCGCCCTGTGAAGCAGTGCACAGCCGCCTCACCTCGTCTCGCCCGGCATCCCGACCCTCCGACTCAACCATTCAAGGCTCCCGTGCATGGATCGCCCCAGCGAGGGACCGCTGCTGGACGCCGCCGACGCCGCCCCATAGGCTCCCGGCCCCCTGTGCCGCCCCCAAGTACTCCACATACCCTGATGGGGTAACGTGACGGGGGTCACCCTCCCGCCACCGCCACCACCCCACATGCAGAGGCCTTTCTAGAGCGCAAGGGAGCGTGCGGCACCGGAGGCGGCAGCCACACACCGTCACACACACGCCGAGGACGCCGACACTACAGCAAAGGGATTTTTATTGTTATTATTATTATTATTATTATTAATAATATTATTATTATTACCATTAATATTATTTTTTCCCATCTGGCTTTTTACACTGGGGGGCTTGCAGTGTGTCGAGGAATCAGGCACGCTCCCAGGAGCTGGGATTATTTGCACAACATCTGTATATTGAGTTCTCGATCCTGTTTTATTTTTATTTTTTAAGTGCAGAGGAGTTGTTGGGGTCTTTTTTCCCCTCCACGCCACACTTTTGTTGGGTTTTTCTCCCACCATCAGCACCACCTCATCCTCCTCCCATCCCACCATGGCCCGGATGAACCGCCCTGCACCAGTGGAGGTCTGCTACAAAAACATGAGGTTCCTGATCACCCATAACCCCACCAATGCCACACTCAGCACCTTCTTGGAGGTAAGGAGGGGAGGCTGGAAGGGGAACGCAGGGGCTCAGCTGCGCATTTTGGGACTAAAAGCTGATGTTGAGATGCAACAGGGATCAATCCTGTGTAGGATGCAGCAGTGGTGCATCCCTTTGGTACCACAGCCTCCGGTGGCATCCCAGGGCAGTGGGTCCAATCACTGCCCGCTTTCTGGGGTAGGATGTTTTGGAGGACCTCAAGTGTGGCGTTTGGGCGTGGCAGAGATGGAGAAGTTTCCCCATTGCTGTTGCATCCCCTGCCAGCTCCACCAGCACATCACATCAAGGGGCTTTGCAGTGGCACACATGGATGCATGCAACCTCCCCTGCATCTCCCAGCACCTCAACAAGGACTTCTCATCCCAAGTATCCCGCATCTTTCCAGTGCATGGAGTCTGTAGGGTGCTGCAAAAGGAGCTGGAGGGGCTCAGTGTTGTAGGAACCAGTGAAGATGCCCTGCCTGGGAACACTGCCTCCAGCACTGGCAGTAGCTGGGAGTTGGAGGGGTGGGATTAATGGATGCGTGTCCATGGTTGGCGGCAAAAGGCTTCAGCTTGCTCTTTTTATCAATGCTTGGGAGAAACACTGTGTCCTGCAGGTTCAGATGAGCCAGCACAAGCGGTTTCTGCTTATGAGGAGCCATTTTGGGTTGTTACTGCATTTGTGGTGGGACCTGGGGCTGTGCATGGGCCTGGCGAAAGGGTTTTACCTGAGACCTAAAGTGCGCTGAGGTCCAGTGTGCTGGCAGCAGAGGCACCTTGTGAGCTCGAGGAACCCCCCCCCCCACTGCACATCCAAAAAAACACGTGGAAGCACCACCAGCTCGAGAGAGCCTTAGAAGGTGGTTGCGATCTGGGAACAGCCACCCCATACCCTACAAGACAATGGGGACAGCACCAGTGAGAAAGAGGAAAAATTCCTCTTTTCTCCAGCTTCTTAGATTTTCGGCTGAGCTGCCAAGTGTGTGGAGGTTTGCCGTGGTCTGGTGAGCAAACACAGGGAACGAAGGAGATGGATCATTGAAGGGGATGATCTCACACTGTGCCCAGCAAGGCCGGTACGCCTGCACATAATCCAGGGGCAATCCTTGCAGCAGGCAACAATCCACGATGGAAACAGCCCAAGTCCCACACCCAAGCCTGCAGCACACTGGAGTGATGATGGGATACAGCAGTGAGGTCAAGAAGGAGCCCCTGAGCAATTTGCAAGATTTGCAGGGTGCACTGCAACCCCCTCCCCCCTTCCGCAGCCACCTCCGTGTATATCTGCCATGGGAGTTACAACCTGGCCAGGCACAAATAATTTCTCCTGAAGGAGACTTGCACCTGTGGTGGGGATGTTTCTTTGCATGGGATGTAAAGTTCTTACTGGTGTGGCTGTCGGGGGCTTAAGAATAAACATCCCCGTTGGTGCTTGTGACTCGGTGCTGGGTAAAAATCCCATGGTGCCCTGGGATTTCGTATTTCCTTATGCTTCCCAGGCTGGATGGACCACAGGGGGGTTGCTCAAGGGTCCAGAGATGGGACAGGGAGCTTTTTTATGGTCCATAGTGGTCCATGAGGCCATAGCAGGGCTCAGATGTGTTTGGGTTCACTCAAAAGGTTTTTTCAGACCCGTCCTTCTCCTTCCCTCCCCAGGACCTGAAGAAGTATGGTGCCACCACAGTTGTGCGAGTGTGCGAAGTGACCTATGACAAGACCCCCCTGGAGAAGGACGGGATCACCGTCATGGTAGGTGCACAGCAGGATGGGCACCGGCGGGGCTGGTCTCCCCATGCTTAAATGCTCCCATCCCTCAGCTCTGCTAAACACCCTGCGACATCACGCTTGCCCAGGAGCAGGATTTGAACTTCACCCTCGGGGCGAGCTCCCCACTCCCCAGGCTGAGATCAGGCTGGTGCTTTAAAAAAAAAGGCAAGAACTGCCCACACACCCGAAACTGTGACTCACACGGTTCAGTCGGCAGCTGCCTTCCCTGCCTGTTGCTCAGGCTTTAAAGCATCCAGGGGATGAGAGCGCCTGATCCCACGTGGAAGATGCACGTGGTTCCTGTTACCCCCAGCTTTATCTTATCCAGGGAGTGGGGGGCCGGGTTTTTTGCTCTTCCAGCTCCAGCAGCCGGCTGGTGCAGCTCAGGGGGATGAAGGGGAGCATGCAGCAAGGAAAAGGCAAGGAGGAAGAGCAGGCAGCTGCCTGCGCTGCATCTTGGCTGATAAGTAATTGGAGATGATGTCTGGCGTGATTGCCCTGCCAGGGAGCTGAGCTCCAGCTGGAGGGTGAGGCTCTGCTCATTATTTAGGAAAGGGTTTGGGAGTGCCTCATGTCTCCTGGGGTGGTCCTGTGTGTGTAGGTCCTCTCTGTATAGCTGTCTCTGTATAATGTATATCCTAGAGAGAGAGAGAGCGAGCTATATCCTATATCCTACAGGATATAGGTAGAGAAAAGATCCTATGTCTCTTTAGACACAGATCTGCATCTGTATCTCTCTAGATACAGATGCTATATCTTTATATAGATAGCTTATAAAGAAAGATAGTAGTATCTTACCTATAGAATCTGTATGTAGGATGCCATATCTGCTCACTTACACATCAAATTCTGCCTTTTACCCTGTTTCTGACTGGAGTCCTCCAGGTTTCTATATCTAGGATATGCATACCTCTCTACATATATAGAGAAATATCTGTATCTAGGATATGTTTTATATAGGGAGATAACAATATCCTAGATACAGAAACTACAGAAGACACTGTATAGAAACTATATAGCTTCTATATAAGTTTCTATAACTATATAGGAACAATATAGGGTATAAGATATAGAGATATATCTCTGTCCTCTGTGTCTATGGATAGATAGATGTATGCAGATATAGAGATATCTCTGTATATACCTGGATCAAATGTATTTCTATATATAGTTTATATCTTCATGCACTGTCCCTTTCTTTGGGGAACGAGGCACAAGCTAGGTGAGGCCTGGTCTGGTGTGGTGTGCCATGGTGCCAGCATTCGCAGCCACGGTGCCCACATGTATGGTGGTCCCATACTGGACACACTCCCTGAGTGTTCTGGATCTGTCCTCTGCTTTTGGCTCTTTCACAGGGGATCCTGAGCAATCTCTGAAGGTGGTTACCATGTTGTGCCAGACGTGGATGTCCCATGCCATGGGCATCTGCTTGGCAGATCTTCCAGCAGTTTGGAGATGGGGCAGAAATCCTGCCGGAGAATCAACACTGTGTGGGTTTCGGGGTAGGAAGGTTTATGGTGCAGGATGGACGTACTGTGTTTGATATACCAGTAGTGTTCAATGTCTTTATTAATGTCATAGGCAGTGGGATTGAGTACACCCTCAGCAGCTTTGCAGGTGACACCAAGCTGAGTGGTGTGGTTGATACCCATCATGGATGATGCCATCCAGAGGGACCCTGACAGGCTTGATGACTGGGCCCACGTGAACCTCATGAGGTTCAAGAAGGCCAAGTGCAAGGTCCTGCACCTGGCTCAGGGCAACCCCCAGTATCATGAATGGACTGAGAGCAGCCCTGCGGAGAAGGACTTGGGGATACTGGTGGATGAAAACCAGGACATGAGCCAGCAATGTGCGCTTGCAGCCCAGAAAGCCAACCGTATCCTGGGCTGCATGAAAAGTAACGCAGCCAGCAGGTCAAGGGAGGGGATTCTGCCCCTCTACTCCACTCTGGTGAGACTCCACCTGGAGTGCTGTGTCCAGCTCTGGGGTCCGCAGTACAGGAAAGACACGGAGCTGTTACGAGCCGGATCCAGAGGAGGGCCACAAAGGTGATCAGAGAGATGGAACACCTCTCCTGTGAGGAAAGGCTGAGAGAGCTGGGGTTGTTCAGCCTGGAAAAGTGAAGGCTCCGGGGTGAACTTACTGTGGCCCGTAAAGGGGGCTTATAAGAAGGATGGAGACAGAGTTTTTACCAGGGCCAGTAGTGGCAGGTCAAGGGGCAATAGTTTTTAAACTGAAAGAAGATAGGTTTAGATTGAATATAAGGAAGAAATTTGTTACAATGAGCGTGGTGAAACACTGGCACAGGTTTCCCAGAGAAGTGGTAGGTGCCCCATCCCTGGAAACATTCAAGGTCAGATTGGATGGGACTCTGAGCAACCCGACCTAGTGAAAGATGTCCCTGCCCATGGTGGAGGTGATGGACTAGATGATAGTTGAAGATCCCTTCCACCTCAAACCATTGTATGATTTGATGGTTTTGTGGCATGGTGTGTCATCCCTGGTGTGAGCCCAGTGACCTGCACTCATGGCTGAAGCTTTCTGGGCACCGTGGGGTGGAGATGGATTTGCAGGCCAGGGAGCAGGCTGCACAGGGTGGGCTGACTCAAGCCTTAGGATGCTCTGAAGCCCAATGTGCTCCTTTCCTAGCAAAGCCCAACTGAAATCACATTAGATGTTCAAACACTGAAGTGAAGAAGCTTCTTTTGCCATCTTACACCAAGGATGACTCCAGCACAGCAGCTTAGTAACTCACTCCTCAAATACAAGGATTATGGCCCAGTGCTTCCCACACACCAGGGCTCACCACGCGGCATCCCCTCCAAGTGATGCTGCCCTCCTGTGCCTCTCACTGCTGCATAGCCAGTGGCCATGGTCCTTCTGCCAGATTCATTTTGGGAGAGAAATCCCCATTTTGGGAGAGGTGTGCAGCCTTAACTGGCTGCCGGTGCCCATGGGGAGACACCGTCATTTTCCCAGGATGCTGCAGCAGTCGCAGGCATGGAACAGGACACTTTTCCCCCATAGCAGAACCTAGGCCTGAGGAATGCTTAATGCGGCACCTCTTTTACCCACTTTGTCACCAAGCTCCGATGTTGAGTCCCGGCAGCTTGAGGATGAAGCGCAGAAGAAGAAGGGCTTGGGGGTTTTTTGTGCCCCTTAACAGCCTTTCCTGAAGGATGCTGTTTAAATGGCCCCATTTGGAGGGGTCTGTCTCACTCCTTTTGGCTCTCTCTAGTGCTGCGTTAGGGGGTCCCCAGAGCATCCTTTTGGGATTTCTGTGTTCAGCTTCCCCACCCACCACATGTGGCAGCAAGCTGAATTTCAGCACCATGTCAGGCCCTGAGATTTCAGCCACCTCAAAGCCACGTTTGCTTAAACTTCCTACAAAGTGGCTTTGTGCTCCCAAGTACTGGATTTAGACGGGAGCTGCTGCAGGGGAAGATGGGAGTTGCATCGCCCCGAAGCTGTCTGTGGTCATCTGAATGGGGAGGAGGCAGGCGATGGCCACCCTGGTCTGCAGAGGCTGGAGGACATGGGGACCACGTTGCAGATCCTGTAGGTGCTCCTCAAGGCTGAAACTCTCCATGGGAGATGGGAGGACCCCAAACATAGGCTTGTATGGCTGCAAACCCTGAGCCAAAGCAGCTGGGGGATTCCTGCATGCCAGATGGTGCCGCAGAACCCGCTGCATCCCCACAGAGTTGCGCTGTGAGCCTGCTTTCTGGCACGTGCATCTGTCTCCCCACTGCCAAGGTCCCAAACACCACCACCCTGAGTAAAAAGCAGTCTCCCTGAGATTTTCCCCAGAGTCTCGACAGTGTTTCTCTCTTGCCCTGACCTTGCCCCCGCCTCGCAGGACTGGCCGTTCGATGATGGAGCACCTCCTCCCAGCAAGATAGTGGAAGATTGGCTCAACTTGTTGAAGACCAAGTTCTGTGAAGACCCTGGCTGCTGCGTGGCCGTGCACTGCGTGGCCGGCCTGGGGCGGTAAGTCAGAGCCCGGCACCTCAGCTGCCACCCCACCCATGAAGGGAGGAGAGGGAAAACCATGCCCGCTCTGCTCCTTCCCTTCCCCGGTCCCGCTTTGAGCAGGGGTTTTGCATGCAGTAAAATCTGAGTGGGAACAGGTGTTGACGGGGGGTTCTGCTGCCGGAGCTTCTCCTTGTGCTTCTTATGGCCAAACCCTGGGCGCTGGAGGGGATCTGGGTGGCTCGGTGCTGTCCTGCCAGTGCCCTGTGGCTGTTTTGCTTTTGCTAAAGAGCTCATCGTGTAAATACTTCAAAATGCCGCTGCAACTGGGAGCTGATCCTTTTTGAGAGCTGCTGCATTTTGCTGTTCCCCACAGCACAGGTCAGGTTTTGCATGTGTATTCACATCCACTTCTCCGATAGATTTGCCTCCAAAGTCCCTGTGCTCATTAGAAGAGCAGGAAACAGCTGCCAGCCCTGTCATAGGGGTCTTGCTCCAGAATCATGGTTGGGGCACCACTTGCAGTAAAATGACAAGAAATTACGAACTAAAAGTCACTACTGGCAGTTGTCTGCAATGCCACCATTACAGCCCCATGGCATGTCCCCCCATCCCAAGTTGGGATGTCAGTCTCTGGGCAGCGTGGCTGGGGAGTGACCGGGGCTGCCATTGCCTTTCAGTGCTCCCGTCCTTGTTGCGCTGGCCTTGATCGAGAGTGGGATGAAGTATGAAGACGCCATCCAGTTCATCCGACAGTAAGTCGAGCAGTGTTTCAGTGTTAGGGGAGAAAGCAGCCCCTCTCCTGATGGAACAGAGAGGTCTGGCATGTCCCAGTTTTTTGGGGTGGCAACAGGGTTGCTTTTCTCCTTGGAGGAGGAAGAGGGAGGTGCTGATATCAAGCACCCTGTGCCTTTGCATCAGGGCTGCAGGAGGCTGGGGCAGCAGCTGAGAGCATCTTGGGGGGTTCTCAGTGGGCAGCCTGCTTCTGGCAGCTGCCCCAATTGTTGCCTTCCCAGCTGTCCATGTCTTGAGACTTGCAGGGCTGATGAGTGAGAAAAGCTGCTGGGGTCAGTGCCCGCCTCCATCCCTGAAGAATGTACATGGCTGCAGCCTCCATAATCCCTTTGTGCTACAGACAGGGCAGTTCAGCACCCTGAAATAAGTGGTTGTGGGGTGGGAGGTCTTCTCCTGCCACAGCACTGACTGTGCTGGGTCTTCTCTGTCCCCGCAGGAAGCGCAGAGGAGCCATCAACAGCAAGCAGCTGACGTACTTGGAAAAATACCGACCAAAGCAGAGACTCCGATTTAAGGACCCTCATAACCACAAGAACAAATGCTGCATCATGTAACCTCAACGACCTCTTGCCAAAATCTGTGCACACAGACACCCGGGCACTCGCACACATCCCACCCCCTCACCTCCTTGCCCAGCCCTGTGCACCTCATGCGCCGCCCCACTGCCAGAGCTGGGGTGGGGGGACATGGAGCACCACCAGCGTGTTCCAGCACCCACAGCACGGTCGTATTGCTGGAGCCCCGAAAAAGGCTGCTCTCTCCAGCTACAGCCCTGAGGAGGGAAGGCAGCACTACCCTTTGACTCTTGGTGTTACAGGCAATGAGCTCATGTGACGGTTCTTCATCGCCTTCCTCCTTCTCCCTTTCCCCTCCCATTGCACTGAGAGGGTTGGACAAAGGGTGCTTGGTTTGGGGTGATGCAGGCAGGTCTGTGTCAGTTGGGAAGGGATGGGGAGCAGGAGGGCTGGAGCACTCCCAGAAAAACCCTTTCCCACCTCTTCCCTATAAATAAGGGCTGTAGCAGTGGGGACAGAAGTGGGGATGGTGCAGTGGCCTCAGGGGGGAAGATGGTGATAGCAGGGAGAGGTAAAGGCAGCTTGTAGCTTGGTGCTGGCCCTCTGGCCACAGGAAGGGCTGAGCTAAGTCCCCCAGCACTATTCTGTGTCTCCTGACCCCTGTGCCACATCACCCTCTCCCTGTTGCCTTGATGCCAGCCAGGATGCTGCAGATGGGGCTCATTGGGGGCTTGCTGCAGCAAAGGCAGAGGCTCTGGGAAACTTGAGGACCATGGTGAGGCTTTGAGGTACCCAGCTTTGGCAGGGTGCAGGGTCAGCGCTGAGTCCCCCAAAGTGTGGAGTGCTCTTATTTATAGCTTCCAAATTCAGTGTACGGGGTGGTGGGTTCTCTTGTGTCATGTCCCCATCACTGAGCCACGGCACAAACCCCCATTCTGGCTGCAATGTCCTGGGAACACAATGTGCATCTCAGGGCATGTCCATGTCCTCCACTGCTGTGTCTCCTGGCCAAGGGGCTGGGCTTCAGCTTTCCTGGGGGATTTTGGGTGCTCCTAGCAAGGGCACATCACCAAATTTTGCATCTGCCTTTCCCGCATCTGTAACACAGCGCCTGGCACCCCAGAATCCCCTGGCACGTGCCCTGGTGGGGTGGACTCAGATCTGCCCCTGAGCCAGGACATTAAACATCTCTCGACTTTCTGCCTTTGAACGCTTGCAGCAGCTGGAGCGGTGGGCACATAGGGGTTGTGGGGTTTTTTTTTCTTTTGACAAGGATAAGAAATTTGCTAATTAAAGAAAAAAAAAACTTTTAAAAAAATATGTTTGTCTTCCACACGTCCTCTGGCCTTTCTTTCTCCCATTTCTTCCCAGTGGAGCCCGGGAGGTGACCCATGGCCTCCTCAGACCGATCCCCAGCACTCAGTCATGGATGGCTGCCATCCGCTGTCACCAGGGCATACGTGTGGCCCAGTGGATGCTTCAAGTGTCCTTTGGGCTTGCTGCTGCTCACCCCCTCAGCTGCAGAGGATTGCAGTTGTTGGGGCAAGGAGGGCTAGTCATAAAATGTCTGGTGGAATACCAACTTGAGATGCCTTCAGTGGCCCGTGTTGGGTATCTCCAGAGGTTTGTGTGCCTTCCAAATCATAGACTATCCAGAGACATTTGCTTCAGAGGGCTGATCTCTTCGGATAAGTGGTGAGGATTAGACAACTTCAGTACCTGCAGAAGGGTAGAGGATGGCTTCATGCCTCCACACGTGGGCAGAGGAGGAGCTTGGAGCCATTTCCAGCACCACTCCTCCTCTCCTGATAGGGGCCAGCCTGGCTGCACAGCAGGGATAGCCACCCCATGGCATGGGCTCTGGTGACAGATGAGGTGGGGACCCTCCACACATCGCCCCAGAGTTGTTGTAACACACACCTTGGGCCTGTCCTAGCCTCCACGCTGCGGGACATCCCTTGGCCCCCTGAGTTTCTCCTACCCCATTCCAGACTGTTGATTCCCGTGCCTGGTAGGAAGGGTGGCAGTGGTCAGAGTGTGTTTGTTGGCAAGGGTGAGCAATGGGGCTGATAGGAAGGCCTAATCCTGTAACACAGCAGTCATGCTGGGTGGGTCACCATTCCCTTACTGTCCGGGTGTGTCCTGCTGCTAAAATAGGTGCTGCTTCATCCCCGGGGACAAAAGGAGGTGGCTTGGCATTGCAATGGGACAGCCCAAATCCCTCTTAGGCGGAGGACCTTGCGGTCCCGTGTGCTCCCCAAGTCATAACAGGCTGTGCCATGATATGCGAAGAGTTTAGGATAAAGCAGTGGGAACCACCGCCTTGCAAGCTTGCAGGTGTTTCTGCCCTGGTGAGAAGAAGAGATGGTTTCCTCACCCACGCTCCTGGGAGCGTTGCATGGCAGGTTGCCCAGGGCAAGCGGTCCAAGGCTTCAGCCACGATGCTTGTGAGTTGGGGTTGGGGTGGGGACAGTGGGGCTTGAATTCAGCCTCCTTTGGCGATTGGAACTCGCCGCCTCCTCCATGCAGGGTTTGATAGTAGCAATGCTCAGTGCTGAGCTCTGATGAGAGTACACTCGGATCTTGGCTTAGTGGGCTTGTTAGAGGGAACACGAGGGGGACAGGCTTCGCAGTGCTCCTTCGCTTTATGTAGCATCAACCCATCCACCTTAAAAATAGGGGAGCTTCTAGTGTAAGGGTAGTCCTTGGCCAGTTACAATCCATGTGGCCAAAACCTGAGCACCTCTGGCCGGCAGAGTGGCATCTTGATACTCTCCAGTTTTATGAGTCGCTGCAAAAAAACCCCAAAACCATGCTAATTTAATTGTCCTTTTTTTTTTTTCTTTTTTCTTTTTCTTTTTTTTTTCTTTTTTCTTTTTTCTTTTTTCTTTTTTCTTTTTTCTTTTTTCTTTTTTCTTTTTTCTTTTTTCTTTTTTCTTTTTTCTTTTTTCTTTTTTTAATGGACATCTCCCTCCTGTCCTGGAACTTGCTGTCACCTCCCATAGACAGGACACCTCAGCAGCCTAGGTGCTGCTGTCCTTTCATGGAAGGCTTGAACCCACTCCCAAGGTTTCTCTGGGTTGGACTGCCAAATATTTGGGGTTTTTTTGATACAGACTTGGGCTCCTACCTCTGAGATACCAGCTCCTTGATGTTTCAGCCTAGACAGGGTTACAGAAACCTAACAGGGTGGAGAAATTGAGGGGTCTTCCAACCAGGTTTTGGGTGAAAAAAATTCACAAAGAGCCCAGTTCCTTCACAGAAACGTTGGGACAGTTGGGGAAGAGGGAAGGTTGGAGCTCAGTAGACGCATAGCACCAGAGCAAAGCCTAAGCAGCCAAGGGCTTATGGTTTGGGCTGCTTTTGGGGTCTCTCTTTGTACACTGATCTTGTTTCACCTCAGATGCCAAGATATTGAAAGGAGAGCCTTAAAAATCTGATTTATTTGCCAGTTCTGTTATTGCTCCATTTGCCTCCATTGGGTTTTGGCAGACGTCATAAGCAACAGATACCCCCATGGCTTTGGCTACAAACCAGCCACCTCACCCTGCCTTTTTCTGCAGAAGCAAAGGACAAAGTCAGTTTTATACCTCATCATTCCATCCACTTCCCTCACCTCCTCCATGGAAAGCTGTCATCTCTCCATAGTTTGCAGGGACAGGGCTCCAAACCGGTAGCAAGAGCTTTGGTGATTTAGACCCAAAGGATGTCAAAGCAGAGATGCCCTAACCATCAAACCAAGAGCTTGTAGGCTTTGCCCGGGAATCGATCATGGTTGAATTTCATATGGGGGAATAAGTCTGAGCAGGAATTCATAGTTGTGTCCTCTCACCGGTGGCACAGGTGTGGCCTTATCTGCATTTTGTTTAAGAGGCTCATATGTCCCTTCTATTCTCCATGTTTGTCAGTCAGATTGGAGCACACGGTGGGGACAGCAGTGGGAAGGAAGGCAACACAGCCATCGCAGATGGGCAGCGCTTTATTTGAGAAAGGTCTGGTGATGCGTATTTAAAAAATTTTGCCTTTGTAAATTCATATTATGAGTCTTGCAGCAAGGCTGATGCTGTGGTGCTTAGGCTGTGAGCTTCAGATGAGGAGGTTTATGAGTAACAGATTTCCTGAGGAAGCAAAGAGTCTTGCTCTATCTACAATAGAACAAGTCGTTTTCTTTTTTTTTTTTTTTTTTTTTTATTAGGTTTGTTTGTTTTTTATTAGTCCCAGTGGGGAAGCACACAGGGAGATTCGTGACTTCCATGCTGTTTCTAGGGTCTTACATCTTACTTGCTTCCAGCAGGCTGGGTAGGTGCAGTTTGGCGGGTGGAGTTGGATGGGATACTGTCTGGTGGGAGAAAAATGTGGCTGGTTTCTTTGTGCAGCAGGGGGGTCACGGGCCGGCTGGGGTCCTGCTTGCAGGCTCTGGCAGACATTCCCGGGGAGGGGGGCGTTTCGCCGCACTCAGCTTCCCCTTAGAAAATGATCTCCCAGTGAACTCTGGACTTCCCTGCTGTTTCTTTCTGTGCAACAAAGAACTGCATATTTTCCTTTTTAACTCCGTGGGCAATCGTAGTAGTATGTAGATTAAGCCCAGATGACTGTTTGGTTTTTTTTTCTTTTTTCGGTCTGAGCCATAGCTAAATTATTATACCCAATGCTTTTTGTATCAGACAGCATCACTTTGAATATGCAGATGAGGTATAGGATCTTGACACTTTATAACGTTTTTAAAAAGAAACTTGTCTGTTTACTTAGGTCTTGTGTAAAAAGGAAAAAAAATTATGCCTTTTAGTAATCACTTCTCTTTTTTTTTGAGTTTTATGAAATTACGGTGGTTACACTCCAGCAGCAAAATAAAAAGCATTCACTGTTTTGTACATCCCTGTGTGCTGTGGTGCTGCTAATGGGGGAAGCAAAGGCAGAGCTGAACTCCAGTCAAGGCACAGTGGAGGGGTGCACGGGAAGGGGGAGGGGGGAAGGGTCCTGCTGCCTCCCCTTGGCTGAAGATCTCAGCCCACTCCTGTCCCATCCCAAATGTGTCCCAGCCATTCCCTGGGTTATTTCCCTCCTCTCATCTCATTTTCCTTTCCTGGAAGCTCCCAGGACAGACAACAGAGGTGGCTAGGAAAGGGCTGGACCTACTGCAATTAGATGATGGGTTGCAGACAGATTGGATAAAGTGGAGCCCAGGGCAGAGAAAAGTGATATGCCCAGTGCTAAGGCAAGTGCTGAGGGAGCACCCAGGGCTCCAGATGTTCACATAGAGCCCTTTTCCCCATGGGCTGGTCTCTGTTCCATCCAGGATAGTCACTGTATGTTCCATCTCCAGCCCTCCCTTAGCAAAACGTCATGCAGGTCTTCAGCAGTGATTGCCAGGCCAGGCAGCCCCCCAGTTCCAGCAGGCCTCCAGCACAGCCACCATGATCACTGCAGGGTCAGGAGCCAGCACCTTGCCAGAGAAAGTCCAACCATCACAAGCATTTACTTCCAGCCCAAGCAAGGTCTTCTTCAGAGGAGGGTCTGTCAGCTGTGAGCTGGTCTGCAGCAGTGGACTTGCCTTGGCTGAGTAAGTTAATTGCATTGCTCGCTTACCAAAGTGTGTCATGGTTTTTAAGTACATACTTCATCATCAAACAGCTGACATAAGCAGACCCCACACCCACCCTGATCCTGACCAGCGTGGCAACTGATGTACTTGGATAAAAGATGTTGTAAGTCTCAGAGATGCCTTTTCTTCCTCATGGAAAGAGCTGTCCCCACGGCAAAGCTGTAGGGTGCTGTTGGGCAAGTGGTCCAGCTGAAAGCCCCTGCTGGGCTCCCCAAGGGGCCATAGCTAATAACTCATAGCGTGCTAGAACCTGACTACTTGAGGTCACCTATACAGTGGGCAACCCTTGTAGCAGAAATACACCAAATACCTGGATTGACCGTGACCAGCCTCTCTGGGCTCAGGCATGAAGCAGCAATGGGAGGAACCAACTTCTAAATACACATTGTCTACCAGCACAAACACACCTGCCAGGGACACCTGGGTTAGGAAGATCTTGTGGCTGGAGATCTGATGGCTGCTTCTCCCTCTCTCACTGCTTCTCCTATGATAGACCAGTTTAACAGCTAAATGTACAAGGTGGAGAGCTCAGTGACTATCTCAGGGCAGTGTCCCCTAGCTGAGCAACACATGTAGACCGCAGTCCACTCAGGAAGGTAGACTGGGCAGACTGGGCAGTACACCAGCAGGGAGGAGCCGGGTTAAACATTGGGTTAGAGTTTCTGATGGTGAAATGGACTTTTGGAGGGAGGACATGGTATTCAAGCCCTTGGAGGAGTTCTAAGAACAGGACAAGCATTTTGTCCCATCCAAGGTCAGGATGGGACAATGACCTTTGTAATGTGGTTTTTATCCCTAACCCCACTAATGATTTATGTCTAGCTGTGGTCCAGCTAAGCTCTTCGGGCTTAGAGCCAACCAAGCAAGTTAAAACTGTGGAGGCAACTGACCTAGGCAGGACATGCGACACTCAGAGACATGGCAGGTATCTCAGCATTTCTGCGGGAACTGGCACATGTCATGTATCAGAAAACAGCTTCCCTTGCCTGGGAGGGTGGGAAGGCTGAAATGACCCAGACTCGGTGTTTTCTACAGGAAGGGCCTGCTAGGAAAAGAGGTCTGATTTGGAAGCGGATTTTACTTACCCACTCTCACCATCCATTTCCAACTCCAGACACCTCAGTCCTGCCCCATAGCTGGGACCCCTGGAGGA
Source organism: Falco rusticolus (assembly GCF_015220075.1). NCBI lineage: Eukaryota > Metazoa > Chordata > Aves > Falconiformes > Falconidae > Falco > Falco rusticolus. Next base: position 86,723,426 of record NC_051189.1, read on the forward strand.
ACCAGGCCCTGTAACATACCAGCCAGGCTGCTGAAGCGGTGGGCTTTTGGGAACCAACACAGCTCAACAGAGCCATCAGATCTTGGGAAGCTTTGGACCCTCTCCAGTGAGTGTTGTCCATAGCAAAGCTCTTCCAGGGGAAAACATTCAACCAGCTCAGCCCTGGGTTAGGGGCAGGGGGCACAGGCCGGTAGGTTGCTGCATGGGAAGCTGCTTCAAGGCTATGGCAAGGTGGGCACTGACATTACTGCTTCAAATTCAGGAGTGTGATCAGGTTTCTTTACATTTCCACTGCTAGTCTGATAGCTCAGTGTTAGTCTCGATTAAACTACTTGCCACAGGGCTTGTAAGGCCCATTTGTCCATCTCTCTATGCCAAGAATTTGAATCCAGTCACTGATTTAACCCCGCAGAGCATGAGAGCTCCCAACACCACCATATTCCTACAAGACCAATGAAAAAAGCAGATAAAGACCTAAGTGGTATGTCCAGTAGAGCATGACCTAACCTTGGTTAGATACCCAAGAGTCCACCCAGAGGAGACATTACACACACCCTACCCATTGGAGGTCTTCTCAGTCCTTCACCACTGGCAGAGACCACCCATTGGACAAAAAAACAGGCTTTGCTCATGAAACCATCTGAATTTTTAACTTTGCCCTCCATGACCAAGGCAGGAAGGCAAAGACCAGAGTCTCCATGGAGGCTGAGAAGCAGGAGCTTGCATGAACAGGCTGGTAAGCAAGGAAAGCTGACACTAATTGTGTGAGCTCCTGAGTAATTACAAGGCCTTGGGTGGGGTAAGTGGGGAAGGGGGAAGGAAACTCCCCTCTTTCTGCTGTAGGCTCAGCAAGATGCCAGCTTGGAAGAGGTGAGGGCTGCAGCAGGGTGGCGCGGCCAGAGCTGTCCTTGGATTGCCCTAGCGCTCCCCAAGTGCTCTGCAAGGCAGATCCTTATCTCCTTGCAGGCTTTGAACCATGCAGCTGCAAGGGGCACTGCCTCCACTGTTGTGCAATAATCAACCGGGCCTTCAATCAGCGTAATTGCTGCCTCACCTCCCAACCAGGAGGGCCAGGGGGACTTCCGAACACAGCTGCATGTGCTGGAGAAACACCCGCCCGTGCTCCTGCCTGTACATGCTGTCTCCTACCTGCCTGCATTCCTCCTTGCCCTCTGTCACCAAAAACTGTGCACCCCTTTGCAGGCCAGATCCTGACTCTGTGTTCCTGCCCTCCTTAAAAGGAGCACTATGAAAGTCTGTCAAACTTGAGTTTTCTGGAAAGGTCTAAGTTGGCTGCTCACAGGTCCTGGAATCTCTTCCCAACTCATGCCATGCTCTGCAGTGCATTAGCCCATTCCCAGCAGAGGAGGTGGGTACCTACAAGCCCTATCACAGCCACGTATTGCAGTCAGTACTTTCAATCCTGCCAACACCAAAATCAGTGAGATCCACCCACCTGAAGGTGGGTGCCCACAGTGTGATGTCATCCCGGGCTCCCTTTCCAGTCAGCAGAGATCAAGTAAAGAATCAATACTGTGTATTCAGGAGGGACCGACCTCATCCTGTCATGGACACTTCTTTCAGAGCTTCACCACCACAGAAGAACCCCAGACACTCGGCTCACATAGAGACATCCACGCTGGAGAGACCCAAAGCCTTGGGAGATGACCCACGGCTCAGCACTCCCCCTAACTCATGTTACTAACCCACCTCAGAAAGTCAGCTCCCTGCAGAGCTGTGGAGGCAAATGTTGCAGGGTCTTCAGTAAAGCCTAGATCAGCCATAGTCCAGGCTCATGAGACTGGATAAAAAATGCTTTGTAAGGGTTGCCTTGCTCCCTGTTTGCTACATGCTGAGCCATGATGAAACCTTTCCTTGCTTGTTTTAGACTGCTGCTGGCTATCACAGCCAACGCTGCTCTTGGGCAGAGCGCGGCTCTCACCACTGCTCCTGTCAGCCTGCTTGGGATCGGTCCTTCTGCAACCTGAGGACATCGTGCTGTCAGAAAGGGACCTTCCAGCTTCCCTCTGTGCCCAGGGAGACATGCACCATCAGGCAGAGGCTGTGCAATCTTGGGAGGCTGTCGGGGGTGAAGGTCTCACCTCCCAGGATCTGGGGGACTCTGTGGGTCTGGGTGCCAGGCACGGGAGGGTGGGAGGTGCTGCCCTGTTTGCACTGGGGCATCTGGAAACTCCCATGCTCGTAGGTATGAAAATGTAGGGCAGAGCTTGGGTTGGGAAGAAAATTAAAATGTTTGCAGCAAATGTAGCTGAAGAGCGGGGAATTAGGCCCTGCTTGGCAAAGGTACAGTAATGTGGATCACCAGGGGTGGGTTTTGCCCTGGGAGCTTTTCCTGCAAACCGAGCAAGGAGGGGAAAGGGAAACTCTGCCCAGATTTACACGACTACCCCCACAGTTCAGAAAGAGGATTCTGCAAATCACTGCTTCATGACATGACTACAGCAAGGAGCTGTGCCACCCTGCCTGAGCCGCTCACTGGGCAGGACCTCAGGACAGAATTTGTTTTAACTGTCCAGCAGAGCAAACGTTTGAATGGCAGGAGGGAAGAGGCTTGCACAGAGGCTGGCAAGGGCTGACTCACTCACTGTTGGCGTCAGCAGCCAAGGAGAAAGCGTGGCTGCCAAACAGCCACCTGGAGCTTTGTCAGCGCATCCTTGAAATAAAATAAATAAAAAAAAAAAAAAGAAAAAAATCCCTCAACTGACAGCCTCTCCCGCATCCTGCCAGAGAGCTACGTGTGCTGCACACAGCCAGGGAGTTCCCTGCAAAAGCAGCGGCTGTGGAAAATGCCCTTCCCTGGCTGCAGGTGCTGGTTTCTGTTGCAACATCTTCCTTGGGGCTCGCAGAGCAGAGAAGGCTGCACAGCTCTCCCACAGCAACTGGGCAGCCTCCAAGGACGTGTCACAGCCAAGCTGGGGCCCAGTGCAAGGATCGGGGGTGGGAGAGGATTAGAGACCTGACAGCTCTGGCTGGGAGAAGCGCGATGCAAGAGCTGCCTCCGCCTCGCAGAGATAACTGTGAGGCTGGAAGTGCTGCTGACTTCAGCCAGGGACTGACTCACCTAAGCCAGGGCATCTTGTCTGGATATCAGGTGGAGACAGGGAGAAGCAATGCATTTAAATGAGCTTTAATCTTTAAGACAAACAACATTGACTTGTTTTGCAGCACTTGGGCAGCTATGGGTGACTAGTTCGAGGCACTTGTTTTCAGTGGATGGATGCTCAGCACTCAAAACAGGGGCTGTGATAAAGGGCTATCACAAAAACTCACCTGGTGCTGTTAAATGCCAAGGCCAAACATTTTGGGGCTCTTTCTGGGTTGCAAATCTGCTAGGCTGAAGGAGCCAACATGTAGCACAGAGACACATGTCTATAACTACCCCAGCTGTAGCCAAGTAACACACCTGGGAATTGAAGCTGAGTCCTTCTGCTTGCAGTTGCTCAGCTTGTTATATCTGCAGTCTCCATCCTGGGAGGGTTTCAGGATAAAGCTTTGAGCAACTGGGGTGACCCCCATAGGTCAGGAGACCTCCTGATGTCCTTTCCAGCCCAAATTATCCTGTAGTCCTATGATGATCCCAGGGAAGAAAAGAATATCTTATAGCTCATAGGGTACAAAACTGGATCACTAAAAGAGACTTTAAAAAGATACACCCTCTGGGGCATGCATCTTCTCCTGACGCTGTAACTATCTCCTCCAGCTCTTTCTGTTAGGGTTGAGGCGTCCATAGCTGTAGAAGGAATTATGTCTAGACTGTGTGCTCCCCACATAGACAACTCACTATCCCCTCCAAAGTGTGGACACCAGAAATATATGATGTACCCAATTTCAGACTCCATCTGAAGCTGTTAAATCACTTCCCTACATGCATCCCGTACGCAGTCTCTCATCAGTTTTCTGTTGAGAGTGTTTCTGTCATGGGATGCAGGTTTACCAAATGCAAAGCCCTGCAAAGAGATGTCTCTGGCTCCACCAGCTCTCAGCATGTGATCCATCACGCAGTGAAGATGCTGAGCCACAGCCCATTGTACTTTGATCCCTCAGCCCACCACTTTTCCAGCTGGCTGAGCTAAAGTCTGCATGGAAATGGCTGCATACCAACAGGGACTGACCAGTACCTCTGTCTGGCTGTCCTGGTCCACCTCACTTTTGCCCCTTTCAGCTTCTTCAGGGAGCTTTCATTTCCAGCTCACTAGTGGAGAAAGCTGCATGGCTTTGGGCCCAGGATTTTCCATTGAAGAAACAGATCCAGTCACTAGCGATTCCCCATTGATCACCACTTTTTGAGATCTGTCAGTCAGCCAACTCTTAGCTCATTTAACACGTGCTCTGCTGATGTATGGTGCTTTTTTCTCCCACTGCAATGTCACACTGTACAAATCTAGTATTTTACAAGCCTGTTGCATATGTAGTTATGAATATGAAACAACCTTATGTTCTAAAAGAATGAAATTATGATGATATATCATCAAGTTGGTACAAGACCCCTTTTCCATAAAACCACATTGACTGGTATTTATTATATTCCTGTTCTTTATGCTTTCATGAATCAGATTCTAGATCAGACTGTTATTATTAACAATCAGCCTGTTATTATTAGCCTGACATCACCCCTAGACATGTCTGGCCCGCAAAGACAGCTGAGCTGCTCAGCAGGCTCCTGAGGCTTAGCACCACATTAGTACCAGTACCGGAGATCAGAAGATACTGGCCCATGCATCTTACAAGGAACCGAGCTCTAGTCTTGCTTGGGTTGAGACTGAAACTGCTGCTCTATATCCAAGAACAGGTTTCCTTATTGCATCCTGAATTTTTTAGGAAAGGTCATGTAGAAGATAGAGATAACGGCAGCATCTAAGCTCACGGGGGGCTCACTGCATCTCCCTGTGGCCCTGCACAGTGGCCAAAAAGAGGAGGTGGTTACACGGATCCTGGCAGGACACTCCGGATGAGAGCTTAACTCACCTCTCTGAGCTGTTAGAGCTGCACAGCCATGGTGACCCTGCAAACTCCTTTCTGTGTGAGAGCAGCGTGTTGTGGTCGTCGACCCTTGGGCTGCAGGACACCAGGGATCAGCCTGGGTGCAATGCACAGCTGTAAGAAGCTGTCCCTGCCCTGAGAAGCTTAGGAAGCAACAGCACTATTTCTAAAACATCAAACCCTACCCAAAATCAAGGGGTGAAACAGCTGACCTGCTGAGACCACTGAACTACACTGTCAAACCTTACATGAGCTTTTCGATACGGACCCTCATCTCAGGCTCTGCTTGGGGCTGTTTGGCAAGGGACCGGCCTCATTTTTTCTTCCACAATATGTGTTTGAATTCCTGCTCTGCCAGGGCCCCTGGAAACACCTAAAACTTCCATGTGAAAGAGAAGATGCTTCAGATTTTGGACCTAGTACCAAGC